>NC_035438.2:55023628-55623628 GCF_002127325.2 Helianthus annuus
CCGAAATATCTGAAAAATATCCGAAAAATTATATTCGGATATTCGAAACTATCCGAAATATCCGGTTCCGAATATGAAGAAATAATAAAAATTAAAAATTAAATAAAAAGTAGGATTTTCGGATATCCAATTCACTATCCGATCAGATATCTGAATTTCGAATATGGATTCGATAGTGAAATCTGATATCCGAAAATTTCAGATATCCGAATTTTCAGATATCCGGTTTTGAACACCCCTACTCGTGATTCCTCACCATATTTGTTCATCATTCTCTTATTTTGTCAAAACTCAAAACATAATGTATCAAAATCTGATATAATATTTAATTTAGTAATTAAATATCTTAAAATTAGTTTAACTTTAAATCAAACTAAAGTAATCATTGTTAGTTGTGTATAAAGTATAAACCCCATTAGGTTTATTACAACAACAACCAATAACAACCATGCCCAGTAAATCCCATAAATAGCAAAGCTATTTATAGGGTTTGGGGAGGATGGGATGTAGACATACCTTGCCTCCATCCTTAGAGATCGAGAGGCTGCTTCCAGAAGAGACCCTCGGCTCCAAAACAAACAACATACCAAAACACCAAGTCAAATAGTATAGAAATAAGAAGTCACCAATACCAAGAAAACGTCAGAGAGTGACACAATATAATGTAAAACATGTATAATAGCATACAACATCATATGGGTATAAACACAAGAAGGCAATCACCTGTAAAGTCACTTAAAAGATAAGAAAAATCTACGTCCCTAAATATACCTAAGACCCTACTGCAATATCCTCTAGAAGTCTTTAACCCTAATCCACGAAGTCCTATATTGGACCATGTCCTCGGAAAGGTGCAACTCTAGTAAATCATGCCTAATTTGCTCATCCCAAATTAGTTTGGGTCTACCTCTTCATCTCCTCCCCTCCACAGTGAGAGTTTCCACTACTCTAACTGGGGCCGTCGTTTGATACATTTCACATGCCCAAACCATCTCAATCTCCCCTCCTTAATCTTATCCGATATACTAGTCACTCCTAATATTTCCCTAAAACCCACATTTCTTATTCCATCTAACCTCGTGTTTCCACATATCCACCTCAGCATCCTCATCTCTGCTACCTCCATTTTGCGCGCTTGTGTATTCTTGATAGCCCAACAGTCTGTTCCATATAGCATAGCGGGCCTAACTGCTACCCTGTAAAATTTCCCCTTTAGTTTAGTTGGGAACCTCCTATCGCACAATACCCCTCTGGTTGCCCTCCATCTACACCAGCCAGCCTGTATGTGATTGGTTACATCACTATCTATGTCACCATCTCTTTGTACAAACGACCCCAGCTACTTAAATTTAGTTGCCTACGGGACCAATTGATCCTCAATGGTGATTTGGGTGTCATCGTCATCGGCTAGACTACTGAAATCACAGTGTAGATACTCAGTCTTAGATCGACTAATCCTTAGGCCCTTGCCCTCTAAAGCTACTTGCCACTCTTCTACCCTCTCGTCAGGCACTTTTTAGTCTCTTCAATCAACACAATATAGTCTGCAAAAAGCATGCACCACGGACTGTCTCCTGGATCAACTTGGACAACTCATCCAAAACAACCGCAAAAAGAAAAGGGCTCAACGCAGACCCTTGAGGGAGTTCTACCTCCACCGGAACGAAGTTTGTATCCCCTACAGGCGCGCGGACACTAGTCTCTGTTCTATCGTATGTATCCTTAATTATGTCTATATACTTCCCAGGTAGCCCTCGACCTTCCAAAGTATCCCAAATCATTTGACGTGGGACAATGTCATATGCCTTTTCAAGGTCGATAAACACCATATGTAAATCTTGCTTCTTCGCTCTATATTTTTCCATCAATCTTCTTAGAATATGTATCACTTCTGTAGTTGACCTCCCTTTCAAGAATCGAAATTGGTTTACTGAAACCTGAGTTTCTCTTCTAATTCTAGTTTCAATTACCCTCTCTCAGAGCTTCATAGTGTGACTTAGCAGTTTGATTCCTCTGTAGTTCTCACAACATTGGGTGTTTCCTTTATTCTTGTATAAAGGCACCACGACACTACTCCTCCATTGATGTGGCATTTTTCCAGTCTTGAAAACAAGATTGAACAAAAATGTTAACCATCGGACTCCTTCTTCCCCCAAACACTTCCACACCTTAATCGGTATGTTATCCAAACCCACTGCCTTGCCTCTTCCCATCTTCCTAAGTGTCATCCTCACCTCTTCATGTGTTGATCCTCATGCAGTAGCAATTATTCCGTTGTCGCCTTTGAGTCATGGGATTGCCGCTATCTTGTTGGTATGCCCTTCCGTCGTTGAAAAGATTGTGGAAGTAGGTTTGCCATCTCAACTTAATGTCATGTGCCTTGACCAAAACACGTCCATCCTCTCATTTAATAAACTTTACTACTCCTAGATCTTGTCTTCTTCACTCCCTAGCTTTGGAAATCTTGAACATATCAAGCTTCCCCTCTTTCGTTTCCAAACGTTCATACATTTGTTTATAGGCTGTGTTTTTTTTTGCCTCGGTCACCGCCTTTTTCGCTTCCCCTTTTGCCTTCTTGTATATCTCCTTCACCCTCAGCCGCTCCCCCTCATTTGTGCACCTCAAAAGATCTCTAAAACTCTCTTGCTTATCCTTTATTTTGGTATGCACGTCTTCATTCCACAAAATTATCATTTATTTTGGTATGCACGTCTTTATTGAAATTATCAAATTGAGGACGGATTTATATGAAACTACAAAAGCATCAATGCCATCATATGATATAATACAAAAAAACATACGGATAACATGGAAAAGTAAAAGAACTCGATGACATTTTCGTAATTATTTTACTCGTAATTACCCTACAAGATCATTTGTAGAGTAATTATGATACTCTACATGCCATCATATGATATAATACAAAAAAAACATACGAATAACATGGAAAAGTAAAAGAACTCGATGACATTTTCGTAATTATTTTACTCGTAATTACCCTACAAGATCATTTGTAGAGTAATTATGATACTCTACAAAATTACCATACAAGATCATTTGTAGAATAATTTTGATAATTATCCTATGAGTAAAATAATTACGAAAATGGCACCGCGTTTTTGTTTTTACTTTTTCACTCTATTTGTACGTTTTGTACGATAAGATACTTTGTATTTGATCTTTTGTCTATATGTATATCACTCCATTAGGCCCAAATGAACTATACAAAAAATACATTTATTGCAAGGCCTAATTAAAGAACCAATTTTAAAAATAAAAAGGTCCAATTCCAACTCCAAATAATATGAAGTCGTCTTTAATTTAAGCCGTCATTGTCCTTCTCATTAACTGTAACGCCGTGTGTGTTCATTCCGCTCAATGGTATCATCGATTGGGGAGAAATTAATTGTGTCGCAAGGTTAATCCAGGTTGGTTCATGACTATACTTTGTAGTAATCTTTATATATTGTGATTTACTCAATCACTATTTGTCATAAATCTCTAATTGATACTTTGAATCTTCGAATTTTGATATTGTGCTTTCTGTTGAGACTCTGCCTGCGAATTTGCGATTGAGACTTGGATAGAAGGAAGCATAACCGATGTTTTCTTTATACCAATTTAAAAGAGCCCCAACTTTATAGTTTGCTTAGTGCTACAAAACCGTTGGGCCGTCTGGCCCTGGATATCCAACAAAACTACATTTATAAAAGTTATTAAAATTATTGCTCATTTAACACATTTTAATTTATAAGACTTTTTATTTATATTTTAAACTTGTTGATGGTTTGGTGATCGTGTTCATTCCTTCCAGATTATGGTTGTTTGGTCAAGGGTAGCTTTGACTTTTGCTTCAATCAAACCTCGCTTTGTTGGACCAATATCTATCTGCTCATCCAATCTCAGCAACTCTTATTCCCCTGCCGTCATAAATCATTTCAAATATTATACTTTCGAACATACTATTTATATACATAATTAAAAAAAAAAGACTTGGAAAATTATTATAATATAGATTTATTTAAGTATAATTTAAGATTTCACTCAAAGTTTGAGGACACCACATTTTCTTGACAGGGGTAATCGCAAAAAAAAAAAAAAAAAAAAAAAAAATCTTTTCTTAAACAAACTAGAATTTATTAGAAAAAAATTCCACGAATTCTAGTGACTGGTTCCGTCCAATGGCGTAACTTTGTAGGGGCGGGAGGGGGCGACCGACCCCCCGAACTTTTCGCTCGTTAGTGGAGAGTATGTAGTTTTCGTATAGAAATTTTTGGGTATGTAGGTTTTTGACCCTCCGGTATTATAGAAATTTTTGGTATATACGTTTTTGACCCCCCGGTCGGAAATCTCAAGCTTCGCCACTGGTTCCGTCTATATATGACTGCATCATAATAAACGTTAATATCATCTACTTTAATTTAAAATTTACATTTTTTTAAATGACAAATTTTACACCTACTAATTACACCAATAAATCAAAATTACACCTTTGCCTAGATATAATAAAATAAAATCATATAATATAACATAAAATAAAATCAGAACATTTTAAAATATAAGCAACATTAAATGTTATGGTGTTAGAATGTTCAAGTTAGTTGAAAACTGATACATGACGACTTTGTGTACATCCCAAGGAAAATGTTAACTAAAATAAACCAAGTTATCTATCTGTTTTTCTTATCAAACAAAAGTTAGTATCATTTTATTATTGGTCTACCATCTCTCATAAGTATCCACCAACCAGGCTAAAAATGACATTTGAGCAAATAACCCCTCAGTCTTTCCTTTATAAGGTTTGTGGTCCATTTGCCACACCACAGAAAAACACACAGCACTTGCATTTAATAGAAATGGCAGCCTCATGGTTCCAAGTGGCGGCGGCAATGGCGGTGTTGGCGGCTTGTGCTTTCCCGACGACAGTCGAGTGTCGTATTCGTAATTACAAGTTTAATGTAGTGTTTCTTTGTAAAGAGATTAATTAGTTTTTCTGGTTTAAGATATACTCATCATATATTCAACCTATTGTTGTTATAATGCATGCAGGTGGTAATGACCAATACCACAAAACTTTGTAAAAGTAAGCAAATTGTGACGGTTAATGGTCGTTTCCCAGGTCCCACAATAGTTGCTAGGGAGGATGACATCGTAACAATCAAAGTGGTCAACCATGTTAAATATAATGTCAGCATTCACTGGTTAGTATTCAAACTAGTCATCATCTTTATTGTTTAAGTTTTAGACGAATTTAACAGAGCTCATGAGCTTTTTTAAGATTAACAACATCATCTGTTGTGTAATTTAACCGACAGGCATGGGGTACGACAACTAAGAACCGGATGGGCTGATGGTCCTGCATACATAACACAATGCCCCATCCAACCAGGAGGAACCTATGTGTATAATTTCACATTAACGGGTCAAAGAGGTACCCTTTGGTGGCACGCACACGTGTTATGGTTAAGAGCCACAGTTCATGGTGCCATTGTCATCTTGCCAAAGCTTGGAGTTCCATACCCTTTCCTAAAACCCAATAAAGAAGTTGTGGTTGTCCTAGGTAATGTTTTCCTTTTTTGTCTCTCACTCATGCAACGATTTCTATAAATATCATGATAGTGTTTGATAACAAGAAAAAAATCACAGGAGAATGGTGGAAGTCAGATACCGAAGCTGTAATAAATCAAGCACAAAAATTAGGGCAAGCCCCAAATGTTTCTGATGCTCACACTATTAACGGGAATCCTGGACCTAATGCAAATTGCTTAGCAAATGGTTAATAACTTACATATCCTTTTAAGTTGATTTAATGTGATTCTTGACTAACTAGTGACAAACTTGAAATTTTAATATATCAGGAGGGTTCAAGTTACACGTGGATCAAGGAAAGACATACATGTTAAGAATAGTCAATGCTGCACTCAATGAAGAGCTTTTCTTCAGGATTGCAGACCATAAACTCAAAGTTGTGGAGGTTGACGCAGTTTATGTCAAACCATTCACAACTGACACCATTCTTATAGCACCAGGTCAAACCACAAATGCCATTCTAACCGCCACTCAAAAAGCCGGAAAGTACTTGGTGGTGGTCGCCCCATTCATGGATGCACCGATTGCCGTGGACAATTTTACCGCCACCGCCTCCCTCCATTACTCTGGTACTGTCACCTCCACCACTACTAAACTCGTTGCTCCACCACCTCAAAATTCAACTCCGGTTGCCAACACTTTTATAAACTCTCTTAGAAGCTTGAATTCCGCAACATATCCAGCTAAAGTCCCGTTGACAGTTGACCATTCATTGTTTTTCACAATTGGGCTTGGAATCAATCCATGCAAAACATGTGTCAATGGTAGCAGGGTTGTAGCAGACATCAATAATATCACATTTGTCATGCCAACAACAGCCCTTTTACAAGCACATTACTTTAACATAAGCGGGGTTTTTACAGACGATTTTCCTAGTAAACCATTGATGCCCTATAATTATACCGGCACACAACCAACAAACTTTGCCACGAACAAAGGTACAAAGCTATATCGACTTCCATATAATGCTACGGTACAACTAGTTTTGCAAGACACTGGGATGATCGCCCCTGAAAGTCACCCAATTCATTTACACGGGTTCAACTTTTTTGTTGTGGGAAGGGGTATAGGGAACTTTAATCCAAATAAAGATCCAAAAAACTTTAATCTTGTTGACCCTGTGGAAAGAAACACCGTTGGTGTCCCAGCGGGTGGATGGACTGCTATTAGATTCAGGGCGGATAATCCAGGTATAAAATCTTGACGTTTTATCTTTTTCCGTTTTGAATCTTGTGAATTTTATTTTACATTTTTATACATTTATCATTCATCAAAAACTCATTATTGTTTTCTATTTACTAGGTGTATGGTTTATGCATTGCCATCTTGAAGTACACACAACATGGGGACTCAAAATGGCTTTTGTTGTTGACAATGGAAAAGGGCCGAATGAATCTGTTATCCCACCTCCAAGTGATCTTCCAAAGTGTTGAGCCTGTCTTATAAGGAGTTTAGAAGTCGACCGTTCTTTTATCTAGCTCATTATGGGCTGCTTAGAGTGGAATAAATCAAGTCTAAATCCTCTTGTTTCTTTGGGAATTAAAGCCCATTTATTCCTTTATTTGGTTTTGAAATATATATGTTGATTTGTTTGATTGTAATTATGTATAAATATGAGAGTAAATCTCATGACGGCCTTTCAATTACTAATCCATTCATTAATAAATGCTCCACCTTCTGTTACTTTATAATTCTTAGACACTAGAGGGTAGGCCCGTGCGATGCACGGCATGACCAACAGTTAGCGTCCTTCATTTTGTTGTGCGTTCGGGGAAAATGTTTATGTATGGATAAAAGATAATTAGCCGAAAGACAATGTAAGAGAAGCCATACAAAACGTGATAAGAGCTTGTACCATGAGCCGGCCACACAAAATTTAAGGCGTGCATAGCACAGGAAACTTTGTTGCGTAATCTGTTTAAGAACAAACATGTATGCCAAGTCTAAAAACATACATTACAGGAAAAAAACTTAAAGGAGTTCATAAAGCTTCCGGTTTTATTCAATAATTCACGAAATCTTCTGCCGCTAATGCATGGCCATGTAGTCGACGTTCCCCTTAGTAGTTTCTTGTCTACAACAGGTTTAAGGAAGTAAACATAAGCAACGGGTATGAGCTAGTCAAATCAAATATCTATATGCTTATAGGCAAAATATATACCTTTCACCTGGAGCGCTACCCACAGAACCATCTGAATAAGAACCTTTATAAGTAGGGTTGGGAAATAAAAAAAGGAAATGTTAGGCAGAACTTTAACTTGGATGATGTATATATTAGTGGCTCATATGCCATTATTTTGTACAAAAATTGATAGAATGTAACTTCGTTCAAGTAGTGACACAACACAAATGGATATGATGTGTAAAACGTATATGCTTATAGGCTAAATACATACCTTTCACCTGGAGCGCTACCCACAGAACCATCTGAATCAGAACCTTCATAAGTAGGGCTGTGAAAGAAAGAAAGGAAATGTTAGGCAGAACTTTAACTTGGATGATGTATATATTAGTAGTTCATATTCCATTATTTTGTACTAAAAAGTTGATAGAATGTAACTCCGTTCAAGTAAATTCCCATTTATGAACTGCAGTTCAAGCTCGTTGAAGTTCATTCATTCCATTTAGCTATTTGGCATGTATAAATAGGGGAAAAAAGCATAAACCAATGATTTAACTTAAATATCCAAACGAACAAAGAAGCATAAACAAATTCACTACAAATTTCATCATAATCGATATAAAGAAAGGTAACCTTACGGAATGTGGGAATCTAGTGGTAATGCCCGCGCGTTGCCGACTTACCGTGGGTAAGTTCCATTACAATGCATTTCAACACTAAAGCGATGGGCTCGTATGCGTTCTCAAATCGAAAAAGCACATATCAAAACCAATGGTGTCGATCGTTACTATTTTGCAATTCGGCCACCAATAGGCTGATCACTTCAAAGGATCATGCTTCAGTCCAAATTAATGTTGGTCATTCAGACGAAAATGGTTTATATACTGGTCAATTTTCCACCTTTGCACTCTGCGGTTTCGTGAGAGCCCAGGTTTGTCCTTTTTTTTTCAATTTTACAATAAAAATATTATTTTATAATGTTGGAACAGTATATTATTACAATGCTAGTTATAAAACTTTATGGGTTATCTTTTTCATTTTTATCTGTATGGATCAAAACTGTCATCAGATTAAAAGTAATATATTGAAAACATATGTTAGCTCTTGTTTATTATTATTTATTAGTTTATATTATTTATATCTATTTTTCATATTTTTTCCATTTAATAAGTATCAGTTTTATAGCGAGTCATAAAGAAATAAACATGATGTTTGTATCATATAATATTCAATTTTGAACATTTACTTAAACACAACACAAATGGATATGTAGTTATGTGGTTCATGGAATTTGGTAAGTCAAAAGTATATATAGAAACTTACATGTACTTTCTGATTGTTTCTTTGAGCTTAACCGGTGTTGGTATTGTCATCACCCCTTTACCCTTCCTAGTCATGGGAGTAGGAGTGGTAGATCCAATGGATTGACAACTGGTTTCGTCTAGGAGCACACGCTTGCAGTTGAAGCTCTCAAAAGCCCCATGATGGTAGTATGTGGATGTGTCAACTTGGATGGTTCGAGTGGTGCCCACAAGTGAGTGTAAGCAGTTTGGGAGCGCTGAGATGCTACCGTTAGAGTTCTGTATCATGACTGGAGTGAAGCTATCCTGGATGCTTTCGGAATAAACGGTGTAGATATGCGAGAGACCCGATTCCACATTGAGTATAGACTGAGCAGTGGTGCTTGTTAGAATCTATGCAGTGTCATCGAAGCACACGATGACCGCATTTGCCGTGGAATCGAGCACATCAAGTTCAAGATGGAACCTGTTGAAAGTTTTTTTTTCAGATGTCAAAGTGTATAAAGGCGTTTGCCAACGCAGATAACTATAGAATACCAAAACCAAACCTTGCTCGGGGAAACATAACTGGGTTTTCACAGCCAGCACACCACAGCTCCCCGTGATCACACGATACACCTTTCATGCATTTTCCTCCTCCACACATAAGTCTGAACCACTCTTCGCTATTACGTACGCCTTTAATCACCACACGACAATTGAACTCAGCACTCTGCATGGATTAGAAGAAACATATTTAATGTATGGATAATAATAATGCCGGGGGAAACAATCGAAATTATAGAAAGTGTTGATACCGTGTGTTTCTTATTTTCTCGACCATGGCGTAATATTTCTTCAAGAGTTGCCAAACTTTCTGAACAGTTAGCAACAGCAGTGGTTTTCTTCATGTTGGCAGGTGTCTTCCGATATTTAGTTACAGGTTGCATAATGAAAGGGAGGATGCTTGAATGCAGCTGTGTACTTATAGAGACATGATAAGTAGGCTCTTGGGATGACATGTGGCAGTTTTCATTTTAATGAAAGTTTAAATGCAAAAATGTTATAGGATCTGAATATGAGAAGTCATCAGGTGTAAAGTTGCTCACACATCTAATTGCATTAATGATAACAAATAATAATAATAATAATAATAATAATAATAATAATAATAATAATAATAAATGATGATAACATTTATTTTGATGTTATGGAATCTGAATATGAGAAGTCTATATATATATAAATCTATATTATTAAATAAAATGGATGAGTTAATTGGTTAAAATATTATTTGAAAATCGTTTGGTAATTCCTGAAAAATGAAAAAAAAACCAATTTTAGCAAAATAAGCAAAAACCATTTCATAATTTTTTTTAAAATGTATGATAATATGAACTATGAAGGCTGAATAAGTACCAGATACGCTCCGTCTTCTCCGGTATTGATGGTTGCGTGAAATACGACAGAACTTCGGTCAGCATATCTTCGGAGCTAATATTGGATGTCCATGTCGATTTCGAAACCGAAGAATGATTACCTGACCTTAATAATTCTTAGAATTAACATCAGCTTCATTATCAAGCAGCAATGCAACAATCTAAAACCACAAAACACCAAAAAAAAAAAAAACAGCATAACCACAATAATTCGTAGAATTAAAATCAGCTCTATTATCAAGCAATAATGTCCAAGTAATACTGGGTTTCCAATCGCGCCCGTTACATAGAAAATGTTTAGAGCCACACCCATTGTTGTAGATATCTCGGCCTGTGTTACGTTCATCGCGTTTTCTCTAAACGTTCGCGTCACTTGGGCCAACAGCCCGGGTTTGTCGGGTTTGAATAGCTCGAGACGCACACCCTCGGGTGCTCTTTTTTCAACCGCGGCTTTTAAACACATGATCACTCGTTGCTTTTCGGCTTCTGAACTAATCGGGCTTCCATCTATATGTCTGATATAAAATTCCTGAAAAAATGAAAAAAGAAACCAATTTTAGAAAAATAAACAAAAACCATTCCATAATTTTTTTTTAAAATGTATGATAATATGAACTATGAAGGCTGAATAAGTACCAGATACGCTCCTCTTCTCCGGTACTGATGGTTGCGTGAAATATGACAGAACTTCGGTCAGTATATCTTCGGGTCATTTCTAGTGCTGGTTAAAAATGGCTAGGGCTGAGTCGATCTGTGCTGCTATCATAATGGATATTGGGCAACTTTTAACTTGTTTGGATCGACCTGTTCATAAGTAAATGGGTTGAATTCGCCACCTATAGAACATTCTTAATATATATTTTTTATATTTTTTGAAAGTAGACCTGGTTTGTACTCAAAATATCAATAAAAACCTTGGTAGCAAGTTCCTGTATTTTGCGAGTGTTATAGCTGATCAATATGTAAATTAAACGGCCATATGTCCGATTATGCAAATGGATTATGTTGTGTTTTGATGCAAGAAAATCAACTTCTAAGTTGTACCTACCATAGTTGTCTTTGTAACCAACTTTTATCACTGGGGACACATTAAGTAACTATCTGTGGTAACCCATAATTCCATAAATACATATATAGATGTTAGCCAGTATACTAATTATTATGAATAAACTGAACTCTCAAGCCCCAACTATCAATGGGGACTAAATAATAAGCTATCAATAGGCCCACAAAACAATGTAATAAGCCACTCATTTTTGTAAATGCTACTATTCAAAATTCAAATATAAACATGCAGGGACTAATGGAATATGCAATTTACAAACATGACTGTTTAGTTAGTAACCAATAAGTACTCTAACCTTTATTAGACCATTTTTTTTATATAAGAAAAGCAAACAACCGTTACACCAGCATGAGGAGAGTAAACATACCTACAAAATACTTGCCCTCTGTTGGTTCGAGGTCCTCAAACGCCGTAAGTAAGAACGGGTAGCGCGTAAATGAACCACTGGCATCGTCAACCCTCTTAACAGTCGTGGAGCCATTCAACCCGATAACAAAGGGGCTGTCTTTTAGAATCCGGTATTGATCGGTGCTCTGGAATATAAAACCCTTGAGTAAATATATCCCGCCTTCTTTGAGCTTGTCAAAGAAGTAGTGTGCAATGTTATTCCGGGCGGTACAATGCATCACACCTCCCTATGCAAACCAAACAACAGACTTTCAATAACGATGAAACTCGTAAAAAGGAAAGGGTACGGGGGTTAAAAGGGTGAGAGTTACCTTTATATCACTGACGACATAGTCGGTGCTCATATAGCGCTCATTGACACTTGTGACGTCCCACTTTCTGCAAACCATAACCGTGATGGGCCCAGTACTCCCTTCACGGAGGTCAGCAAGGACCATTTGGTTGCCAACACCAATTCCCGATGTATTCACACTAAGAGAGCTAGCCATGATAGTAGAGTAGCAAGTCTCAATATGGACCTACAACAATAGGGTAAATTCAGACCATTCACCTTCCCAGAAAGAAGCCAGTGAATAATCAATGCAATTAAAGCCGACCGTAAATTGTGGTGGTATGTAAACAGCCCCATTAAATGATCATGCAATTGTGATATGTAAATAGCCTCATTAATCAATATCCATAATTAAAACCCTAAAATCTTACTAATTAAATAATATGATATAATGACACAATTTCAATAATATGAAGAATGATTACCAGACCACAATAATTCCTAGAATTAACATCAGCTCCATTATCAAGCAATAATGTCCAAGTAATACCGGGTTTCCAATCGTGTCCGTTACATAGAAAATGTTTAGAGCCATACCCATTGTTGTAGATATCTCGGCCTGTGCTACGTTCATCGCGTTTTCTCTAAACGTTTGTGTCACTTGGGCCAACAGCCCAGGTTTGTCGGATTTGAATAGCTCGAGACGCACACCCTCGGGTGCCCTTCTTTCAACCGCAGCTTTTAAACACATGATCACTCGTTGCTTTTCGGCTTCTGAACTAACATCAGCTCCATTATCAAGCAATAATGTCCAAGTAATACCGGGTTTCCAATCGCGTCCGTTACATAGAAAATGTTTAGAGCCATACCCATTGTTGTAGATATCTCGGCCTGTGTTACGTTCATCGCGTTTTCTCTAAACGTTCGTGTCACTTGGGCCAACAACCCGGGTTTGTCGGGTTTGAATAGCTTGAGACGCACACCCTCGGGTGCCCTTCTTTCAACCGCGGCTTTTAAACACATGATCACTCGTTGCTTTTCGGCTTCTGAACTAATCGGGCTTCCGTCTATATGTCTGGTATAAAATTCCTGAAAAAATGAAAAAAAAACCAATTTTAGCAAAATAAACAAAAACCATTTCATAATTTTTTTTTAAAATGTATGATAATGTGAACTATGAAGGCTGAATAAGTACCAGATACGCCCCGTCTTCTCCGGTATTGATGGTTGCGTGAAATACGACAGAACTTCGGTCAACATATCTTCGGAGCTAATATTGGATGTCCATGTCGATTTCGAAACCGGTATTGATGGTTGCGTGAAATACGACAGAACTTCGGCCATAGTTGTATGGTTGTATAATTAAATCAGTATCAGTAGAAAACCTATTCTTGAAAATTCTCACAAAACACAAAATATAGTTAATGGATCTTAATTTATAAAAAAAGGATCTTTATCACAAGACTTTATTGTTTACCTTCTTCTACATTGTCTTGTAGTTTTATCCTTAAACTTGGATGCAACAATTGCCCAACTGCAGTTATCATCAATCATTTTAATCCAATCATCAACATATTTTCAATAACCTTAAAAAAAATCCTACTTGTCGGTTCCATGGATACCGATTTGCTGCCTCAATATATCATCTTCCTGAAAGGTTTAAAAAAAAATCCCAAATCAATCAAACAAAAACAGTTTAAAATTCAATGATGAAAACAAAAACAAAAACAAAAACAAAAACAAAACCAAACCTCTTGAGACCAAGAAACTATATGCCTCTCTTTCTCCTGCTGCTGCTTCTGAGGTTCACCATTATTATTGTGATTACTATTGATATTGGACATGTTTCTCCTTTAGCATGCTAATGTAAAGAAAGTCTTTTGGGGTGGGTTTATAAGCATTTAGTTGTATATGAAGTTATATAAAAGAAAAATACAGGAAAAAGGGAGGCCCAAATTGGGGTCTTTTTAGGGGTGAAAACTAAAATTCCTGAAAAAATGAAAAAAAAAAACCAATTTTAGCAAAATAAACAAAAACCATTTCATAATTTTTTTTTTAAAATGTATGATAATGTGAAGTATGAAGGCTGGATAAGTACCAGATACGCTCCGTCTTCTCCGGTATTGATACCAGATACGCTCCGTCTTCTCCGGTATTGATGGTTGCGTGAAATACGACAGAACTTCGGTCAGCATATCTTCGGAGCTAATATTGGATGTGCATGTCGATTTCGAAACCGGTATTGATGGTTGCGTGAAATACGACAGAACTTCGGCCATAGTTGTATGGTTGTATAATTAAACCAGTATCAGTAGAAAACCTATTCTTGAAAATTCTCACAAAACACAAAATTAAATAGTTATCAACATTCAAACCAGGATTGGATTAGGAACATTGATAGGGATTAAACTGAATATTGATATACAAAAATAGCCTTCGTCATGAACAACAAATAAAAAAAATAAAGCAGAATCGAAAAACAGCAAATTAGAATAACCAAAAATGAAATGTAAAGGCAATTATTGAAAAACAGAAAATTAGATTAACTAAAAATGAAATGTAAATCTAACTCGATTCTATGATCATCAAAAAGGAAGAGCAATACCACAAACCCTAAATTCATAGAAATTTCAATTAGGAGAAGAACTTTAGAAGAGAAAAGGCTACTTCGAACCTCGTGACCAGGTTCTATAATCACCCCTGAGATTTGGCCAGTTTTGCGACTTCCGTCCAAAGAATTCTTTATCCGCATCAGGATCCAAAAGGTTTGAAATCTTGCCATTTTCATCCAGCTCGTTAACTTCAGTCATCTTCTCTGTTAAGTCAGGGGTATTTCCGTCATTTTTGTTAACTTAAAGAGCAATTCGGTCTTTTGCAGGGGTATTCAGTCTTCCTAATAAAGTGAAAAAGACCGAATTGCCCTTTAAGTTAGCATAAAAGACGAAATACCTCTGACTTAACGGAGAAAAATGGATGACGGTAATGTGCAAGATGAAAATAGCAAGATTTCAAACCTTTTGGATCCAATTACGGAAAAACAAACCTTTGGATAAAAGTCGCGAAATTGGCCAAACCTCAGGGACGAAAATGGCATTTAACTCTTCTTAATTTAACCAAACTCATGAAATGGTTAAAAAAGTAATTACAAATACCTCAGGGTGAGTATCTTATCATGATAAAGTGAGTCAGCTATCTCGTGTAGTTTTTCTTCGGGTCCCTCCATGGGTTCGATAGAACTAGGATTAAACAATGCGGGTTTATCGTCAATAATTCCTTTTTCTAAGGCGTATTTGAGAACCTCTTCTTTTGATATTCTTCCATGTTTACCGGTTCCGGTGACATCATTGATATCAATATTATGCTCTTTTGCGAGGCTTCTAACAGCAGGGGTGCATAAAGCTTCACCTTTTTTACTCTTTTTAACCCCTGCCTTGTCGTCGGAATCAGATGTATCGGAACCTAGTGATGACTCAGCACCGTCGTGTGCAAGTGATGAATCATCAACTGATAATTTCAACAGAGTTTCACCAACCTGGGATAATACAAAATGTTACATACTTTTAAGACATAATATATAAAAAAAAACCAATAAAAAAGTTACTACTAAAAGTATTAAGTACCTTTATCATGTCACCAGGAATATGCAACACTTTAGCAACTTTTCCGTTATATCGACTTGTTATTTCTATGGTTGCTTTATCGCTTTGAACTTCACAAAGACGTTGATATTCTTCAACTTGATCCCCCTAACAGGATATATTCATTTCCGATAAACTCAACTTAATCATGCAATCAAAGAAGCATTTATCGTCTTAACATCGATGTGAGGACGATGTGTTTAACGTAAGAGTCTAAATAACTCACCTCTTGAACAAACCACTTGAGAAGTTCACACTCTGCAATACCTTCACCAGTTTGTGCTAAAGGTATGTCAACAATGCCATTGACCGGTTGACTTTCTAGTGCATTAGTTGAAAAGTAATGCCCTTTGATAGTATACAGATTGTTCAACTACATAAAAAACTCACATAAATTCAAGTTACCACAAAATTTTGTGCCCACGAGACAATATCGGTCCAGATGAAGCTTATTTTTTTCATCCGGACCAACAATGGCCCTGCACAAAACCTATTCTATCATCCAGACCAATACTAATCCAAACGCTAGCGTCATTTGTAACATTCGGCCTCTTGTACCACCATTATTGTATGCTTTGCACCCGATGGGTTGCTCATCCAGGTGAAAAGCGATAAATTCATACATCATTATGGCCTTTAGCAGCGGCAACATATTATGTACGTGTCAAATGACAAAATTACTTTTAAGAATTATAATCAAACAGAAGTATTACTTTTAAGAGCTTCAAAACAAAGAAAGGCCACTACTAGAAAATGAGGCTAATGCAACTTTTTAGATGCAACATTTTTCAATTGTGTTGCATTTGACTCTAATGCAACTTCTTTCAACACAAGGGTTGCATTAAAAGATCTAATGTAACCTTTTTGATAAAAAAGTTGCAAAATATTATTGAAATTGCAACCTTTTCATCCAAAAGTTGCGAATTTTACTAGTAATTCTAACGTTTTTTCTTGAAATGTTATGAATTTATTGGAATTTGTATCCTTTTCATCCAAAAGTTGCGAATTTTACTAATAATTCTAACGTTTTTCTAGAAATGTTACGAATATTATTGGAATTTGTATCTTTTGTTAGAAAAGTTGCATTGCTAAAACTTATAGGCAAACCGCTATTTTAAAAGTTCACATAACATAAAATATGAATGCATGAGTACTATATTAGTATTAACCTTTTATTCTATTAATTTTTATTAGATAAATGGCACTAGAACATTTAATTAACTTTTATACGATAACATTTACTCATATTTTTAAATTAAATAAGATTTTTTTTTTATAAAATGAAACTTCATTTATATATAGTAAAAGTTAATTAAAATAATAAAATCTATTATAAAAAAGAAATTCCATATTTATTTTTGTTTTTTATAAGACAATCTCATATAAAAAAATCAAAGTTCCCTATCCCGCCTAATTTTCCCTTTTTTTCTAAAAAAACCCAAATTTCCCCTCTTTCACATAACCAAAACCTAATTGTACATCTCAAACTACCATCAAACATCCTTCACTCTTGCTCGATCTCTATCAAACTGCTCTACCGCTTCAACTTTAGAGGTTCAAATCGTTGGCTACGAGGCTGCTTAAGTGGTAAACTGTGTGTAACAATATCCCCATACTTGCGTACCATATGTTCCCATGTCTCTCACACACAACGCTTGATCGATATCGGTTTATTCAACTATCCGACCGGGAGATCGTCTCCACAGTTCGAATAGGGTGATGTAATTGCAATTTGATTTCAGGTTTGATTCCGTAACTGAATGCAATAGTCACCGATTTAGTAACCCTATATGAAACAAAAGTTTGGTTATGTGGTTTTCAAGAATGCGATTGGAAGTTTTGTTTTCAGTTGTATTCGTTAAGTTAAATAGGCTTTAGGGTTTTAAAGCTAAAAAAGTGTCTAGAATGGGCCTTTTTCTGTGATAATATATGAATTGGTGTGACTATTACATTCAAATCGATGTCATACCCTAGTGAATTTGCTTGACTTCCTTAATTCCACGTTTACTAAACTGGTAGTCTATAAGTTAAGATGCTTAACCTTTTAAATTCAAAATTTAAGAGTTAAGCTGGTAGACAACTGTGATAACTATGGTGGTATATTACTGACAGCAATAGTGAGTTATTGTTCTTACTGCAAAGAGTTATCGACAACATGTATTTGAAAGATGAGTTAACTGCACAAGGATAATGTGCCTTTCCAAATATTGGACCATGGCCGGTGGTCCTTCCCGCCCACCCGCAGGGCCGCCCCTGGTGATTGATTATACTATTAGACTGTGGGGTGTGGGGCGTTGGTTGGGGTGGCGGTTTGGGTTCAACGCCGGCTGCTCCACCCCGGGCAAGTGTTGGGCATGGCGTTGCCCCTTTGGCGTGGGGCGGGGGTGGGGGTGGGTGACCTGGCTGGCTTTGGTTGGTTGGTTCAACAAGGAGAACTATATTGGAGTGTGTGGTTTTGGTAAAGTTTATAAAGGAGAAGTGTCTCACTCTGAGGGGCGAGGCATTGTCGCTATTAAGCATTTGGATCATGCCAGTCAACAAGGAGCACCTGAGTTCTTGAAAGAGTTGACCATGCTTTCTGATTATAAGCATGAAAATGTTATCTCACTTCTGGGATTCTGTTGTGAAGGGGGTGAGATGATCCTGGTGTATGAGCTTGCATCTTGTGGAAGCCTTGACCGCTATTTAAAGTCCCCTTATCTCACTTGGAGGCAACATTTGTCACTGCTGATCTCGGGCTATCAATAATAGGGTCAGCTAATGAGCAGCACTCACTTATTGTCACTGCCGCAGCAGATACCGGGGGGTATATTGATCCAGTATACTGGATGATGAACACCCTAACGAAAGAGTCAGACGTATACTCTTTCGGAGTGGCCTTATTCGAAGTTTTATGCGGGAGGTTATGTTATACACTTGATAACAAGGGTCATGTGGTTAAGGAGATTCTCACATGGATTAAGAGCTATGAACAAAACATGTTAAATGATATAATTTTTGATAATCCAAACATTAAACCAATGCATCAAAGTGTTTTAAAAAGATTCTCACGCATTGCATATCAATGTTTGAAGGAATCTCGTGAAGATCAGCCAGAGATGTCTGAAATTGTCACAGAACTTGAGAGTGCCCTTAATATTCACGAATTACTCCAAAATGAATAGTTTATAGGTAAATGGAACGAACAATTTCATGAGTACCAACAGATGATTAAGACTGCAAAACCTCCTCTGAACTACAAATCCAAAGATGAAATGATGATTCTTATGTCCAAAGGGGTTCTGCTTAATGTCGGCAAAACTGTAAGTAATTAGCTGCTATGTTAACAGTATATTAACATGCCCCATGCCATCGTTAGTTATATACACCCGAGTCCTTGAACTAGTTGTATATGTTCAAAACCAAAATTGAAAAAAGATATTATAATCTTAACATGCACGAACTAACTTGAACTTGTTTAATGGACGTACAGTGGTTTTCATTGAATAAGAAGGGAGAACGCTGTGAGATGATATCTATTGGAGAATGTTTGGGTTCAGGTGTACAGAGTTTTAGATTCTCGTCTAGATATAATTCAAGGTGACGTTTTCTGTTTCTAGCTTTTGAGAATATTTGATAAGTATTGAACAGAACTCAATTGTTGTCACATGGAATGTATAATCATTTGCTTCTATTCACGCAGATTTGCTGTGGACACTTACTCAATCTATACAGAGAATGATTTCAAAAAAATTCTACATGTAGGAACTCAGTTCTTGTCTCCGGGAATCACATACACGGTGAACCTGGTGTTCAAGTTTTCTAGAGAAGGGAAGAGAAGAAGGGAACCTATATTCCTCAAATACAGATTACAAGGGGAGAGAGAGAGTTCAATTTCATACCTTGCATATGATAGAGAAGATGGATGGTGGGCATGTGACTTGTATCAGTTTACTTATAACTACAGAATTGTTCATTTTCAGATTTTGTTTGAGGGCTATGATAATGGAGATTCCTTAAAAGTAGAAGGCATAGAATTCCAACCCTTGGTGAACGTAAGTTTACAAATAAAAGTTTGGTTATTCATGTACATCATTAATTAATAAATATCTTTTAATTTTCTTTTATTGTCCAGCCACGATAACATTAGTAATTTTTACTGTATGAAAGAAAACCCATATTAGTGACCAATTCAAAGTCTAATATGGTTATGTTGTTCCACAGGTAGAACATGTTGATGAGAAGCAACTCATATCAGATACAGATTCAGATTCAAATTGGGAAGAAAAACTGCCAGCTGATTATGAAGACATAATGGAAAGGTCAGAAAATAGCCTGCAATGGACAGCCAAGGAGGAGGCCTACTCAATTATTCGCAAAGGCTTCTTTATCAGTGTTAAAAAAAAGAAAGAGAAGCATTGTAAGTCCTTCATGCTTTTGTCATATGTAGTTGTTGTGGAGCCTATGAACATGGTTCCACCAGAGGAGATAATTATATATTGAACTGCTAAACATATCTATATACTTATGTTTGATATATAGTGGTTTTCTCTTGACAAAAATGGGAAGAAGTGTCATATGCTATCAGCAGCTCTCATATGGCATTGGGAAAAAAAGTGTTATCACCTGAATCAAGGTTCTTTTATATCCCTTGTCAGATTTCTTATATAAATTACTATTTTTTGCAAATCTTTTACATGTAAGATGATTTTCTAACATCTCTCAGATTTGGAGAAGCAATTCAGTGGGGGGATAATAGCTATATTTTTTTTTATCAAGACTAATGTCCAGTCCTAACTAGTATGGAGAATGTGGCTGTCATCTATTTGATTGTATGCTTTTCATTTTTGCTTTCTATTAGCTTAAGTCAAGCACTTTTTTTGTTTACACATTACATATCACTTCTTTAAATGAATAAGCGTACAAATTTCTCTAATGACCAGGGTATCTACAATAGGTTGACTTGGTGGGAGTCAATTTATAGTGGCAAGTAGCTGACTCGCAACAGGATGATGGGAGTTAGGGGTATATTTTGAGATCACAAGGTAATTATGTTTAGCGAGTAAACGAGTACCTTTTTTGTTTTCTTATTTTGTTTGTAATGTATATTTATGGACATGGTTGTATTTGATGATGGCAAGGTTATGTTGACCAAGATGATGAATATGAGGGCATGGACCTAATTGCATCTGCAAATAATGATGAGATCCAACAGGAGGATAGCCATGATGATGCACAAGTTCAAGATCAATTACATCGCCCAAATTAGAAAAAGAAATAGGCTCGGCTTAACTACATATACCACGATTTTAGCTTTTTATTGGTTATCTATACACACACACACACACACACACACACACACATATATATATATATATATATATATATATATATATATATATATATATATATATATATATATATATGTATAGGGCTTGGTTATATAAGAAACCCTATCTTTTTAAGAAAACTATGGAAACCCATTGTGAACCATTGATTAGCTTACATCAAACTTGATCAAAGGCCATAATTATTTTGGTATGAATAAAAATAAAAAGAAATAAAAAGGACTGCCATTTTTTACCATCCAAGGGCATTTTCGGAAGTGAACATACACATTGGGAAACAGAAACCACTGCCATGCAGTAGCCGTCTAATCAAAGAAGTGTAAACAAAATTCAAAAATTTATCTTCTTTTCCATTATACTCATTTCTCCCCTCCTGTTCATGTTTCTCTCTCGTCCCTAACCCTAACACAATTCAAAAGTTTTTCTTCTTTACCATTCAAAAGAAACATTGAAAAGCTACTCCCCAAACCCTAACACAGAAGCCGATAGTGTCCAGCTTGGAGAATGAGAAAGTCGTTCATAATCTTGTCGTCGTCGTTGAAGCTGAAACGATTAAGGAAGATTCAGACTTCAAGTAAAAGGTTAGTTTGTTGTTATCCATCATGTAAAAGGTGGTTTTCTTCAACGGATTATTGGAAAATGGCACCTGAGTTAGTTTTCGTTTATATATGTAGGACTTCGAAACACAGGTTAGGGCAAAAAAGGTCTAAGAGCCCTAGCGTTGTGATTTTATCCGACGAACCCAAGTCCGGACCTTCCAAACAACAATCTGACTTTGGTCCGACCCAACGGGAGTTAGGTTAGAATTTTTATGTTTCTGAACACTTAACATAGTTCAAGGTGATCTGTATATATTGATAGTGTGTTGGATAAGAAATTGGGCATAACTGAATTTTGTTGGATGCCTTGCAGTGTATGATGATACCGATAGTGTGTCAGCAAGCCATGGGAAAAGACGGAAAACAGGTAACGGTTAAGCAGTAATATTGTTTATAATTTGTATAAAGTATTGTTGGGCTAATCGTTTTCCTTACGAATGTATCGGTGCTAAATGAAGGTTGTGTGGAAAGCAAACGGGGACATAACAAAAAGCACAGTGGTAAGTTCCTTTTGTTGCAATAGAGGCTAATTGCGTATCCAGATAAATCTGAGTAACATGTTTGAAACTGTAGGGAAGAAAAGCATTGTCGGGGATATTTCTGGGTGTGGAAATAAAAGAAAACGTGGTTAGTTAAATACTGTTGGCTTTGTTTAACTTGTGTTAATTGGGCATGACCTTGAAAATTCACTAACATGTGATAATCAGCAGGTGAAAGAAACAGCGCCGATGACAATTATGGCAATGTAATGCGAAAAAACCGTGGTTAGTTATTTTTTAAGCCCTTCAAAAATTTGGATGTTACGAATGAAAAATTCTTACATGTTGTCATCGGTGGTTGTAAAGTAGACTAATTGTTTGGGATGTTGTTGTTTCGTATAAAATGTTATTTAAGTAAGTAGGGCAGAAGTGACGGCTACATCGAAGGGCGGGGCGTTAAGGACCAAAAAGAAGAAGGGTTCAGATGACAATGGGAAAGGTAAAGCAGGGAAACCAAAGGTAGTTGGTAACAAACCGGAAAAGGTTCAGAAAGCCCGTAAGCGAGCAAAAAAGGATGAATTTCCAGGCATAAGGACAAGATCTGCACCATTGCTGTTTTATAAGTGTGTACGGGCATTGACAGAACAACAACGTGACGCAGTCAGGGAAATGGGCTTTGGACGTTTGCTAACTTTCAGCATTGATGGTTTGCCGGCTAAGTTAGGTTATTTTGTTGTGGACAATTTTAATCCAGATAAGATGGTGATATGTACGCCTGCCGGTGATATCAAGGTGAACAGGAAAGTGATACATAAGTTATTAGGGATTCCGACTGGTGGACAAAAGTTTAGTTCGATTGGTAAGCTGCCGATGCTGACTGATGCCATTGCGGATTGGAGGGCGAGATACCCGGGGGCAATGGTGCCTCCAACAAAGATGGTGAAAATGATAGATGAGTCCGATGGCGAAGACAGTTTTGATTTCAGGATGGATTTTGTAATGTGTTTTGTGGCAGTGCTGGTTGATTGTTATAAACAAAGTTGTTTACGGGAAGAAATCTTGGAGTATCTGGATGAAGAAATGGACTTTGCAACAATAGACTGGTGTGACCTTGTTGTAGAAAAGCTGAGAACTTGCAAGGATACCTGGAATCGGCTTGACCCACAAAGTTTCTTCGTCGGTCCTCTAGCGATTCTGATGGTAAGTGTACTTTTAATTATTTTAGATAATTAACATGTGTTAGAATAGTTGATTATTTCCGCGCTGAACGGATCGTTGTTTCTTGTAGTTGTTGTACGTTGATAGCATTGAGTGCACGGGGATGGAGGTAGACAGTGCGGTGTGTCATTTAGCTTTTTGGAACTTGAAAAGATTGAGAGAGAGAGAAAGGCTTTAAATCCTTGCTGGTGGGTTTGGAACAGGACGGTTTAAAGGATTAACACGTCCCAGAAACTATAACGTGGAACACTGGGCAACTAAAGAGGTAAAGTTAGATGCTCTAACATGTGTTTTTTGCAATTAGTATATGTTCATAGTATGAAAAATGTTGAAAAACTATTCTCAACAGGAGAGGTTGACGATAGTACGACAGTTAATATGCGTGACAAAGAAGAACAAAGTCAAAATTGAGGGTATGTTAGAATCGCTATTGGTGGAGAGCCATGAAGACGAAGAAGTACAAGCGTTGAAGGCAACGTTTGAAAGTATGTTTGAGAAGAAAGTTAGTGAAAGGGAGGATCACGATGACGCGGTAGATTTAGCGTCACACAAGATCAATTCGGTCTTGGGAGATTTGAGAAATGATGAAAGGTTTCACATCAACGAAGGAGAGAACGCTGGTTAGTAACTGTTATTGTTTGTGTTATTTAGTTAAATATTTTGTAATCCATTGATCGTTGTGCAAACGATTTCGTAGGGGATGGCATGGACGACGATTTTTCGGATGGGTCACCAATAGCAAGCTTGTACAGGAAGTCGCTTATCCGGCAAAACAAAAAAATCAGTAAAAGTAGATTGAAAGCTGTAGGATCTTCAGCAATAGACTTTGATGCCTAAGAAGGTGTGCTGACAATGTTTATGAAATGAACACGGAACCACGTGTTAAATGTTATACCTGTTGTGTTGGTTATCATTCTTAATTTGGTAACTGTAACACATTTTGACGGTGTGGCAACCTGTATTGATTGACATATTTTTTTGGGTTTGCAGCTGATGTTGCGGGCCAATCATTCGTAGATGATGGTGGAGAAGACTATGCTGAAAAGATGGAAGATGGTGGAAAGTCGGGTCTGGTGCGGAGATCTGCAAGACTTGAGAAGTTAAAGCATGTTAGTAAGGCAGAAGAAGGGTTTGTGACCCCAAAAAGAAGAAAGACAACTATGAAGTTTGGTGGACAAGACACGGATGGTGGCAAAGAAAAAATAGCGCAAAAAGAGTTTATGTACCTTTACTATATGTTATGGAATGAAATGTTTACTCTAACACACGTTAAGGTGATAATTATCGTATAGTATAACCTTCCTTTGTGGTTGCAGCAGATGGTGCGGGGGAATCATGCGTATTTGCTGATGGAACTGAGTGTACCGGAGCGCTGGAAGAAGGAGGTATGTCGTCGCGGGTAAGGAGATCTCCCCGTCTGAATAAGTTAAAGGATGCTCCCGAAACGAAAGCAAGCTTTGTGACCCCAAATTGCCCGAAGATGAAAATAAAGATTGATCGGGAAAAAACGGATGATGGCAACGAATCAGGTAAACTGTAACATGTGTTACTAGTTTCATCATACATTTAGATTTAGAATTAAACGCGTAGTTTGTTGCTCGTTAAAATTTATTACCCTCTAATATGCGTACGTGTCTGAAACCCATTTAATATTTATGTGATGTTATAGGGTTGAACAAGACTAAGAAGCAACTGGAAGAGAGAGAACTGGGGTGTAGTGAACTTGGGCAAAAAACAAATGAAGTCGTCGAAGGTGATAAGAGTGTTCATGATGCTGGTAATTCAAGTGGAGGTGACTGTAGTGTTGGTGGGGCCGAAGAAAATAAAGGAGCAGGAGGCGTGGATAAAAGTGATGCTGAAGAAGTGCATAAGCCGCTAGGTTTAATGCGTGCAATACTGCGTATTAAAGCAGCAGAAGTGCATGGTGCACGTGGTAGTTCCCGTACCCCTTTAATAATGCCTGACTTTAAAAGTGTGCTTTGTTACTTTATTTGATTTAACATAGGGCATCTTGTTTGGACAGATTACCGTGGTTCGGACATGCAGTTTGTTAGTAAAGATGAACATAGAGTGGATACAGACAATAAAGTGGCTGCGAATGACAATGATGAACAGAACACCGATCTGGAAGCGAATGACGCCAAAAAGGATGAGATTTACGAAGTAAGGTGTAACACCTCGAATTTTTGTGTCCAATGATGTGTTAACACGTGTCATTTGTTTACACGTGGCATCTATAATAAATAAAGGACTAATTTTGACAAACCTTGAAAGTATATAAATTCGAGGGTTATAAATGTCAACAAGGGTAAATATACTGTATAGTATCCCTAAATAATGCTTAAACCTTCAAACGAATAAATTATAGATCGTACAAAAACAAAACGCGGAAGAAAGTGAGAGATTACAAACTACAGGGGTTAACTGTGTCAACATGTTTAATAATACCTCTGAGTGACCCTTTAACGTTCCAAAGACTTTGTAACGGTATTATACCCTCACTAAAATAATATATATGAATTTCGCGAAGTTTCGATATGAAACGAGAAAGTTACGATCGAATTCGTAGAAGAAGGGTTAAAAACGTCAACAGTGAAAGTTAAGGCTTTCCAATATAATTAATAAATAAACCGGGGACTTAATAATGCGGGTAAATAACACGAGGCCCCTATCGGTAAATAACCGAGGGCCAAACCGCAAAGTTACCCCTTCAAAACCGAAAGGTCAGGTAAATCATTACGAAAGATTTCGTTATTAATTACCGGATTCTGATAATCATGACAAAAGATTTTAAAAATCTGAAAAACAGACTTCTCGCGACCCGCGTGAAGGTTAGGCTTAAGTGTAAGCGGGCCGCGAGCCTCCTAAATAACACGCCTGAAATTTGAACTTTAGGCGACCCGCGTTAAAATGCATGGGAACTCCCATGCGGGCCGCGTAAAGTGCCCAGATGCAGAATTGTTGTAACTACTTGGCCTTTGGACCATTTGAACGATCAAACCTCAATCAATGAGGCATGGGCACCCTACAATTGACCCATAACACTCTAGGCCACCTGCCCATCATCCATGGTCACTTATAGACCAATGTGTGATGATCTTGGAGCTTGGTTTGCACTATAAATAGCAATGTTGTAGTTACAACATTCACACAACTCAAAACACAACTACTGACCATTCTAAGAAGCTCCAAGCATTCTTCTCTGCTCCATATTCAAGTACTAACTTCTGTAAGTTACCTTGATCATCCATAGTTCAGTTTATGCTTAGTTTTTAGCTAAAAACCAAACCGTCGTAACTACGGTTTGACTTTACAATAAATCAGTAATGGTTCAGTCGTATGTCGAATCAAAAATGGTTATGAGTTGGTATTTATGTGGGTAATAAACCTCTAAAATGGTTCCCCCTGATCACCACTCTAACTATGGCAAATGTC
Organism: Helianthus annuus; assembly: GCF_002127325.2. Taxonomy (NCBI): domain Eukaryota; kingdom Viridiplantae; phylum Streptophyta; class Magnoliopsida; order Asterales; family Asteraceae; genus Helianthus; species Helianthus annuus. Next base: position 55,050,500 of record NC_035438.2, read on the forward strand.
GAGTCAAACGTGCGGTTAAAAAGTCAACAGAAAGCTATTTTAGCGATTTATGCATAATCTGTAATGTATATGATATGGAACCTGTTTTGATAATCATAAATCATGATAATAAGTATATAAACTTGTTTGCGCTCGTTTGAATCGATCATTTGCTATATTGAACCGGTTCGGAGTCGAAAGTCGCAAAAGTTTGACTTTTGCTTTGACTTCAGTTCTGGCCCGTTTTAGTGAGGTATAAATATACCTTAGGACTCTCTTAGGACCAGGTCACATGTTGGTATAAACCTCTGTGGTCGGTTCATGAGTTATCCGAGTCTTTTGCGCAATTCCGTCATTCGCCTAAAAGTTGACCGTAACGGCCTTTTAAAATTAAAACGAGTATTTCGGACACGTGAACGGACCAAAACCTTGCTTGTTAAATTATAAGCATGTCCTTAAAGTTTCACGTCAATCCGAGGCCTAGAATGAGAGTTATGCTAAAAGGCGCACTTTTAAGAAAGTTTTGTAATTAACGGCGCAATTAGCATAACGCCCATCTAACCCAAGTTTTCGTCACCAAAACTTTTACCCACTGTGGTAAAATAATATTTTGGGAATTTTAAAGATTTTTAATAATTTTTACCTTGCTCATAACCTGCGGTTATGGCTACGGTTCGGTAAATACCGAATATGCCCTTTTTGGCCAAAACGGGAGTTCTACAAGGTCTTTTGACCCGATTCCAGTTGCCACTGGTTTTAAATAATAAATAAAGTATTTTAAGCTTTATAAGCTGTTCGGGAAACTCAGATTTCCTGTAGAACTCGAAAAGCCCTTTTAAAGTCTTTAAAATGACCGAAAAGCCCCTACGGGGCATAATATTAACTTAAACTCGTTACGGGCATTACGGAGGGTATCCTACTGATACCAAAATACTTTTAAGGCATATTGACTTAGGAAATAAGCGTAGGACACTTATGGTTAACCGTTTCGCCTATTTGCGCACACGGTACGGCCCATGGAACTAGTTTTCGTGCAATAGCCGATATGGGTCAAATTATATTATTTGAACCCCAAAATCCAGAGTATGAACTATAAACCCACATAAAACAAGTCACTGAACTTGTCGGGTCCAAATCATACTCCATTCCCGGTTTTCGCCTTTTCGTGCGAATTAACCATATCTATATATCGGAATCAACCGGTTTAAGCTACGGCTAATACAAGGACCGTTAGGATTCTAAGAGGTTAATTAAAACCTTCGTTCCAGATTAGGAGCCCCAGTAAAAGCTATCGGTGACTTGATCTAAATTAAGGATTTATACTTGCAAAGGTAAATACTTTAACTTATTTCCCCTATATGGGCTTGGGTTACGGTATATTAATACCGCTTGATTGAGCATTATATAATTCCATCGCTTAGGTGGTTAATTGATTAAATATGATCGGCTCATTTAAACAGTTTTGTTGCTTATAAGCCTTTGGGGGGTTTAATGACCGTTGTCCCGGATATCCTTGGCATCATTTTACGAAATGGCCACGACCATCGACATCCCGGTGTAGGCGTACACCCGGTATAAAGTGTCGACATTAAAAATTAAAAGACGTAGCCGTTGGTTTTTGTACTACGGTTTTACGCAAACGTGGTGTGTCTATAAATCTTTAACCCGGCACGACCCGGGCTACTGAACGCATAAAAGAACATGTAAAACGTTCACAAGATCATTATGAATTTTCCCAAGTTATAAAAGAGTTTATGCCTTGTGCATTCAAATCAATTTTAATAAACATTTTCAAATGTGTCAGTTGAATGTATTTACCAGTGTAAACTGACGTATTTTCCCCAAAAAGATTAAGTGCAGGTACCTAAACGTAATTGGCTGGTATTAGCTCCCTTGCGTCGGGATAAGTCTCGCAAGCTTGATTGCAGTATCTGATGGAACAATACTTTATGTTTATTTACGATCCACTGTGGATATATCCAACCCCTGTAATACATTTTGATATTACAATCAGAGGTTGAAATTTATATATTTATCTTATGCTTCCGCTGTGCATTATATAATTGTGTGGTTTGACTATATTGTTGCCAACATCGTCACGGTAATCCCCCACCGGGCCCACCGGTGAGACACGTGGAAATCGGGGTGTGACATAAGGTTTGTTTGTGATCAAGAGGTGGCCAAAATGGTCGAGATGGAGGTTAAGGATAGCAAACAGGTTGAATGGAATGAGAAGGAAGGTAATCTTCGGAAACCGTTTTATTTGTTTAGCCATGCTTAGCCATGCCTTATTTATTCGAAAAATGTTTATGCAAGTACAGATCGTAAGATTGAGAATGAAGTTAGGGCTGCATCTGATGGAAGAAAAGGAGAGAGTGGTGGCGTCGTGTTTTCATCTGTGGAAGGTGCTGTTAATGATAAGGACGAACATGGGGTTCTGGATGGCGAAGGCAAGGGGGCTGTTGATGAGTGTGACCGTGTTTTTAACGGTAATTATTTATGCAGCTTCTGGTACTAAGTTGTGCATGAGATGTAACAGCATTGTTTTATGCAGCTGCAGAAGGTAAGATTGAGCATGATGGGATGCATGCTACTTATGTAAATATGCAAGGGTGCAGTAGCGCGGGGGTAGACTTAGTTTCGGGCGACGGTTTCGAGAAGGCCCAGGATGTCGATGGAAAAGGGAAAGCGGCTGAAGAGGTCCCTCCTGCGGAAAAGAACGGTAAGGACTTTCATGCTCTAACATGTGTTAACTGGTTTCCTACATGTATCATTTAGTGAGTTAACATGTGTTAATCATACAAACAGTGTGCGAAGGGGATACCGTTTTTGATGAACGGAATTTAGATGGCCCGAATTGGAGTCTTGGAATGACACAAATTGGGGGTCAATTCAACGTGTCACAGGAAATTGGTACGATATAGCATTAAACAAAGTTAGTATTGATGGGTTAGTTCGAGTCATATATAATATACTTATTTGCATTAAACGTGCAGGTTGCACAAGTGGGAAGATGGATGATATTCCTCGGACAGAAACCGAGCGTTCCGGTGAGCTTAAACACATTCATTTACCGCATCAAGTGTGTTGTAATCTTTAATACGTTACGTGAGTTATTTATTTTATATGTGTTAGGCGATATGGAGGCTACCACAGACTTGAGTATGGTTATAATGGTAGACCCAGTTAGCTCCTATGACCCGGCCATTGCAATCCACAAAGGTCAAACTGGTCTGGAATTTTGTGGGGGTGATATGTATGAGGTGGAGGACAATATTCCGCTTGCAAACCGTGTGCGTATGTTGGCTGAGTTGGGGGCACAAAAAAGGAAGCTCCCTTTCAGAGAGAAAGTGGCAGCGGAACCAAACAGATCACCTTACTATATAAGGACTGTTGACATGGGGCAGCCAATAACTAAGAAGGAGACAAATGTGTGGGAGTACATATACGCTGATGAAAGCCCGTTGCACCTTTTAAGTGGGTATTCTCGTAGGAAGCGGGCAATGGAGGCAAACGTGTAAGTAGAACTGCAACGTGGTTTATTGTTTTATAGTAATAGGGTAAACCATTAACCAAGTTCCACACTGGATAATTGGTTATATTTTGTTTTTTTCTGCAGGAGGGAACAGGGTTCGTCGTCGGTGGTTGATGTAGATAGTCCGATACACATGGCTGTGTAAGTAGGGGGGTCATCGTACGAAATTTTAGTAAAACAATAAATTACATATGTTAACGTATGCAATTTAATTTATAATTTGTACATCTGACACCAGGGAGTTGCTGTTTAGAAGCCCTACCCATGTACAAGCGTCTCGGTCTATGTTCAAGAGTTTAAACGTTGGCAATGAGGTCTCAGATGGTATTATTGACTGTTGGGCGGATGTGCTAAACTCCCAAGAGAAAAGAAAATCACGGGAGGCTTACAGTAGGCAATTCTTTGGTACTAAAGTTGTGGTGAGTGTCATGTATATAGAGATTACAGTGTGGCGACTTTTTGACCTTATTAATTTCTCTGTTGTGCTTAAAGTTTCCGTGGATGCTCACATCTGAGGAAGGCGGAGTAGAGGCGCGGATGCACAAGTTTCGGCTTGGGATAAAAGGTGCGGTTAACAGCGGTGAAAACGTTCCTGATTTTCGAATTCAAGACATTGTTTTCTTCCCTATATTGGAGCACAAACACTTTTACTTGCTAGTGTTTGAGTTACGCGACCCCGGGATTTATGTCGTTGATAATGACAAAGCCCGACAAGGTCAGTTGATAGAAGATAGTGTCTACTACCTACACAAGGACACAGCGTATAAGATCGTAAGTCACTAAACTGACAATTGTTGAACAAATAAGTGTGATAATATTGAGGATCTGCTTTTTTTTTTACCATGGCTTGTGTATGCATATGCAGAAAGATATGTTTGTGCAATATCTGCGGGAGGTTGGGAATCCGCGAGCCGATGACATAGAGTACTGCAACATCCAGCGTATGCCGATTCCTTGGGCGACCACCGCAAACACAACTGATTGTGGGGTCTTCTTGATGCGGCACATGGAGTGCTATATGGGGAAAAACAAAAGTTTTAACTGTGGGTTCAGCACGAGTGGGGCGAGGAAGATGGCGGAGGTGAGAAAGCTGAGAAAGAGGTATGCGGCGCACATATTATGTTCGGAGGTGAATGTGCTGCTGCCCAAAATCAAGGAGGATTGCCGAATAGAGTAACACGTGTTAGGGGGTGAAACGGAAGTTACTGTGGAACCATTGTGCATCAATTGCGCCAGCAATGTTTTTGGAAACATGTAATGTACTTTGATGGATTTGGGGATGTTGCTTTAAACTTATTGCGGGGTAGGTGTTTTGTTGGGTATGGCATCGTCACGATGTCTTTTTGGGGATAGACTATCCATATTCAATCTGATGTTTAGTAACTTGGTAATTCTAAACTCTAAAGAATATTAATGTGTTGTTAAATGTCTTAGAATATTATTAATCTAGTTTATTGACGTAGTTGATAATATTATATTAGAGGTTGTTTGAAATTATATAAAGGTACGTGTAACATTATAGAAAAAGAGAAAATGCTGCTTCCAAGGGGAACAGTCTTTCTAAAAAGGTAGTACGAATATTGGAAATTGGGGAAAGTTGGTGGCAGAATACTACAAGCATAGGGGTTGGTGTCTATAAAACAACTTTATTGGGAAAAGGAACAATTGCTTTTTGTCACCTTTTGGTCACATCAAAGTGAAGTCACAAAGACTTATATTAAATGTAGCCAGGGAACACCTCTATAAGTATTGTAGTGAAGAACCAAAGTCATATTCTGTAATACTTCACCACTTCAGTTAACCATAAACTGGTAGAGGTCCCAAAGTCTTTTAATGTGATGGACCCGTGTGAAGGTAAGGTTACGGCTAGCCAACCAGGCATGGAGAAGCGGAAGCAAAAGGGGAAGGAAGCATGTGAGGGCCGGTACGGGGAGGTTAACGAAAGAAAAGGGTCTCACCAGAATGGAGAAGACGGGAAAACTGGAGTAGCTTCTGGTGAAGATGCTTCAGAAAACGGAACCAAAAATGTAACTGATGTAGCTGGTGTGTCGCAAGAACCGTCACGCCGAAGGGAGCACGTTGTTCCAGAAGATGAAAAGTTGAAGGGGCTACCAGATGAGTTGGTTAGGTTGCTGACGGATCCAGACCATGAATTATGTGGTTGCCCGTTGTGTCCATACTCACCCGAAACAATCCAGTCCTGGTGTTACCATGACCCATGGGAGAGTGAGCGCAGCCCCTCTCCTCTGTACTTTCATGATGAGGAATTTCCCACACCATGATGAAAAGCTTGTTACAGATGGAGGATAACAATGGGTAGTTAGTATGTTGAAAATGGTTGAAGATGTGTTAACCTGATGACCCTATGTTGTAACAAAACGACATACGAATGTCGTCTTGTTGGTATTTTATTATGTTTTTTTTTTTTCTTTTTTTGTAACCTACTAGTAGAATGTTTGTTTAAGTTGCTTAGAGGTGAAGTCTACTTCTATAACCTGACGTGGTTTAATATATATGCTGTTTTTATGTGGTTAACACATATTGTTTTGATACTTTCAAGTTAAAAGACCCAAGCATTATGGGGACTAACATGTGTTAACCAGCTGTTTTTATGCCATTGTAAAGTTGTCTAGAGGTGAAGTATACTTATATAACCTGACTTGGTTTAATATATATGCTGTTTTTGTGTGGTTAACACAGCTTGTTTTGATCCTTTCAAGTTAAAATGCCCAAGCATTATGGGGAGTAACATGTGTTAAGCAGCTGTTTTTATGCCAGATTGTGTGGTTAACAAAGATTGTTTTGATCCTTTCAAGTTAAAAAGACCAAAGCATTATGGGGAATAACATGTGTTAAGCAGCTGTTTTTATGCCATTGTAAAAAAATAAAACACAGAAAAAAAATATCAAAATGCAGATAATATTAAGATAAACCCGTTAATAGACCACAGCGGTCCCCGAAGATCTTCGGTCCTACAAACACAAAAGTGGCCAAGGCCATAGAGTTTCTTACAATCCTATTTATGGTTATTGGGATGAAAATAGTTCCAACTTCTTACACACGTAACAGAGAAGAGCAGGATGATGTCAAAAGACTGTTACATGTGTGTAAGAAGGCCAAAATGAAGAGAGTCTCCCATTACATAGTACTACATAAAGATTTTAATCAGAGGATCAGTCGCCAGTGGCGGTCTGCCTTTGTTGTTCAGCAGCTGCCTTTGCTGCTTTCATTGCAGCCACCTTAAGGCAGTTGCGTGAGTCGTGGTCGTCGACATACAGACCACAACGCTTGCATAAACGAAGCTGCTTTGGACGTTTTGGTGGTTTTGCTTTGGCCTTCTCACCGGGCCCAGAAATGCGAGTATGAGTACCACATCCTTTATTGCGTGCAACTTCTGGATTAGCAACTTCGACTGGAATGTTGATTGGCTGTCCAACTATTTCTTCCATTTGACACTCATTTGATTCATTTTCAGTTGTTGACAAAGGTTGCTTGGAAAGAACATTGATCTTGAAATCCCTGAGTTGGTCAACCAATTTTGCCAACGCATCCTCATCGGTTCTGGCAACATCAATGCATTCAGTAACGAGGTCGAGGATTTCATTCCGCATAATGGACGGTGCGTGTGGGTTGACTCCGTATCGACTGGAAATTGAAAAAACATGTTTGGGGAGGGCATCTCGACGCCACCTATCGTTTATGTATTGTGGTGGAATCCTTTCAACATTTTTCAAGCGATAGACGCAAAAGACATGGCGACACAGATATCCGATACGTGTGAAATTCCTGCATGAGCAACTGGCCGATTGGTCTACAGTGTTATACGTAACCTGTTTTGAACATAGAAAGCAAAAAAGAAAAGCCCTTTAGATGTAACATATGATAGAGGATGGGTAATAATGAAATTGCCTAACATGTGTTACCTGATAGACGTTTGTGATGTTGTTCCTTTTATCCAAATGAGTGACGTCTATCAGAAGACTGGAATCGCTGGTCTCAGTTTGGTTTGTGATGTAGCATAAAAACTTCCCTTTAATTATCTCTTTTTGAACTTGCGCGAAAACAGCGTTTGTGTAAATGGCGAACGCGTGCTGTTCTATCGCTAAATCAGTATTGCCAGTGAACATTGTGGATGAGGTTTTGTACTCCGAAACACGTTGACGATATTGGCTGTCTACCCTATTTTCAAAGCACATCATAAATTGTACAAGGGTGTTTGCGCTTGTTGAGTTAACCTTGAAGGCGGCGTTAGAGCTTTCGCAGCGGGAGGTGGTCTTCATCAAGCAACACATGGGCAGTTCCCTGAAGTAGGCTGGTACCCAGAGATGTTTGATGTTGTACATGTCGTTCAACCAGCTGTGGTCTTGAAGCCCAAATGTTTGTAGGAGGTCATTCCAGCGGGACTCAAACGTTTCAGGATTGATATAAACATTACAAACCAACCGGTGAATGCAGGACCGAAGATCAGTGTTATCGAGCACGTCGGCAGAGATCTGAAAAATTTAATAGTTATAACACGAGTTAGATTAAAACATTTTGAGAAGACATATAAAAAGTGTGTTATGTTGAATAACACATGTTAAGGGCTAACAAACTTCTGTATACCTTGGAGGGTAGTTTTTTCATTATATGCCACATGCATAGATGGTGTCGTGATTCGGTAAAGACCATAGGAACAACTTGTAGCATGGATGGGTCTTGATCACTCAGCACGAGAGTTGGTTGAGTACCGTGTGCCTTCAAGAAAGCCTTAAGCAACCACACGTAAGATTCAATGGACTCGGTTGATATCAAACCCGCTCCAAATGTAACACATTGGAAATGATGATCCACACCCGTGAATGGCACAAAAACCATCTTGTACCTATGAACAAAAAATTGATTTGATGTTAACAATATGTAAAACTTTTTGGGGTTAAGATTGGATACTTGGGGATCAGGCCTAACATATGTTAAGGGGGGGGGGACTAACCTGTTTGTGCTGTAAGTTGCGTCAAACGCTAGGACATCGCCAAAAGCTTGGTAGTTTAGCTTTGAAATCTCATCAGCCCAGAATACAGAGGACAACTTTCCATTTGATACAGTGTAATCAAAAAAGAAGTTGGGTAGGTTGTCAAAACGCTCACGCAGGCGTTCAAGGAAAACTTGTGCGTCGCGTTCACCAATAAAAATTCGCAACTGGTGGCTAAAGTTTTTAAAATCGACCGGCGTCCCATTGACATTGTGATGCCCTCCTTTTAAAGCTACAAGACATCTATAAGCTCTCATTGGTCCGATGCGGTTTAGACTCATGTTGTGAATGAATTGTTTCGTGGAGAATGACAGTTTCCGTGATATCTTGCTAAGATCACGGTTGTAACTCTCAACAAGTTCATGATTATGAATATCATTGAAACTCAGAACTGTGTATGAATCGTTCGAGATCGAGACTAGTATGCTTGCCTTACAGTCACACCATGTGAAGGTGGTCCTCCGGTGCTTAACAGAAGATTCATCTAGGGTGTCAAAAGTCCTCTTTGGTTGTGGTTTTCCATATTTTGAGCATCGGAGATACTTGTGTGTGGGAATTCCATTCCAGACTTTTGTTTGCCCTTTTTTTACAGAAAAACCTGCTTCAAACGCATAAAGTTCATACATGGAAAGAACATCCGCAAAGGTTGGATAAGATTTCCCACACACTGGTATGAACTTATCAGCGACGTTAGGAATCCAGTAACGGGTTCCCTGAGGGGTATCAAAAACAAAGTATGGATTCGAAGGCCCTGTACCATAAAACGAAAAAAGTTAGGAATCTGCTATACATGGCATGAAAAAAAAGGTTATAAATCTGTGATATGAGAATAAAGTGGGCTCCCATTGTGCATTGTACAACCGTCTAACTGGCCGCGTGATGATTCAGCAAACATAGAAGAACCATGAGATGATCCAGAAACAGCAACAGTCATGGGCTGCATCTGGGAATCTTGGGATGCTACATGTGAACATTATGGAATATGTTTGAACAATGCCATATCTGGGGAAGAAAAAAAAAACCAGTGTATAGAAAAAACAAACCTTCTTCATTATCCATAACCTGGTCATCATTAAACGCGCTGTTCATGAAATTGTTGGATACCACAACATCCGGGGATCTAACAATCAACATGCATATAAGTGTATACAGAAGCTTCGAATGGAACAAGTGAACATGGCCATGCAGTATAGTTTGGATTATTAGATTAAAAAGTTGTAAAAGACAGAAAAAAAAAATAGAACTTCTAGAACAGTTAATTGACATATATGGACAAACCTGGAGCATTAAATTCCTCATCATTTTGGAAGTCGCTGCAAAAGAACCGGTTTGGGAAACTACGGACCGGCGACATTAATTCTGAGGTTGGTGGATTTGTCTCCATGGATATTAATGGAGTTACTTGCTAATTTGGAGTAAAAGTGAAATGGGGTTTCTCTGATGAATGATGAAGAAGATATAAAGGAAAATATGAAAAAGAAATATGGGGGAGGGTGAATGGTACGATTTGATGGGCAATTAATGAACATGTCAATTCATATTGGGGATAGTTCTTGGGGGTTAATGTAATTTACTAATATAACCTTGATGTCAAAAGTAATAGAAAGGGATCTGTGCAACGTGGCAAAATGTAAGCCACATATATAGTTTGCTAAGTTTTCTAAAATAATGGGGTTTCTTACTAAGCATTATCCTATATATATATATATATATATATATATATATAGGGGATGGTTCAAATGAAAACCACTTTTATTGTGAAAACTCGAAAACTAACTAAAAAAGCCTAAAAAAACCCAAAAAACATACAAATTTTTTTTTTTTTTTTTTACAATTTTTTTAGAAAAATCGCTACTTTTTATATATGGAAAAAAAATTTCAAAAAAAAAAAAAATTTTTTTTGGTTGTACTGCACATGTGCACTAATACGGAAAGCCTAAACCACTTAACCCACCCCCCACCGACACCCCCCAAAAACCTAAACCCCCCCCCCAAAACCTAAATTCACCCTCCCACCAAAAGCCTAACCCCCCCCCCCCAAAAAAAAAAAAAACCAAAACCCCCCCACCCCCACCCTCCCGAAAACCTAAAACTAAACCCTAAACATAAACCCGAAAAAAACCTAACCCCCCCACCCCCACCCCCCAAAAACCTTCCCCTATATATATATATATATATATATATATATATATATATATATATATATATATATATATATATATATATATATATATATATATATATATATATATATATATATATATATATATATATATATATATATATATGTAATAAACCATAGTTTTCTGGTTGAATGATTGCAGATCGACGGTCTATCTTGGCTTGTAATTCTTGCTGTTATAGTCATCTTGAAGGTCTGTTCTGAGACGAATTTCCTGCCATACAACTTTTACTCTTATATCATATCATACCAACTGATTTTGTATATTTGCAGATCGTATCCATGGAGTAATGATGACGTGGAAGAACCGACCTAAAGATATTCTAGAGGTTGATTTCTCACAATTGTTACGTATATGGAGTAATGACGATGTGGCGGTATTTTTTTGACAATTTTTTCATTAATAACATTTTATATTTAGGCTTGTCTACTAGTTGATTTGTATATATTAATGTGTGTACAGAAACGCTATTTACGAGCCAAGGAATCCCACATGTGTAAAAAAATATGCACACAGCCGATCCAAAAAGTTTTGCTAGGATTCCTGAGGAGATGGTAATATGTTTTTGTTTTGCTTGTGATTTAACTTTTTATGTTGTTTAACATATTTCTTTATTGTTGTTTATGTTATTATGAATTCAGAAAAATGATGACCCAAACCAAGAGTTATCTATCTTAGTGAAAAAGGTAGATGGTGCTTGCACATCATACATGATTTCGGAGGGACTGATGGAATCATTTAAAGCAAATGTTGAATTTGAGAAAAACCAGTTGCTTGAAATGTGTAAAGAGATTGAAGAGGATCATGAAAGAAAAAAAGCCTGAGCTGGAAGCAATACAAAAAGACATTGACAGCCAACGACAAAAGTTGGAAGCTATGATGCAGAACGTTATGAAACGACTGCCTATTGGAGATCGAGATGAGTAGAATGTTTCCATTTTTTTTATTATTGTATTGAAACTTTGTGTTTACCACGTTGTTATTTAAGTTTGAACAAGTATGTAAAAGTACACTATTTCTCTATCAATGATATTTGTTATTATTTGTTCTGGCGTAATTGCAATTCAATGCATACTAGTGCTAATACCCGCGAATTTCGCGGTGTTTAGAAATGATATGCTTTTTTTAAAGAAAAAAATTACGTTTATGCTAATCATAAAGAAACTGTACGCATGGACTTATTATGGAAATCTGAAGTTAAAGATTAAAATACGAAAGAAATCACGTCTTTAAAATTTCTTTATACATCGCATTTATTTATCTGTACAAAGGAAATATAAAACATCTAAATAACTAAATATCATTACAAAAGCATGACTAAGAATTTTAAATGAACGTGATCAAAGCTGGGCAAATATCCATTACTTCCATGACTCCATGTTCTAGTTGGTATGTACACACCACTGATTTATGACCGGTCATTCATAGTACATGATAGACAATAATCCTAACAAACACAAAACAACTATCATTATTATTATATCATAAAATCATTACCTTAAGAAAGAAATATCTTACTTACATGCATTGACCAGGCCTTTACTGACTTATCCCCACTGCGTGCATAAAAATAATCAGATCCAGAAACAGCTGCTGCAAGGGCATGAATACCACTGTAACGCCAATCTTTTTCCTCATTCATTCTTCTGATTGGCTTCTCGCAGAGGCGTCTCTGAGAATTCCGTACCCTGTTTGAGCTTGAAAAAATCTGCCATTCTGTAATGTTTTATTATTATTAAAAAAGATCAAATTCGTATTGGGCTCAATAAACCTAATGCCAAGTTGGCTAAATTCTAAACAATAAAAAATTATTTGTAAATGGGCCTATATTGGAATTGTTATGTATTTACTATCTAAAAAGAATAACACACACACACACACACATATATATATATATATATATATCGGATTTTTTTTTTAAAAATCGCGTGCCCTTCGAAATCACGGGCCTTGTGCGGAGGTCCTCGTCGCACACCATCAAAGCCGCCACTGGCTTCTCGTCCTCAATGCCCCAAATGAATATGACCCCCCCCCCCCCATTATCACCGCTTATGCATAATGGTACTTCCCTCTCTACAAAAACTAAAGCCATCACCATATGCTCATGACCCTTCAATGTGCGTACATGATTTAAACCCTGCATCATCCATCATTAAAATCAAACAATCATCTTTTCTTTTCATGTTATTGCGATAAAGCTTGATGCCTATGCACCAGTTTTATCATCACAAGTATCTTATTTAATTGAAAACTGATATAATACCATTGTTTATATATCAAACACCAAACCTTTAATATTAAGTTAAATAGATGGAAAAATCCTACCAACACATAAGTCACGGATTGAAAGCTAAGAATATTGTATGTAATATTTCTGTAAACAAAAACAAAAAAAATGTTTTATAAATACGAACTTGAAGCAGAAAAGAAACAATATAAATCTTATAAAGATAAATTAGATACTGTGATTATGAAAATAAATATATATTAACATATTAACGTAAATTAAACAGGAATACCGCTCTGCAGCTTCTTTCATCTGACTATCGCATCAACATAGGGCATGACATGGGATTAACTTTCAGAAGTATACATTAAACATCTAAATTCTAAAGAAGCATATAAAGGAAGTCAAGCCATGGGTGCAATTCATGAAAAGAAAAAAGCTACAATTTCCACAACGGCTCTGGTAAACCACAAGTATATTATAATGTTATGAAAACCATACCTCATGACTGATTATTATTATTAATATGACTGGGATCATAAGCTAAAGAGATTCTTTGATGGAGATCAAAGAATCAATACTTTGAAAGATAACATTCTTTGGGGAGATTATTATTAAATCTCTTATTATCTTGGCAATAATTATAAGGATATTTCCTGACCCATTTAAACCATCTTTTTATGTTTTAGTTACAAAAGGGCAAACGCTAGAAAAGATTGGTTCGACAAAGAAAACGCTTACACAATTTGATGAAGATTCCATAAGAAAGAATAGGTATGGAAATCCTTTGTGGGATCAAACCACAGGTAAATTATCTCTTCTCGGTTATCAAAATCGTCAGCATATAGACTTGTTTGTAGAATATAAGGCTGGCCGGAAACATTTCCTAGGAACTGAAAGTCGCTTTCATCTCTATTAGGCTGATCCGATGTAAGCTGCATTGTCAGAAATAAAATATATAAAATAATATTGATAAGATGAACCAATTGAGGCATGGGTTAATGTGAACTGAACTTATTTTGGCTTACATAGAATGCTAAGACTGTACCGGCTGAATGACCCGGTACCAACTTGATTGGCATGTCAATTTGGCCAAACAAAAACATGTCATTAGAAGCGAAAGCCGAACCTGTCACCAATGTTTTAGTTTGTTGAGTAAAGAGTATCCAGATATAAATCTTGATCAGTTGTATTTTGCTCAAGAATCGGCTCTATTGACCGAACATCTTGACTTGTTGGGGTCACAAAGCTGACGTGTTTTCGTAGTTTTGTTGACCGCCCGAGGGTCCCATCCGACGTAGTCGCCAATACTGGCAGCGTGCAAACGGTGTCAGCTTGAGATACAACTGTGGTTCGGGAAATATCCGATGATGTATCTTGAATCATTTTAACTACAAATACAAAAAAAAAAAAAAAAAAAACAGTTGAAAAAGACATTCTTTTTACCTAAATTCATCATTTTAACTACAAATTAAAAAACCCCGGATCAAAAGGACACTCTTTTTAAACTAAATTCATCATTTTAACTACAAATTTGAAAAAACACGGATGAAAAAGACAATCTTTTTTAACTAAATTCATCATTTCAACTTAGAATTCAAAAACCCCATATGAAAAAGACAACCTTTTTAAACTAAACTCAAACGCTAGAAAAGATTGGTTCGACAAAGAAAGAGCTTACACAATTTGATGAAGATTCCATAAGATAGAATATGTATGGAAATCCTTTGTGGGATCAAACCACAGGTAAATTCTATCTTCTCGGTTATCAAAACCGTCAGCATATACACTTGTTTGTAGAATATAAGGCTAGCCGGAAACATTTCCTAGGAACTGAAAGTCGATTTCATCTCGATTAGGCTGATCCGATGTAAGCTGCATTGTCACAAATAAAATATATAAAATAATATTGATAAGATGAACCTATTGAGGCATGGGTTAATGTGAACTGAACTTATTTTGGCTCCCACACAGTGTACATGGCTCCAAAAAAGACCACTATTTATGCTCTTACAAACCATCCGAGTTTAGTTCTTTTGCCAGCCACAACGTGGTCATTAAACTAATACATAAAAAATTTACAAACATACATTGCCTAGAAGACGTGGACTGCAAATCCAGTAAAAGGATACCAAAGTTTAAAGCGAAAAGATTCTCTCCATTAATTAATGAACATAAAACTAAATCATGCATTCACTAACCTCTAGCAATTGTTAAGGGATATATCAAAAGATAACAAAAAAAACATACCGAGGCATCTACAAACATTGTATTACAAAAAAAAAAAAAATCAAATCAATTACAAAAGAAACCATAAATTTTTGTTTGTATCGATCATATACCATACTCGTGTTCCGTCTGTTGTCCAGAACTGTGGCTCTGGTTGTAAACTTGCACCCGATTATCCGTTTCTTTAAAGTCAGAATCTTCCAATATAACTACAATGACATGTTTTGGTTACAGAATATTTATACACAAACGTACTAACATGATGATTATCCCGATATCTTGCCACTTGATCAGATGTTGCGTGCACTTCAAAATATTGGGTTATAACTTGTGTTGGTTTCATAATGAAAAATTGTTACTGTACACGTTCGTCTATCAATATCACATAAAACCCCCAATCTAAATTAGGTAAAAAATCAACCTGATTAGCCATTGGAGAAGAAGATGACTACAAATTTTTACTCGCCAGTCTCATTGAGGAACAACGGAATCTCTTTTCCGGATGACGATTTCGCCTCCTGGTATGACAATTTCCCGTTGGTGTTCTCAAACAACATGAACTGAACCATTGGCGAAATATATACCAACATATTCTGTAATCAAAATCAAAATATCAGTAAGAGAAAAATGAATGTGAAGAATATTTGAAATCAGGTAACGACCTTGAAACCATAGCCAACCATCAGCGTTGTTGAAATAAAAAACACAATAACATAAACATACACATCTCATATATACATACCTTTTTGTAGACGATCGAAGACATTGAAGATATAGGTAATAATCAGTGATATACCTGGGTTGAAGAGAGGGTGGTGGATCTTTCAAGATGTGACATAATCAAAAAGAAAAGGATAAATGATCTTCAACGTCATCGAGGATTTGCAGCCGATGGAGATCTGGAAGGAGAGCGTTGGAGATTGGAGCGAAAGAGAGTGGCGATGATTCTAAAGAAAGATCTATGCAGAGTTCTAAAGAGCGGAGGGAGAGAGGAGTAGAGAATCTAGGGTTTGAGAAGGCGATGGGAAGAGAGAGAGAGGCGTATGTGGAAGGAGACAGGAGAAACCCTAGGTCAATGCGAAAGAAACGTAAGAAGTCGGGTTATAATGACCCGAATGTGTTATTCGGATCCCACGTTCGGTTCACATCAAGGGGAATGAAGAGTTTAGAGAAATGGCGGGAAAATTAGCTTTAGAGGCCCTAGGAGGGGGACATGTGTCCCTAATTAAGACTTTTATTAGGTTGTATAGATTGAATAATAGCAATTAAATTTATAATACACAGTTGCATTTGGTTATAAAAAGTTGCATTTATTGTAACTAAAATTCATAATAAAATGTTGCATTTAGTGTAAAAAGAGGTTGCATTTTTTCTAATAAAAAGAAAATAAAAGTTGCATCAACTCTAAAAAAGGGTTACATTTTTTGTAACAAAACCATATTGAAGGTTGCATTTACATGTATAAAAAGTTGCATTTGAGTGAAAAAATGTTACATTTTTGTAACCAAAATATAAAAAAAAGTTGTATTTAAGTGTTATAAAAGTTGTATGGAAAAAAGTTGCATTTGTATACTAAAGGCAACACTTAAGAAAAAAGTTGCATTAGGCCTTAAAATAGTTGCATTAGATCTAATGCAACTGCTTCTAATGTAGCCCCCAATAAAAGGTTGCATTATGCCTAATGCAACTTTTTCAAGGCTTAATACAACATTTTTTAGGGGTTACCATAGCTTCATTTTCTTGTAGTGGGCGCTATTTAAAAACAATGCTTAATAATAATAAACCACCAGGCTTGCACATGTGCCTTTATTCATGATTCTTGTAGCACTATGGTGATTTGGTATTTGGTGAGTGGCCCATGTATAGTTTCGACCCGAATGAGTTGCATAATAGCAAGAAACATACATTCCAATGAATGTCTTAAAGAGTCATTTGGTAGTCTATGTAAGTGAAAACCTAAGCCAATTAGACTTCAATGTGAAATTACTAAAAAGCCTTTTGTTTAACGTGTTTCTGAATCAACATCACGACTGATTCTTGAATCTATATCCAATATCATGGGTTCATATACTTGAGCATGTGCTGGATGTGCAAGGAAGCAAAGATTCACTTTCGGGCTTGAATGGCCCATGTTAGATAAGCTAATCACCATGGTCCCACGACTAACAAACCATACCATACCCAAAGTTAACTCCATCCAGTCCTTGGCCTCCAGATCGAGGAACCAGATACTTAGGTACGTTGAGTTTTTACTCAAGTGTGATCGCATCTAAGCAGTGTATTTATCACAACCCACACATATCATATAAAAGTAGCTTCCATTATTTAGAGCCATACCCATTGTTGTAGATATCTTGGCCTGTGTTACGTTGATCGCGTTTTCTCTAAACGTTCGTGTCACTTGGGCCAACAGCCCAGGTTTGTCGGGTTTGAATAGCTCGAGACGCACACCCTCGGGTGCCCTTCTTTCAACCGCGGCTTTTAAACACATGATCACTCGTTGCTTTTCGGCTTCTGAACTAATCGGGCTTCCATCTATATGTCTGATATAAAATTCCTGAAAAAATGAAAAAAAAAACCAATTTTAGCAAAATAAACAAAAACCATTTCATAATTTTTTAAAAAATGTATGATAATATGAACTGTGTGCGATTGGAAATTAGGTCAACTGTCAATGTGTTGAAGACGAAATTTGGGGAATTTGTGGAGGATAATTAGATGATGACAAATTGGTGATTTCCGTGAAAATTCATCGAGAAGGGGTTTGTTTGTGGATGATCGATTCCACAGCTTCAGAGGTTGAGAGTCGATGGCTTTCTCCACAGCTTCCCTAATTTCCATGTTCAAAACCCTAATTAAAAGGAATAAGGTGGATGGAGGCGGACTTATGATTTTGTTCCTGCAATTCCATCACAATCTCAATTTCAATTCACCAATTCACCAAATCAATCAAGTCCCGCATATGCGTATAAACAACACAAATACTTACAGTGGAGCGAGAGATTTGAGAGACGCCATGGACGCTTGCTTAACCATGGGGGATTCATCGGCGAGAGAGGAGACCAAAACCTGGATCGCGTCTGCAAAATCAGGGAGAAAAATAATATTAATTGGAGAATGAAATTGAGAATGTTAATGGAGGAATTAGGGGAATACCGGGAGCAGGAATGGAGTTTCCAGAACTTGCTGCCATTAATTAATAATTAATGATAAATATTATTAGTGCATTCGAAGAGGAGAACGAAGAAGAAGGAGAAGAGAAGAGAAAAATGGATCGCGAACGACAGATACCGTGTGATGCCAGGATGTATAGTGGACAGGTGGGCGGTGGCTTCATCATCGATGGAGGCGGACTTATGATTTTGTAATATATTATTTTAATCAATATTGTTTTAAGTACTGCATTTAAAACATCATAAATGTTGATTTTAAAACAGAACATGTAACTAAATTTTAGATAATATATAGATGATTTGTATATAACTTAAATTTATGATTTTGTCACTTCACTATCGGTGATTAAGGTTAAGGAGAGTTTAGAATATCATGTAACATCCCAAATTTGGGGATATTCATATATTGACAAATTTTTATTTATGCAGCATTTTATGTATGTTGAACTAATTAATTATAAAATGAGCAATTCTATTTGAGAATTTATTGACTTAATTTAAGTAGCTTAACCTTGTTTAGCAAGTTAAGCTTCATTTAGTATTTAAAATATGGCAGTGTTATAAAACTTAACAAGGATTGTAAGGATATAAAGGATAAAGAGGTTTGAAAATGAAAGGGCTAATCTTGCCAAATTGTGAAAGTTTCTCTGTTAACTTGAGGTGTAGAGAATTCTAGAAGAAAAAAAAAGAAAAGTATCTTTGTGTGGGTGCCATGATGGGTCAAGAAAAAAATCATTGGAAAGCTTCAATACATCGATTTTAGGTGATTGATTAAAGAATTGAAGAAATTATGAACATCCTCTGTTATGTAGAAGCCTGGTAAGTAATATATATACAAAACCCCTAGATTTTCATGTGTTCTTGAGTTGAAAGTATAACCATGATTGTCACACCCCCAAATTACCACCTAGGGAGTGTCCCTGTTAGGCGTGTGACGACTAGCAATGAGCCACCAATTACATTGAATCACAAGTTTGAAATAAAATTCCATCATTTAATAATACTGAAATCCCAAACATAAGTTGTTCAAAACCATAAGTTCAGCGGAAGCATTAACGTATCACAAAGTATAAGTTTCACACAACCAAAGTAAGTAAATGTTTGTTAAATAACTCAGCAATGCAACCATGACCACTCTCGCCCTCCAGCCAGCAAGTTCCTGCGTTCCAAGTACCTAAGGACCTGCGAGCATGTAACACGTGTATCAGACAAAGCTGGCGAGTTCACAGTTTTAGAAAACGTTTGTTACCCGTTGTATGTAAAACAGTTCAATAACCAATGCAAGTAATATTGTTAATATCTCAATTCCGAACAATGACGGCTCCTGAAATACACGACTGCCCTTCCCACGTACTCCTATCTAGTACTGGGCCAGACTGGGTCATTAGTTCACCTCCGTCCTCTACAGGCACGGGGTGAGGGTGCCAAACCTAAGTAGCGCTACTAACTAATACCCGATGAGGGACTTACAAAAGATGATAGGTGAGAATATTAACCAATATACCCGTTTTTACCCAAAGACTTATTCCCCCATGGAATACCCACTGACTGTCCCCAACCACTGGGACGCATGCTCGAATGTAGTGAACTCACCTTTGGTTTGCTCGGTAAGATCAAACGCACGTATTCCGAGTGGATCAATCAAATCCTAATGTGGTTATCATCAATCGTTAGAATCTCATCATTTTCAAATCACACATGTAACATAGAACTTGTAGGATCGCACGTAACCACTAAATAGACATTACGTTACACATAGCATGCTTACGTTTCACTTACACACTTCACAACATTACACAAATTAACCAAACATGCTTCACGATCTAGGGGTTCACTCGCGGCCCAAGATTACACCAATCCACCCACCCCACTGGGTGTTCTAAGTTCATTACCGTGGGCCACCACTAAACATCTAACTCGACCCGACTCCCGGCCCACCACGTCGGCCCAGTTTAAAAACAATAATCCCGGCCGCAAGGGGTGCCCAATCAGACCGTGCGCATGGGCTTGCGTAATTCAGTTTGGGCCTGGTGCAATCACGTCAAAAAGGGTGACCCAACTGAATTCTATTAACAAATTCTCAGCCCATGTTTGTACAGGCCCCCCCTTACAAACCGTGGTGTACTTGATCGGCCCAAGATTTAATCGGGTATAAGGAGATCGGCCCAAGTTAGGTTCTGTTATATGCCTAATGCAATATCATCGGCCAATTATGCATGTTTTATATTTATATGCATAACTCATATTAATATTATAATTTCAATTTTTGGCAACATGTTAACTGTTACTCATTCTAAAGCTTATTTCCTTGATTTTTGCAATAACCTCCTCTAACAATATTTGTTCCTAATTAACTCGAACATTACGGCAGTTTCAAATCAAAGTATCAATTTATTAATATACTCCTATTAATAAAATTCAACTTCTATATGCACAGCAATGACCGAAATAGTAATTAAATAATGTATTCAATGTTGAAACGATTACGACATATTAATCTATTCCACAACATAACACAAAGCATAACATGTATTCGGTCACAGTTCTTTCTACGCAAATAATTCATGGAGGTTTTATTCGGTAATGTTCGAAGCAACGTTTTAAGGCAGTCTAGTCATGCGATTCAAGAACCGATCTAGTCATGCAATCATAAATAACCTCGATATGGTTTTGCATACGTGATTGAGGACCGCGACGACATTAGCAATCAAAACGGCCAACCCGTATATATATTCAACACAGTTTACTATCACAGTTCATGCATGTCAACAAGCAATCCTATCCCATTTATAATTCTATTTCATCATATTCTCAATATATAGTAAACGCACAACATAAATGAATAGATGAAGATTACTAACCGATAACCTAACCAACTGAGATGCAACCGAAACAGGAGAACCAAGATGTAATCGGGACAGGAGAGGGGCCTTGTTACTGCCGTCACTTGGGTGAGAAGTAGGGTTTAGGGTTGTTGTGTTGCAACTATGAGGCAAGGAAACAAGTACGTGGAATAGTATTATAAAGCCAAGATCCTCCTAAGTGGGCTGGTGGGTTATTAAATCGATTGAGGTGTGGGCCGATTATTCCTACAAAGTTAGAGAGGGTTCTAGGCCAATTGTGCTTTCCAAATAAAACACCAATTTGGGCTGGTAATTCACAACAATACGCATTAGTATTTAAGTCAAGTCCAACCGTTTATTAATTGGCGTTACGCGTCATGTTCGGGTCGAATTCACTTAAATATGATACGTGTGACGTTTCGAAATCAAACCAATAAACACACAGTGCACAACTACCAAATATGATGGTACGTTTATTAGATTCACGGTTCGAACAGATAATTTACAACAAGAATGGGAAGTTACGAAACCGGAGATACTAACCTTGAAACGAGTTGTCACATCCTCCCCAACTTGTGAGGAATTTCGTCTCGAAATTTGGCAAGCAACCTCAAGGGATGAAGCGAGAAATCAAGATTGTTGCGGAGTTTGCTCAGGTGTCACATCATCCCCAACTTGAAGGGGAATCTCGCCCCGAGATTCACCAGTTTTGCTTGATTCTGCTTTGTCTTTGGGAAAGAGGTGAGGGTACTTTAGTTTCATCTGATCCTCGCGCTCCCACGTGAACTCTGGTCCACGTCTTGAGTTCCAACGAACCCTTACGATGGGAATACGACTGTGTTTACGCACTTTGACCTCACGGTCCATGATCTCGATGGGTTCTTCAACAAACTGCAGCTTGTCATCCAACTTGAGCTCTTGAAATGGCACAACTAGTGTCTCATCGACCAGACACTTCTTTAGTTGAGAAACGTGAAACACATCGTGAACATTGCCTAATTCCGCAGGTAACTCGAGTCTGTAAGCGACTTTACCGATCCGCTCAATAATTTTGAATGGCCCAATGTAACGTGGATTAAGCTTGCCACGCTTCCCGAAGCGTACAACGCCCTTCCACGGTGAAACTTTCAACATAACCCGATCATTAACTTCGAACTCCAAAGGCTTTCTACGCTTGTTAGCATAACTTTTCTGGCGATCACGCGCTGCTGCCATACGATCCCTTATCCGAGCTATATTTTGTGAAGTTTCTAGAATGAGTTCAGGACCTGTGAGTTGACTGTCACCTACTTCTGCCCAACAGAGAGGGGAACGACATTTCCGCCCATACAATGCTTCGAACGGAGCTGCCTGAATACTTGTGTGGTAGCTGTTGTTGTAAGAGAACTCTATTAACGGCAAGTGTCTTTCCCATCCCTTCCCAAAATCGATCACACATGCCCGCAGCATGTCTTCAAGTGTCTGAATAGTGCGCTCACTCTGACCATCCGTCTGTGGGTGGTAAGCGGTGCTCATATCAAGTTTCGAACCGAACAATTTGTGCATAGACTGCCATAATTCAGAAGTAAAACGCGGATCTCGATCTGAGATGATAGAAGTTGGCACTCCGTGCCGAGCAACTACCTCCTTAAGATACACTGCTGCAAGCTGCGAAAACTTATCTGTTTCCTTGATTGCTAGAAAATGTGCCGATTTCGTGAGTCGATCAACAATCACCCATATAGTATCGTTTCCAGCCTGAGTCCTCGGTAATCCAGTAACGAAATCCATAGCGATCTGTTCCCACTTCCATTTGGGTATTTCTGGCTGCTGCAGTAGACCCGAAGGCTTCTGATGTTCCGCTTTAACTCTTGCACAAGTTAAGCATTTGCTCACGTACGTGGCGATGAGGGCTTTCATATTCGGCCACCAATACATAACCTTAAGATCGTGATACATTTTGTCCGACCCCGGGTGAATAGAATATCGTGACTTGTGTGCTTCATCCATCACAAGTTCCCTAAGGTCACCAAACATAGGAACCCATACTCTTCCCATGATGTAGTAGATGCCATTAGACCTCTATTCAAGCTGTTTTTCCATACCGCGTAAACCCTCAGCTTTAATGTTCTCTTCCTTCAATGCCTCAGACTGGGCCGTACGAATCTTGTCAGGAAGGTTGGAATGAATAGTGAGTTGTAATGCGCGAACACGTTTAGGCTTTGTCTCTTTGCGGCTGAGTGCATCAGCTACTACGTTAGCTTTACCTGGGTGGTATTTGATGGCACACTCGTAATCGTTGAACAACTCTACCCAACGACGCTGTCGCATATTCAATTCTTTTTGATCAAAGATGTGCTGAAGGCTCTTGTGGTCGGTATAGATGGTGCATTTCGTGCCGTATAAATAGTGCCTCCAAATCTTTAGCGCAAACACTACTGCTCCTAACTCCAAGTCATGTGTCGTATAGTTCTTCTCGTGAACCTTCAACTGTCGAGAAGCGTAAGCTATCACCTTCTCGCGTTGCATCAACACGCAACCGAGACCCTGAATCGAAGCATCACAATAAACTACAAAATCCTCAGTGCCATCCGGTAGAGATAAGATTGGTGCGCTGCATAACCTTTGTTTCAAAAGCTGGAAAGCACCCTCCTGCTTCGTCCCCCAAGAGTAAACTACTTTCTTCTGTGTTAACGAGGTGAGTGGCTGTGCAATCTTCGAGAAATTCTGAATAGAACGACGATAGTACCCTGCTAGACCGAGAAATTGCCGCACCTCCGAGGGATTCTTTGGTGCCGCCCAATTTCTAATGGCGTCGATCTTGGCAGGATCCACATGTATGCCCAACTCATTAACTATATGCCCCAGGAAATGCACCTCCCGTATCCAAAAATCACACTTCGAAAATTTTGCGTACAGTTGCTCCCTCCTCAGGAGTTCTAAGATGAGGCGCAGATGCCGCTCATGATCTTCCTTGTTCTTAGAGTAAATTAGAATGTCGTCAATAAAAACGATCACGAAGTCATCAAGGTAGGGCTTGCACACGCGGTTCATGAGATCCATGAAGACCGCTGGTGCGTTGGTCAACCCGAATGGCATAACCAAGAACTCGTAGTGACCATATCGCGTCCGAAACGCTGTTTTGGGAACGTCTTCTTCTCTAACTCGCACCTGATGATATCCCGACCTTAAGTCGATTTTCGAATAGAAACTTGACCCTTGCAGCTGGTCAAACAGATCGTCAATACGAGGCAAAGGATAACGGTTTTTAATCGTCACCTTGTTGAGCTCGCGATAATCTACACACATTCGGAAAGACCCATCCTTCTTCTTCACAAATAGAACTGGGGCTCCCCAAGGGGAAGAGCTAGGTCGGATGAAACCCCTATCCAACAGCTCTTGGAGTTGGTTTGATAATTCCTGCAGTTCCCCTGGCGCAAGATGATAAGGAGCACGAGCAACCGGGGCTGCCGCTGGGGCGAGGTCAATCTGGAATTCCACCTGACGATGTGGAGGTAAACCAGGGAGTTCCTCAGGAAATACGTCAGGATATTCATGAACAACTGGAAGATCCTCAATCTTCCTTTCGTCAGACGGTGAATCGGTGACAAGAGCTAAAATAGCAGGATAGCCCTTACGCAAATACTTCTGAGCCTTCATTGCTGAAACAATACTAACTGGGGTCCCACTGCGATGACCCTGAACTGATAAAAATTCCCCACTAGGAAGGGGAACACGTATGATCTTCTCCTTACAGAGAATCTCCGCTTGATACTTGGACAACCAGTCCATTCCAACGATCACGTCGAAGCTTCCAAGAGTAATAGGAATTAAGTCAATGTCGAAGACTTGACCCAGGAGATCGATTTTACACCCAAATAGAACATGTGTAGCTTCGATTGTTTTACCATTTGCGATTTCTACTATGTGCTTCATTACGAGAAGTGTAGGACTTAATCCTAACTGAGAACTGAACCCCAAAGACACGTAACTCCAATCGGCACCAGAGTCAAATAATATAGAAGCAAATACACTGTTAACCGAAAACGTACCAGTAACCACATTGTTGTCGTTCCGCGCTTCACCAGCCCCCAACACAAACCCGCGCCCACGCGCGACATTACCCGCATTGTTCCCCGCATTGTTGTTCCCATTACTACCCCCAGTGTTCTGCTTCAGCTGAGGGCAGTCTCGCTTGAAGTGCCCCTCGGCCCCACACTGATAACACCCTCTCTCAGTACCCTGATTTTGTTGAGATTGTTGCCTACCCATCTGCTGTGACGGCTGCTGCTGAGCTGGAAAAGTGGCCCTACAATCCCTAGCCATATGCCCTGGTCGATTACATCGATGACAAACCCGAGCACACTATCCCTTGTGATGATAATTACACTTGCTGCACAAGGGTAGCTTCCCCGCATATGATCCCTGCCCTGATTTGTTACTCGCGTTCTGATTCACTGATGCTGTCTGACTGGAACTGCGGGTGCTGCCAGTATCCGTCTTCTTCTGAGGCTGTGCAGAATTGGACCCCTTGTCCGTATCGTTCCACTTACGTTTGCTGTCAGCAGCAGATGCAGTGGAAGTAGTGGCAGCTGTGGTAGTGCTAGAAATACGAGGTGGCAATGAGTCGCTCTCCACCTCCTGGTCAACGATTTTATGTGCCAATCTAACAATCTGGGTTAGGTTATTGAGGTTCGCTGCTGTAACTAAACCCTTCACCCGTGGAGGTAACCCCTTAATAAACAACTCGATTCTTCGGGACATGGGTCGGGACAAGTTTGGACACAAATCAGCTAACTCATACGACCGCTTCACATACGCCTCAATTTCAGACCCCACCATTTTTAGATCGTAGTACTCATTCTCTAACTTCTGTATTTCGTCTCGAGGACAGTACTCCTCTCTCATCAGTTCTTTGAAATCATCCCACGTAGTGGCGTTTGCCGCCTCAATACCTAGCAGTTGGACCTGGGCATTCCACCAGGTCAAGGCACCATCCTGAAGCGTGCCTGCCGCAAACTTTACTCTATCCCCAACTGGGCAGTTACATATCGCAAACACTGACTCCGCCTTTTCGAACCAGCGTATAAGTCCTACAGCCCCTTCAGTGCCACTGAAGGTCTGTGGCTTGCAATCCATGAAAGTTTTAAAAGTGCAGACCGGTGGGTGAGGCTGGTTTTGTGGCGCCGGCTGACCTATTAACGAGAGAAAATAAACCAACAAGTAAGACTCAAGTTCACGATTCAAAGGAAGGAATGTCTGGTACATGTCATACCAGCCTGATAAGCTGCCAAGGCTGCAGCCACCTGGGCGTTGAGTAATGCCTCTAGCTCAGCTTGAGTCATATGAATTTCGCCATGTCCGCCACCGCGGCCTCCACCACGTCCACCGTGTCCACCACGACGACCTCCACCACGTCCGTTCATGATTCTACAAGTATGGGAAGAAGTAACAAATTAACAGACCATTTCAAGCGGATGTTAAGTATTGCTATAGTATTCACAGTTTTCGAGGTTCTAATATAACATTGACTAACAACGCGGGATTCCTTTTTCACACTAGTCGAGATTTACTGGGACTCACATGCACCTCACGTTGTTATTATGTGTGCACCCATAATAATAACCTGATTTGCATGCTTATCTCAGTTCCTCCCTACTCATGTTAAAAAGGTTTCCCAAATTCATACAGTACGACCGTCGATATCACAACATAGAGCACGTAAACCCAAGAAGAGTTCTATTCTTAAAAACACGTAGTATAGACAGATAGCATAGTAATTCGTATTGTAATATCATGCGTGCGTTCGAGTGTGATACTAATCATGAGTATGTACTAACTATGCTATGCAATAGTAAACAAGAGACGAACCTTGCTGCCTGGAGCTGAGTGTCATGGTCCGTGTCGTATCAGTATGTCGTATCAGTTCAGTTATAGTCTGGTTTTATAAAATATTTTTAAAACCAAATTCACTATAACCAGTGGCTCTGATACCAAACTGTCACACCCCCAAATTACCACCTAGGGAGTGTCCCTGTTAGGCGTGTGACGACTAGCAATGAGCCACCAATTACATTGAATCACAAGTTTGAAATAAAATTCCATCATTTAATAATACTGAAATCCCAAACATAAGTTGTTCAAAACCATAAGTTCAGCGGAAGCATTAACGTATCACAAAGTATAAGTTTCACACAACCAAAGTAAGTAAATGTTTGTTAAATAACTCAGCAATGCAACCATGACCACTCTCGCCCTCCAGCCAGCAAGTTCCTGCGTTCCAAGTACCTAAGGACCTGCGAGCATGTAACACGTGTATCAGACAAAGCTGGCGAGTTCACAGTTTTAGAAAACGTTTGTTACCCGTTGTATGTAAAACAGTTCAATAACCAATGCAAGTAATATTGTTAATATCTCAATTCCGAACAATGACGGCTCCTGAAATACACGACTGCCCTTCCCACGTACTCCTATCTAGTACTGGGCCAGACTGGGTCATTAGTTCACCTCCGTCCTCTACAGGCACGGGGTGAGGGTGCCAAACCTAAGTAGCGCTACTAACTAATACCCGATGAGGGACTTACAAAAGATGATAGGTGAGAATATTAACCAATATACCCGTTTTTACCCAAAGACTTATTCCCCCATGGAATACCCACTGACTGTCCCCAACCACTGGGACGCATGCTCGAATGTAGTGAACTCACCTTTGGTTTGCTCGGTAAGATCAAACGCACGTATTCCGAGTGGATCAATCAAATCCTAATGTGGTTATCATCAATCGTTAGAATCTCATCATTTTCAAATCACACATGTAACATAGAACTTGTAGGATCGCACGTAACCACTAAATATACATTACGTTACACATAGCATGCTTACGTTTCACTTACACACTTCACAACATTACACAAATTAACCAAACATGCTTCACGATCTAGGGGTTCACTCGCGGCCCAAGATTACACCAATCCACCCACCCCACTGGGTGTTCTAAGTTCATTACCGTGGGCCACCACTAAACATCTAACTCGACCCGACTCCCGGCCCACCACGTCGGCCCAGTTTAAAAACAATAATCCCGGCCGCAAGGGGTGCCCAATCAGACCGTGCGCATGGGCTTGCATAATTCAGTTTGGGCCTGGTGCAATCACGTCAAAAAGGGTGACCCAACTGAATTCTATTAACAAATTCTCAGCCCATGTTTGTACAGGCCCCCCCCCCCTTACAAACCGTGGTGTACTTGATTGGCCCAAGATTTAATCGGGTATAAGGAGATCGGCCCAAGTTAGGTTCTGTTATATGCCTAATGCAATATCATCGGCCAATTATGCATGTTTTATATTTATATGCATAACTCATATTAATATTATAATTTCAATTTTTGGCAACATGTTAACTGTTACTCATTCTAAAGCTTATTTCCTTGATTTTTGCAATAACCTCCTCTAACAATATTTGTTCCTAATTAACTCGAACATTACGGCAGTTTCAAATCAAAGTATCAATTTATTAATATACTCCTATTAATAAAATTCAACTTCTATATGCACAGCAATGACCGAAATAGTAATTAAATAATGTATTCAATGTTGAAACGATTACGACATATTAATCTATTCCACAACATAACACAAAGCATAACATGTATTCGGTCACAGTTCTTTCTACGCAAATAATTCATGGAGGTTTTATTCGGTAATGTTCGAAGCAACGTTTTAAGGCAGTCTAGTCATGCGATTCAAGAACCGATCTAGTCATGCAATCATAAATAACCTCGATATGGTTTTGCATACGTGATTGAGGACCGCGACGACATTAGCAATCAAAACGGCCAACCCGTATATATATTCAACACAGTTTACTATCACAGTTCATGCATGTCAACAAGCAATCCTATCCCATTTATAATTCTATTTCATCATATTCTCAATATATAGTAAACGCACAACATGAATGAATAGATGAAGATTACTAACCGATAACCTAACCAACTGAGATGCAACCGAAACAGGAGAACCAAGATGTAATCGGGACAGGAGAGGGGCCTTGTTACTGCCGTCACTTGGGTGAGAAGTAGGGTTTAGGGTTGTTGTGTTGCAACTATGAGGCAAGGAAACAAGTACGTGGAATAGTATTATAAAGCCAAGATCCTCCTAAGTGGGCTGGTGGGTTATTAAATCGATTGAGGTGTGGGCCGATTATTCCTACAAAGTTAGAGAGGGTTCTAGGCCAATTGTGCTTTCCAAATAAAACACCAATTTGGGCTGGTAATTCACAACAGTACGCATTAGTATTTAAGTCAAGTCCAACCGTTTATTAATTGGCGTTACGCGTCATGTTCGGGTCGAATTCACTTAAATATGATACGTGTGACGTTTCGAAATCAAACCAATAAACACACAGTGCACAACTACCAAATATGATGGTACGTTTATTAGAGTCACGGTTCGAACAGATAATTTACAACAAGAATGGGAAGTTACGAAACCGGAGATACTAACCTTGAAACGAGTTGTCACAATGATGAAGATTAAGGTTTTTGGTGATAGATGATCTATTTCATAAGTTATAGATGATTCTATCATAGTTATTTTATGTTGATGATACTTAGAAACTCCATTGTTGATTAATATGCATGTTAGGGTTTCTTGTTTAATTGAACAAGATATGACTATAATATGAATTTTATGACTTTATGTTGATGTTATTAAGTTGTAATTACCTCCTGATGATTAGCTATGGTTGTACTTGATCTATGAAGATTAGGGTTCTTGATTTAAGTTGGGGATTTTGGAAATTGGATGGTTTTGAATGATTGTTTGCAAATCTGTAATGTTTTGTCATCCATAGATCTATATTAATGGGTTTGATGTTCCTAACCCTTTGATGCATGGTCAAAAACCGATATTCGTATTTGCTTAAACTGATGTTTTTACATGGTTCTTAATTCCGAATAGCCTACTTTTAATTAAAATTGTGTTTTGCAGGTTTAATAAGTTTAAGGAGCTATTTGGGAGCTTTACGGGCTACCGGGGCGAAAAACGGACCACCGGGACGCGAAACGGGTCAATCGGAAGCATGAAACAAGAAGGCAGAAAAACTCACTTTCTGTGAGGCATAGGCGACGCCACCAAGGGCGTCGGCGACGCCACCCCCTGGTGCCTGACAGGATTTTGTTTGTTTTCTTGGTTGGTGACGAGTTTTAAAGCCCTTTTTGACCCATTTCGGGAGTTACACTTGGAATTGAGTTTGAAACTACTTCTTGGAGCCAAAACCTATCATCATTCCATTCCCCAATCATCAAGAACACTGAATCAATCAACCGAATCATCATCACTTTCATCCGCATAACCCTAATTCCATGAAATCATCCATCCATTCATCACCATCATTTCACCACAAACCCTAATCATCATCATTCATCATCTTCAAGGTTTCAACATGTTCAATTTCAAGTTCCTATCATCCATTGATCAAGTCCTTTCGATCATGAGCGGCTAAATTCTCAGAGGTTTCACCCCGGTGTAGGTGATTGTAGTCTAGGGTTTGAACAATGTTATTAGTTTGATTTTGTGACAAATTGATTTGTATTTGAATTGATTGATAATTGTCTTGCATTTGAACTATATTTGTGAATTAGCGAATGAGATATTAAATTTGACTTTGCGAAACAAGTTTATGTATTTATGCTTTATCATTCAAAAGGTTTTACTTGTCCGAAGTAACGAAGTGCATTGTGGTCTGTTATACGCGTTGATATCAATTGGCACCTAAACTTCGTGATAGAAATCCGTTAATAACATATTCAATTGAATCGAGTCTAAAACGTGTAAGAACCCTAGGATTGCAATTACCGAACCAAGTGTGAACCTTGTTTACTTATCTTGTTTTTAATTATCAATTATAATTTTGTGCAATTGTTTAAGTTTTTGTTAGTCATAATTAAAAACCAAACTTGTCGGTTCATTCCGATTTCTGTTCAAAACAAACAAAATTCATAAAAACAATCTAGTGAGCTTCATAATTGTGACAACTTTAAGAATTAATCAAGTCCATTCGCAAACCACAACCTCTTCGTGGTTCGACCCCTTGCTACCACTAACTATTTGTTAAGGGTAATTAGGGCATATAAATATTATCTTTGACCAGAGCGCGACACTTCGATCACCCTTTCTAAGAGTTCAACATAAGTGTTAACCATGAAATAGGGCTGCAATTTATGGTTTGGGTCGAAGTTAGAAGCATCATAAACATGATTTTCGCAGCTTTTTAATCAGATTTTGGGCTGTCTTCGAAAAATCATATAAAATCAACCGAGTGTCCGTTTGGGGTGTTCTTTATATGGTTGGAAAGCCCAAGGAGTATATTTTCTAAATATTTTTAGAATGAGAGGAAATAAGAATGATAGATATATGAAAACTGCAGTACAAAACAACATAGCAGATTGGTTTAAAGCTGAATTATTAGTTGATTTATGAATCGGTCCTGTTTCTTACGAAAATCATATAAAATCATAGAAAATTCCAGTTGGGATGATTCTTTTTTGGGTTGAAAAGATATAAGAGTGTTTTACATATCATTTTTGAAGATGTCGAACCAATTAAAACTATACAAGGGTCTAATGGGCCAAATACAACAGTTGTGCAGAATAGTGGTGCACTAAAATAAAGTTTTTGTAAAACTAAATAAAGAAGGAAGTTTGAACATGTTGGAACTGAGCGTAAATGGTTAGTTCTAGTTGTTTATGTGTATCTAACTTAGTATATTAGAAGTATTTAAAGTACTTGCACAAAGAGCAATGCAAGCACTTGCACTAATGGGTGAAAACGGGTCAAATGGGTATGGTCGACCTAATTAATATACTAATGGTGAAAATCGTCAAGAACACATATAACAAGTTGGGTAAATAATATTTAGGTATTAAAAAGGGGGTGAATGGCCGTTATGAGTTCTAATGATTTGCAAGTTGACTTGTTGTTTAGTAGGTATGCCATGGATGGGAAACAACGGGTCAAAAGGATGGCATGGATGACAACACCTTTACGAGAAAAGGTGAGAACACTTCACACAAGTAGTATGTTTTATTTTATATATAGATACCTTTGTGAAAATATTTATGTGGTGTGCGATAAGAATTGTAAAGGAGAGTTAATGTTACTACGAAGTTGTGTGATAATGGTAATTATTGTCGGTGATATAAACCTCTGAGTTCATTAGTATGATTAAATCATAAACAAGGAGATGGGAGTAATAAGCAGTGTAGACTTACCACAAGATCGTTAATATTGAGTATTGAGTATAAGGTATGTGATCTTTATTTATATTTAGTTTGTCTAATATATGAAGTAAAGGAATTGTAACTAATAGGGACAACATTATTGGAAACATGGTTGACGGATTAAACCAAGGGTTGGCAAGAATCGAGTGTGGGATTTTTAATATTAAAAGGAGATTGAGATAATGATTATTTGACTACAGGTATGTGAGTTGCGTACTTAGCAAGTACGCAGGGAAAGCTGTTATGCAAGCTTAAACATAAGGAAGTTTGAATTCCTCAATTGGGAGTTAAAGAGCCTTGTTGTCACGCTTTATAAATTGTGTTAATTAAATACATAGGTTTATTAACAAATCGAAACATTGTTATCACTAACTTATGATGGTGTACATCTTAGGTGAATTACAAGTGAAGAGTAAATGGATTTAGTGATTCTAATATGAGAAATGGACGTCAAGAACAGATGGGACACTGAGCAACTAGGGATGAATGAAATAAGATCCGAGTTAATAAGGTGGAACTGAATGACAAAAGAACGATATGAGTTACCTACAAGTTACTCAAGTTGAATGTGGTTAACAAGTTGGTTGATCTAAGGTGGGAGTGATCAAGTCTTGGGAGTAGGTCAATAAGAGGAGAATTGGGTTGTGATTTGCCCAACAATTATGTTTTCGTTATTGAACCTAGCGAGTCTAGTCTTTTGTTTCTAGTTTATTTTGTTCTAGCATATTGCTAGTTCGTCAATGTTTTAAAGAGTTATGTTGGTTGTGAATCTTTGGTTGTTAATACAGGTTTTGGTTTTCGTAAGGGTTGTTCGTTAAACGAACGGGTCATGCATAAATTTTATAAAAATCCTCGCACGTCGTGTATGTAGGTTTGTATTAACTGGTGATTCAAGCATATGAAAGTGATGTTATATTAAGTATAGTATATTTAAAATATTGTGCCTATTTTCCATAAAGTATGAAAATATTGTTTTTTCATTAATTACGGGGGTGTTACATATCAGTTGAAATTACAGAATGGTAAGGATAAGTTCACCTAAGTTGAAACACATCATAAATTGAATTTCACTTGGAAACCTTGAGCAAAAGATATTAAGTTGACTTTCTAACAATAACAAATTTTCCAATTAATCTTATTTTAATCTTTACTTTCTATTAGACCGTGGGGTGTGGGGTGTGAGTTGGGGCGGGGGAAGCCAAGCAAAGTCGGTTCAGCCACACCGGGCCAGCGTGGGTTGCGGCATTGCCCGCTGGCGTGGCTATCAAGCCTGGCGTGGCTATCAAGCCTGGCGTGGGGGGGGGAGATGACGTGGATGGCTGAGACTGGCTGGGCATATTTGACCCAAAAAAAAGCCACGCCACCCCACAAAAAAAGCCCTGCCCAGCCAAGCTACACCCCCCAAAATCCACCCGCGGAGTACTACCGCTTGGAGGCGTGACTGACCAGGATCCAGCCACCAATCATACTGAACAAGCATATAAACAGTTATAAAAGTTTAACCAATATGATTGGTGTTTCAAACAACAAAGTTTAAGTTTCAAGCGGAAGCATAAGTTTAAAGTTATAACATAAGTTCAATTGTTTTCAAATAGAACATGGCACGCAGCGATCCGTGTCCCACAACGACCCTCCTCCATGCAAGCTCCAGCTGAGTACCTATGGTCCTGCAAAGCATGTAGTAACGAGTCAACAACTAGTTGAGTGAGTTCACGGTTGGGTGTTCGCTTTAGTTGTTTCGAAAACAGTTTACTTTAACTGGCATCCTGCCGTGGGGGTTACCCCATAGTTTAAAAACGTGACTTGTTCATTCCCGGTTACTCCGGCATTCCAGCCGTGGGGGCTACCCCATGTTAGTTATCAGGCATTTCGGCCGTGGGGGCTACCCCATGCGTACACTAGACTCGTTACCATATCGACTGCTGACTGTAGTCATGTTTATGTGCCCTGAAAACATCAATGTCTATCATCATTGACGTGCCCCAGATCCATTAGTTCACGCCCGTCCTCTGCGGCACGGTGTGAGGTTTGTCAGACCTAAATAGCGCTATCTAACTAATGACCCGCTCGCCATTGGCCCGGCGATTAGTCGATACAAAAAGGAGGGACTTCGTGATAGAGTTTTAGTCTAGTACGTGTATTCCGTCCATCCGGACGAGGAATCACATTCCTGAACCACTGCCGTCCTACCCAAGGAGGACGAGGAACCCACGTTCCTTAACCCCGTTCCCAACCCAGGGAATCCCATGCTTTGTAAAGGGTGTGAACTCACCTTGGTTTGCTCGGCAGTTAATCACAGAAAGATCAATCAAGTCGCAAGTAGTCAATTACGTCCTAACATGGATACCACTTATAATCAGATTCAAACCAAGCAGTGCACGTACAAGTAGTAGTTACGGCATACAGTTTCTATCATGGCAGTTTAACAACAGTGCACAGTATTTCAATTAACAGTAGCACATTTGGCCCACAAGTTCAGTCCAACTACTTAAGCCCAAAACACGTATTAAACAGTTAACACAGAAGTCCACAAGGCCGGCCCATTAACTAAGGCCCGTAACTAAGCAAGTCCAATAAGTGTGGTCTCGAGTCGCAACCGGACTCGCAAGCATGGTCTCGAGTCATGCTGTTTGTGCTGATCTTACGTGGTTGCGAGTCGCAACCTATGTCGCAACCGTGGTTTCGGCTGATCATGCTAAGGTCTCGAGTCGCAACGGGACTCGTAACCTGTGTCGCAACCTGTGGTTTCGGCTTGTCATGCTGTGGTTGCGAGTCGCAACCGCGTGGTCTCGAGTTATCACGCTGTGGTTGCGAGTCGCAACTGTGTGATTGCGAGTCGTAATGCTGTCGTTTTCATGTTCACGTGTTGATTCAGATATAGTCAGCCTA
The DNA here is from genome assembly GCF_002127325.2 of Helianthus annuus. Classification (NCBI taxonomy): domain Eukaryota; kingdom Viridiplantae; phylum Streptophyta; class Magnoliopsida; order Asterales; family Asteraceae; genus Helianthus; species Helianthus annuus. The sequence goes on from NC_035438.2 coordinate 55,085,829, forward strand.
ATGGTACTATGTAATCAGGCCCAAATCAGGAAACAACCAATAGGATTTTACTAACAAGTTTTCCTAATCAGTCTATTAGTAAAAATGGATCAAATCATAAGGGTTTTCACATCTTCAACCATCATTCAAATTGTTCTTCATATATTCAAACACATTCATCAAGTTCTTCATATATTCATAACACAAACAACCCTTATTCTACCAAATTATGAACAAGCATCAAAACACTTAGCATAACACACAAACTCGGTTTTTATATAAGTCCGATTTCATGACAAGTGCAACTCGGTTTCATGTTCATCAACATAAGTGGTTCAAACTTCATTTAGACACAAAATATCACAACTCACCATATAATATATGTTAACCGGTTATCAACATTGTACACATTAGAATCATCATATACATCAAGAACATCATGTAAACACTTAACAATAAACATCATCTCATTCATTTTATCATTTAACATAACTAACATCAATCCATAAACACCATAAATACTAACCGGTTGGTGAGGTGCGTGTGTGAGTCGATCCAAAGTCCAAACCCGAGAGTTCTTGTGCCAACCGATTGGATCCGAGAGCTTGGAGGTGTGTTTGTGTTTCTAGAGTTTTAGTGAGAGGGAAGATAGGAGAGTGTGTGTGTGTGTGTGTTGTTCCAAAAGTAACAAGGTTATCTAGGGTGTGATATATATATACTAGTTCAAGTGGTGCACCCTTAATGGGTTTCGGGTGAGGGTTTACGGCCCAAATGGCCCAACCGGCCAAAGGCCCAAACCGGCCTAATGGTTACTGTTCACTCGAGACCACATGGTCTCGAGTCGGGTCCTTGTTGTTTCGGTTCATACACATAAACGCATACACATAAACACATAAATACAACATATAATCACATAAAAGCTTCACATTTATTATTAAGTTAACAAGTTAACTAGTCACATAGCGTTCAAGCATGTTACATCAAGACACAACGAAAGGTTCTAGATTTCGAGTTGTCACATCATCCCCAAGTTGAAAGAAATTTCGTCCCGAAATTTGATGGCACTCACTGAGGAAGCTAGTCAAGTTGCATGGTTTTCCTGGTTTTCCTGGGGTGTCACATCCACCCCCCGTTGATCTGGAATTTCGTCCCGAAATTCCGTAGCTTCAGCCTCAGTAGCGGTTGTACTGTTCTCAAACAGTTGGGGATATTTTTGTTTCATCCGATCTTCGCGCTCCCAGGTAAACTCTGGGCCGCGACGTGAGTTCCAACGAACTCGAACGAGAGGTATTCTAGTGCTCTTGAGGACCTTAACATCCCGGTCCGTGATTTCGACTGGTTCCTCGACGAATTTCAACTGTTCGTCGATCGTGAGTTCCTTCAGAGGAACCACGTGGGTCTCATCTGACAGACACTTCTTCAGATTCGACACATGGAAAACGTTGTGAACTGCACCGAGTTCTGCTGGTAAGTTCAGTCTGTAGGCCACCTTGCCTATTTTCTCAATGATTTCGAAAGGTCCAACGTATCGTGGGTTGAGTTTGCCTCGTTTACCAAAACGAACCACACCCTTCCAGGGTGAAACTTTGAGCAATACCCGCTCTCCAACCTGGAGCTCAAGTGGTTTCCTGCCCTTATCGGCGTAGGCCTTCTGACGGTCTCGAGCGGCCGCCATGCGTTGTCGTATTTGAGCAATCCGCTCAGTAGTGTCTACCACATGTTCTGGACCAGTGATTTGACTATCCCCCACCTCTGCCCAACAAAGAGGTGACCGGCATTTACGTCCGTACAATGCCTCAAACGGAGCAGCTTTAATGCTGGTGTGGTAGCTGTTATTGTACGAGAATTCCACGAGTGGCAGATGCCTTTCCCAGCTGTTGCCAAAGTCGATTACACAAGCGCGAAGCATGTCTTCTAAGGTCTGGATAGTTCGCTCGGACTGCCCGTCCGTCTGTGGGTGGTACGCCGTGCTCATATCTAGACGTGAGCCAAAAGACTTGTGCATTGCCTGCCACAGTTCCGAAGTAAAACGTGCATCTCGATCAGAGATGATAGAGGTGGGCACCCCGTGCCTCGAAACAACTTCCTTGAGGTATATCTCCGCTAGAGTGGAGAATTTATCCGTTTCTTTAATTGCCAAGAAGTGTGCGGATTTCGTGAGTCGATCCACGATCACCCAGATAGTATCGTTTCCGCGCTGTGATCTAGGTAGGCCAGTAACGAAATCCATGGAAATTTGCTCCCATTTCCATTGTGGTATCTCTGGTTGCTGAAGTAGGCCTGAGGGTTTCTGATATTCCGTCTTGACTCGCGCACAAGTCAAACACTTGCTGACGTAAGTTGCTATGTGGGCCTTCATGCTAGGCCACCAATACGTAGTTTTAATATCGTGGTACATCTTATCCGAACCAGGGTGTACCGAGTAGCGGGATTTGTGCGCTTCATCCATCACAAGTTCTCGTAAGTCGCCATAGAGTGGGACCCAAATGCGTCCTGTTACGTAGTAAGCACCGTCTTCTTTCTGTTCTAAGCGTTGCCTTGCCCCGCGTAGGGCTTCAGCTCTAACGTTCTCTGGTTTCAGTGCTTCTATCTGAGCAGCTCGTATTTGCGAAGGTAGACTAGAATGGATCGTGAGTTGTAGAGCTCTTACGCGCTTAGGCGCAGTGTCCTTCCGACTCAGGGCGTCGGCCACAACATTGGCCTTGCCCGGGTGATACCTGATAGAGCACTCGTAGTCATTCAGCAGCTCGACCCATCGTCGTTGCCGCATATTCAGTTCCTTCTGCTTGAATATGTGCTCCAGGCTCCTGTGGTCGGTGTAGATGGCGCACTTGGTTCCGTATAGGTAATGCCGCCATAATTTAAGTGCGAAAACAACAGCTCCCAGCTCCAAATCATGTGTAGTGTAGTTCTTCTCGTGAACTTTGAGTTGTCGTGAGGCGTAGGCTATGACTTTATCTCGTTGCATCAATACACAACCAAGACCTTGAATTGATGCATCACAGTAAACCACAAAATCGTCTGTGCCCTCTGGCAATGAAAGGATAGGTGCACTACAAAGTCTATCCTTTAGATGCTGAAAAGCTAACTCTTGTGCATTTCCCCAATGATAGACAACGCCTTTCTGCGTTAACAAGGTGAGAGGCTGCGCGATCTTAGAAAAGTCCTTAATGAATCTCCTGTAGTAACCTGCCAATCCCAAGAATTGGCGAATTTCCTTTGGTGTGCGAGGCGCAGGCCAGTTCTTAATAGAGTCCACTTTGGATGGATCAACGTGAATCCCATCCTTGTTCACCACATGGCCTAGGAAATGGACTTCACGAAGCCAGAAGTCGCATTTCGAGAACTTTGCGTAAAGCTGTTCTGTTCGAAGGAGTTCCAAAATAAGTCGTAGATGTTGTTCGTGCTCCTCTTTGCTCTTAGAATAGATCAGGATGTCATCGATGAAGACTATAACAAACTTGTCCAGGTACGGTTTGCAAACTCGGTTCATCAAATCCATAAAAACTGCCGGTGCGTTCGTCAGCCCAAACGGCATGACCAAAAACTCATAGTGCCCATATCGAGTCCTAAAGGCCGTCTTAGAGACATCCTCTTCTCGAACTCTCAGCTGGTGATATCCCGATCTCAGATCGATCTTTGAGTAGTAGCTCGACCCCTGCAACTGGTCGAACAAGTCGTCAATGCGCGGTAGAGGATAACGGTTCTTCACAGTCACCTTGTTAAGTTCGCGATAGTCGATACACATTCTGAAGGTACCGTCCTTCTTTTTCACAAATAGCACCGGAGCTCCCCAAGGCGATGAGCTAGGACGAATAAAACCCTTATCCAGGAGTTCTTGTAGTTGCGTGGAGAGTTCTTCCAACTCTGATGGAGCTAAACGATAAGGTGCACGGGCTACAGGCGCAGCTCCAGGAGCTAGTTCAATCTGAAACTCGACTTGGCGATGGGGCGGAAGACCAGGTAATTCCTCAGGGAATACCTCAGGGTAGTCACGGACAACTGGAAAATCTTCTAGCTTCTTCTCCTTCTCTGTGGTATCAGTAACTAGAGCCAAAATCGCAGTGTGGCCCTTTCGTAAGCACTTCTGGGCCTTAAGAAGAGAGATGATGTTCTCAACAGCACTTCTCTTGTCGCCATGAATAATGAGAGCTTCACTACCTAAACCAGGAATACGGACGATCTTCTCGTTACAAAGAATCTCTGCTCGGTGTTGGGATAACCAATCCATCCCAATGACAACGTCGAAACTACCCAAGACAATAGGAATAAGATCGATAGAGAAGGTCTGGTTAGCGAGAATAAGTTGGCAATCTTTGACTACGTGCGAGGCCTCCAAACTTTTACCATTAGCTAGCTCTACAGTGTGCTTGTCGCTCAGGGGTGTTGGAATACGCTTAAGCATCTTACTAACTTCTAGTGACACATAGCTAGTATCGGCACCCGAATCAAATAAGACTGTAACATAAAAGTCGTCGAGAAGGAACTTACCCGTCACCACGTTGGGATCATTCCTTGCTTCACCTTGACCAATCACGAACACTCGTCCCCTAGCACCATTGTTGTTGTTGTGGTTCCCATTGTTACCATTCCCCTGATTGTTGTTGTTGTTTTGGTTCAGTTGGGGACAATCTTTCTTGAAGTGGCCTTCAGCTCCACACTGAAAGCACCCTTTGTTGTTACCCTGCTGCTGTCGCTGGTTCTGCTGAGGTTGCTGACGATTCTGATTGGCGGGATATGCGCTCCTGCAATCCTTTGCAACATGACCAGGCTTGTTGCACCGATGACAGTTGCCCCTGGTGCATGGCCCACTGTGGTGTAGGTTGCAACGATTGCATTTGGGGTGATTCCCCTTGTACCCACCGTGACTTTGACCACCAGACGATTGCTGACTGGGGCTCTTGTGATCGTCCGTCTTTCTCTGCTGAGACTGAGATTGCACAGAAGTTGAACCCTTGCTTGAAGTTCCATCCCATTTCCGTTTGTCCCCACTAGAAGTACCAGAAGTAGTTGCAGCACCTATGCGCTTGGGTAACTTGTTCTGCTCCACCGCCTGATCAGTGAGACGGTGAGCCAACTGTACAACCTGCTGGATAGTAGTCAAGTTTGCTGAAGTCACATGACTTTGGATCTCTGGCACCAAGCCCTTGAGGTAGAGTTCAATTCGCTTATACGGAGGGTCCACCATAGTAGGACACAACAAGGCAAGCTCATGCGATCTCTTAGTGTATGCCTCAATCTCTGACCCCGTCATCTTGAGATTGTAGAACTCATCTTCCAGCTTGTGAATGTCGTCACGACTGCAGTATTCCTCCCTGATCATTTCCTTGAAATTTTCCCATGGGGTGGCGTTGGCAGCAACCAACCCCAGCATTTGCACTTGAGCATTCCACCACGTGAGGGCCAAACCCTCGAGAGTACCAGTAGCATACTTCACCCTGCGCGCTTCACGGCATTCACACATTTCGAACACAGATTCTAGTTTCTCAAACCAGTGTAGGAGACCTACTGCTCCTTCAGTTCCGCTAAAAGTTGTGGGTCGACAGTCCATAAAGGTCTTAAAAGTGCACACCGGTGCCTGAGCATATTGACCTAAGGTAGGTGAAAGAAAGACAGAGTTTAACACAAAGGTTGGTTCACGAGAGTAGGATCCAAATGATCCTAGAACAATTTCGGACTGCAGGATATACCTCCTGCGTTTGCAGCTGCAAGCGCTGCGGCAACTCGTTCGTTGATCAAAGCCGTCAACTGGGCTTGTGTCATGTTAACGCGTCCAGACATGATTCTTCATAATAAGAGTAATACGTGTGAGAGAGGTTCGTGAAAGTACGATAGTAGGACAGAGTAAGCACACACGTGTTCAAACAACAGTAGTTATACTAATCAAGCATACCATGAGCAATGTACTACGTAACTAACAAGTAGGCAATATACGCACATCATATTACCTAGAATGTCGAGCCTTGCATGCGGAGTGAAGTGTCGTTGTGGACCGTTGAGCACTAAACCGGTTATAGTCTGGTTTTAACAAAAACGTTTCTCCTTTATTAAAACCAAGTTCACTATAACCAATGGCTCTGATACCAATCTGTCACACCCCCAAAATCCACCCGCGGAGTACTACCGCTTGGAGGCGTGACTGACCAGGATCCAGCCACCAATCATACTGAACAAGCATATAAACAGTTATAAAAGTTTAACCAATACGATTGGTGTTTCAAACAACAAAGTTTAAGTTTCAAGCGGAAGCATAAGTTTAAAGTTATAACATAAGTTCAATTGTTTTCAAATAGAACATGGCACGCAGCGATCCGTGTCCCACAACGACCCTCCTCCATGCAAGCTCCAGCTGAGTACCTATGGTCCTGCAAAGCATGTAGTAACGAGTCAACAACTAGTTGAGTGAGTTCACGGTTGGGTGTTCGCTTTAGTTGTTTCGAAAACAGTTTACTTTAACTGGCATCCTGCCGTGGGGGTTACCCCATAGTTTAAAAACGTGACTTGTTCATTCCCGGTTACTCCGGCATTCCAGCCGTGGGGGCTACCCCATGTTAGTTATTAGGCATTTCGGCCGTGGGGGCTACCCTATGCGTACACTAGACTCGTTACCATATCGACTGCTGACTGTAGTCATGTTTATGTGCCCTGAAAACATCAATGTCTATCATCATTGACGTGCCCCAGATCCATTAGTTCACGCCCGTCCTCTGCGGCACGGTGTGAGGTTTGTCAGACCTAAATAGCGCTATCTAACTAATGACCCGCTCGCCATTAGCCCGGCGATTAGTCGATACAAAAAGGAGGGACTTCGTGATAGAGTTTTAGTCTAGTACGTGTATTCCGTCCATCCGGACGAGGAATCACATTCCTGAACCACTGCCGTCCTACCCAAGGAGGACGAGGAACCCACGTTCCTTAACCCCGTTCCCAACCCAGGGAATCCCATGCTTTGTAAAGGGTGTGAACTCACCTTGGTTTGCTCGGCAGTTAATCACAGAAAGATCAATCAAGTCGCAAGTAGTCAATTACGTCCTAACATGGATACCACTTATAATCAGATTCAAACCAAGCAGTGCACGTACAAGTAGTAGTTACGGCATACAGTTTCTATCATGGCAGTTTAACAACAGTGCACAGTATTTCAATTAACAGTAGCACATTTGGCCCACAAGTTCAGTCCAACTACTTAAGCCCAAAACACGTATTAAACAGTTAACACAGAAGTCCACAAGGCCGGCCCATTAACTAAGGCCCGTAACTAAGCAAGTCCAATAAGTGTGGTCTCGAGTCGCAACCGGACTCGCAAGCATGGTCTCGAGTCATGCTGTTTGTGCTGATCTTACGTGGTTGCGAGTCGCAACCTATGTCGCAACCGTGGTTTCGGCTGATCATGCTAAGGTCTCGAGTCGCAACGGGACTCGTAACCTGTGTCGCAACCTGTGGTTTCGGCTTGTCATGCTGTGGTTGCGAGTCGCAACCGCGTGGTCTCGAGTTATCACGCTGTGGTTGCGAGTCGCAACTGTGTGATTGCGAGTCGTAATGCTGTCGTTTTCATGTTCACGTGTTGATTCAGATATAGTCAGCCTAATGGTACTATGTAATCAGGCCCAAATCAGGAAACAACCAATAGGATTTTACTAACAAGTTTTCCTAATCAGTCTATTAGTAAAAATGGATCAAATCATAAGGGTTTTCACATCTTCAACCATCATTCAAATTGTTCTTCATATATTCAAACACATTCATCAAGTTCTTCATATATTCATAACACAAACAACCCTTATTCTACCAAATTATGAACAAGCATCAAAACACTTAGCATAACACACAAACTCGGTTTTTATATAAGTCCGATTTCATGACAAGTGCAACTCGGTTTCATGTTCATCAACATAAGTGGTTCAAACTTCATTTAGACACAAAATATCACAACTCACCATATAATATATGTTAACCGGTTATCAACATTGTACACATTAGAATCATCATATACATCAAGAACATCATGTAAACACTTAACAATAAACATCATCTCATTCATTTTATCATTTAACATAACTAACATCAATCCATAAACACCATAAATACTAACCGGTTGGTGAGGTGCGTGTGTGAGTCGATCCAAAGTCCAAACCCGAGAGTTCTTGTGCCAACCGATTGGATCCGAGAGCTTGGAGGTGTGTTTGTGTTTCTAGAGTTTTAGTGAGAGGGAAGATAGGAGAGTGTGTGTGTGTGTGTGTTGTTCCAAAAGTAACAAGGTTATCTAGGGTGTGATATATATATACTAGTTCAAGTGGTGCACCCTTAATGGGTTTCGGGTGAGGGTTTACGGCCCAAATGGCCCAACCGGCCAAAGGCCCAAACCGGCCTAATGGTTACTGTTCACTCGAGACCACATGGTCTCGAGTCGGGTCCTTGTTGTTTCGGTTCATACACATACACGCATACACATAAACACATAAATACAACATATAATCACATAAAAGCTTCACATTTATTATTAAGTTAACAAGTTAACTAGTCACATAGCGTTCAAGCATGTTACATCAAGACACAACGAAAGGTTCTAGATTTCGAGTTGTCACAATGTGGAGCCCACCTCCGCCACATGTTAACCCATGCCCCGAACCCAAGCCCCCCACACCCCGCAGTCTTATATAATACTTGTTTAGTTTTGGGTGAATTTGTGCCTTGCAATACGTTGCAACATCCAAATTGTCACAATGCTCAAGAAATGGCTATACGCCTAGTGACATATTGGGAGTGGGATAAGGCTTTGTGACCAATAAGTTCTGAGTCTGATTCCCACAAGGGGGGTTTTCCCATATTTACTGAATTTCCTCATGAATTGGTGTATAGGCATTATGCCTAGTGGAGATGGATATGATCGGATGGTTTCTTTGGTGGCATGATGATACTCTAGTAATCCGTTAGTGATCCAAATTTGCTGTTAAAAAAATCTAATAAAAAATAAATGTTAGTAACTAGGACTCACCAATTTATGTGTCAAGTGAGCGACCACACAAGTTTTAGGGTTTTATATTTGTAATTCATATAAATGTTATTTTTTTAAAGTTTAAAATCAGTCACTAACTCCTTAATTTGTCTTGTTGGCAGTTTTAGTCCTCATACAATTTAAACCTGTTGAATAAGTGCTAACTTTTTGTGATTCCCCGATGAACATATCTATATAATCTATAATAAGAGATTAGAAGCTGACCTCATTTTGCTTACGTGTCAATTATCTAGATATGCCACGTAGGTAGGGCTTTAAACGAACCGAACGTTCAGCAAACAATTCGTGAATTGTTCGGCGGGAAGTTCGTTTATGTTCGTTCGTTTAATAAACGAACGAACATGAACAAGAAATTCAGTCCGATTAGTTAAATGAACGAACATGAACAAAGGTCTCGTTCGTTCAATTGTGTTCGTGAACGTTCGGTAAGGTGTTCATGAACATTCGTTCATTTGCGTTCGTTTATATTCGTGTTTTAATTAAAGATTTTTATACTTTCATATATTTTATCTATACTTTTTATACTATTAAACTTTTATTTATATCATTACCCTAACAATTAAACTAGGAAACCCTCTTTCACCTTGTTTATGCACCATTTCCCTTTCTTTTCTCATTATTTACATCGACGAATATGATCTACCTCCGTTCCACAATAAGGGATTCAAGTTCTAGTGCTACTATCTGGGCATCCACCTTTATCCTTCATCGCGTTCGCCAAATTTATTTGTGTTCGCTTATGTTCGTGAACCGTTCATGAACACACTCATTTCCTTAATGAACGAACACGAACACAAAATCTCGTTCGGTAAGTGTTTATGAACCGTTCGTGAACACATTTATTTTCTTAACGAACGAACACGAACAAGGCCTCGTTCGTGTTCGTTCGGTTCGTTTACAGCCCTACACGTAGGTTTTGCTGATGTCATAAATAACAATTTATTTAATATTAATCTATATATATTAATAAATGAGATGATGTGGGCTATTTGTCCTTGAATGGTGAAGCCAATTTGATGATGTGGCAACCATTGGTTTAGTGAACTTTGATTTTGGGAGGGAAATGGTCTAATTCTTCATATACAAACCACTATTGCTAGTACACAAACCAAATACTACAATTACACACGGGATCCGATAGTAATTGGGTTGGATATATGGTTTTCCAAAATAACCCAAATACAATATGGATCCTATATAATCTTATCTCTCAATCATTGAACCCTAAATTTTCTTTCTACACTTTCTTTCACTCGGTTATCTCTCTTCTAAATTCCATCTCCGATCAACATCTTAGGTGCCGAATCTTTCAAAAATCATCGGTAAATCTACTTGATCAAACTTAAATACTCTTTATTTATGTTATTAGATCTCATAGAAACTTTTTTTTTTGTTGAAAACCCATTCGACAGATCTTAATAATTTTTGTTGTTTTTTTGCTGGACTGTTCCGATGACCTTAAACGTCAGTAGAAGTAGTTCATCTCAGTTTACAGAGGCGGAATCAAAGTAAACCAAGTCAAAAACAGCTTATTCCTTTCAACTCTTCTTTCTATTACTGATCGTGAGCTTTTACAATGATTTTAACAGAAATTCGACAGCACCTTCGCGCACACACACATAACACCTCTACTGACCGTTTGAAATGAACTACTATATATAGACCCATGCCCTTCCGTTAGAACAAGACGCAACATGTTCAAACGAACATGTTTCAAACGACCAAGCACCTTCAAACGGTCAGGCGTATTTCAAACGGCCAGACAACATTCAAACGGCCAGGGCTATTTCAACCTATACTAACTCTAATTTAATTTCGTTTATGCACCCGTTTAACCTATCTAGACATAAGACTTGATAAGACGTAGTCAGCAGACATTTAGTGCACCAACAGACTCCCCCTTGGATGTTGATGAAGTCTTCGGCATCAAGTCTTTAGTCGTTGTCTCTTCACAACTTTGTCTCCTCATTGTAACAACTCAATCTTCACAGATTCAAAATCTTTTCCGAGCTCCATCTTCAGTCTTCCCTTTGGATGTTGATCCAGACTCCCCCTTTCACAGACTCCCCCTCTCAGTATTCTGGGATCTGACGTCTTGTTCTGGTTCAAGCTTTGACAATTAGCTTCCGTGGGAATGATGAAGTCCAAAACCTGCTTAACCTACACATTCTCTACCTCAACATAAGTTTCACAAATTTATAACAATTGAATTTTAATAAACTTACTGGTAGACAACATTTTCAACAAACATATTAGTTACATCAAGTTCAAATGAATGACCTTGATTAACCAAATACACAATCTTTCAAACCATTTATATATGTCATTTAAAGTTTTCAACATATTCTCCCAAACCTGTTCATCATGTTTAGCACTCGAATTTTGAATATCAGTTCTTCAAAATCAGCTGTCGAAAATCTTTTTGAATTTTTGAAAATTTTATGCTAAAACACTCCGAAAATCTTTTTGGATTTTTGTTTTTGAATGAAATACAGTAAACAAATATATACAAATAATATTTTTGTGAGTTTGTGTAAGAAGATCATATCAGTACATGAGACAAATCACTAGCACCGTTAAGCTTTAATCATTTTCAGTTCTAAACGATTCACGTAGATTGACGATATAGTTGTCCTCTTAAATTTTCACACAATTTTCAATCTATTCAGGATACGATTTAGATGTTTTAGGAACTTAACCCAATTCATGTGTCCCACCTCTTGAATATACTCCCGTATCCAGAATCCCAATATTCAGTCTTACAGGCAAGAATACTACAATGATATCTGTTCATAAATTAGGGGTTAAATGCGAGAACTGAGGGATCTCAGGTCAGAACTTCCGTTCAGCAGAGAGATATCAGTTTCGACTTTGCAGTATGTCCCCTTTAGAGGATCTTTTCAGCTACAACAGATGATTATCAATTTTATTGTCTAATCAGCTGAGGGCTTTATGCTATATTTCAAGCATTTTGGATAAAGTATTAGCCAAGGACTAGGTCAGAACTACCGTTCAGCAGAAGTCCCGGAATAATACCCCAGACATCATAGAGTATAAACACCTAGTATATCAGAATACGAGATCTTTCAAACGAGATTTCAGGGGTTACCTATATATCCAAGTAGTGTTCCCCACGAATTTCACCAGTTTGAAATTTTAGGTTTATATCCCGAATAAATCTACTAAATGTATGAAAACCTATCGTCACATCATCAGTGAGACCGTTTATAACTTTTGACAATTCATTTCCTTAGCATGCTGTGATAGTCCACTGATGTACTATCATTTCCTCTTTTCTCAACAAAACTCATTTTCACTTTTTCAATGTTTTTGGTATTTTCAAATTTTCTAATTTTTAAAATTTTTGTCCCCCTAAAATCAAAATATGTTTCAATTTTGATTTTCAAGGAAAATTTGAAAACTGTACAAATAAAGTGACAAACTGATATCGAATCACTTCAATTCGCCATTCATTTGGCATAAACAATCAGAGCTCCCCCTGACAACAAACTATTTTCCCATTTAGATTTCAAAACACTTAAGTTTGTTTTAATCAGAATGGTTTTTCCGGAAAATGGTTTTGTGTGTCATTTCACAAATTCGGGGTTCTTTCATCACATTGTTTTCCTTTAATCACTTGTCGGAAAGAGAAATCAAGTACAACTTAATGTCCTCGATTAGTCTTTTGTAATTCGAAATATCACAGTTACCAACCTGTGAATTTCTCAAGAAAGATGCCGATACCTGTTCCACACTTACCAACCTGGGAACTCCGGCAAGTCAGGGTTTTTCATTTGAAAAGATCCACCCAAGCCTGACCAGCCTTGGGTTTGACAGTTTTTACCTCAACAATTGGCTCTTCTGGTTTTGACGAACCAGAGTCATTGCCTGAATGTGGCTTGTCTGACTTTGATCTGTCAGATTCATCGCCGACATGTGGCTCTTTTGTTTTCGAAGAAATAGATTCATTGCCAGGAACTTTTTCTTTCTTATTTAACATGTCTGTCCTCAGATTTGCATCTGATGAAACTGTCTTGCTTGATTTTGCAATCGAGGAAGTCAATTCATCAGAACTCTTATTCTTACCAACGGATGAACCCGAGGACAAAATCCTTTCCAAATACTCTCTCGCCTTCTTCCTTTTCTTCCTCAGTTTGTCTTTCTGCCCTTGTGAAAGCTTTACTTTCTTTTCTTGAACTTTCTGTTCTTGAACTTTCTGTCCTTTGGGCTTGACACTGACGGGTTTCTTTGCCAATTTCTGAGATTCGGCCCTCGATCTTCCTTTTGATCTCATTGGGCAGTCTCTGGCAATGTGACATCTGATATTGCAGTTAAAGCATCTTCTCGTCTCATAATTCCATCTTTGGCAGTTAACAGCAATGTGTCCATGATTACCACAGGAGTAACACATTCTGTTATCATACCTCTTCTCTCTTTCATATCGTACACCATTTTCATACCACACACTTAGATCATAGCATTGAGTTGCCTTGTGGTAGTCATTTCTCTGTTTTCTATCATTGAAATGATTTGTCCTTGAAGAATCTTCATCCCATCTTCTCCTGTAAGCTGGATTTGGCTTTTGAGAACTGTGGTCAAACCTGCACCACTTATTACCAACATTTTGTGAGTTTTCATTTTTAAATTTTTGTGGTTTTTGAAAATAATTGGATGACTTACCTGATGAGCTTTTATTTTCTTTTTTAAGATTTTTCAAATTTTTATCCTTTTGTTTCTGTTCTGCATTCTTCTTAACAGGTTTTTGCTTTGAGCATTCACCTATTTCAGTAGATTGCAAAACAGTATTTTGAAATTTTTCTTGTAAATCTAAAAATATTTTTCTTTTCTTTTCTTTTTCTTTTTCATCATCAGATTTGTCATCACAATCTTCAATTTTGACTTTGTCAAAATTTATGACATTGTCACTTATTGGAACTGAATTGATCGGTTTTGGACAAGGAAAATTCAACCTGTCTGATGTAGTCACAAAACCTTTCAACTTCTTTTCAAGTTCATCAATCTTGATTCTTGAATTCTCAGCTTCGTTTTCAAGCTGAGATATTCTTTCAAGATGAGACTTGATTGATTTTTCATTCTCATTCTTAATGTTTTCAAGAATAGATTTTTCATTTTCCAAAACTTTTAACTGTTCTTGAAATTTTGTTTCATTAGCTTTCAAACTTTTGTTCTCCAGTTTTATCCAGAAATCTTCATTTTCTGAAGATTTCTTTTTGTCTCCAAAATCTTTTTCTTTTTCTTTCAAAATTTTGTTTTCTGAAGTTAAACTATTCAAATCGTTTAACAGTTTATCATTCTCAGATTTCAGCTTTTCACAGTTCAAGCGTAACTCCAGAATATGTTCATCATTGGCTTCTTTGCTATCATTATCACACTCTTTATCAATTTTATCTGCTTCAGATTTTTGTTCCTTTTTAGTTTTATCTGCATCAGCTTTAACCTTTCCTAAAGCTTCCCTTTTTATATCTTCAACCATCTTTTTCACCCCTTCTTCTGTTCTCTTTCTGAATTCTACCACCTTCGGTAGACTTGCTTCAAAAACCTCTCTTATCTTCTTCTCCAGATCAGGCAGATAACTTTTATCAGAAAGCCTTCTTGTGTTGAAAGTACGCTCACTTGGAAATAAACTGGTTACAGCATCAAAATCCACTTTTGACGGATCAACTACTGGATTTCCCAGTGGATCCATGTAACACTCTAACTCTTCATTCCATCTCTTCGCTCTTTTTGCTTCTTGAAATGGTTCATTCAATTTTCTAATTTCCCATCTCGCACTATCTCTTCGCCACCAGGCATCATGATCATTATTTGCCATGTCTTGAAATTCTTGAAATACCTGAAAAATCAGACAATACTTAAAAAAAAATTGTTTTTGAAAAATAACAGATTCAAACGGAACCTGTTCAAACGAACAGTTTCAAACGGTAGTCTTTTCAAACGATAGTCTCTCTTCAAACGGAATGGGCTGTTCCGTTTGAAACAACAATAGTTTCAAACGATAGATGTTCAAACGACCACCTTCAAACGATAGGATTCAAACGGTTACACTTCAAACGATATGATTCAACTTCAAACTACAATTTCAAACGGACTCCATTTTCAAACGATCGTTCAAACGATAAGTCTGTTTTCAAACGGTAGGATCAGTTTCAAACGATACGTTCAAACGGGCTGTGTGTTTTCAAACAATTCATTCAAACGGAAGGTAGTTTTTAGTCCATTTTTACTATTTTTACGTTGAATTTTGAGTCCAAACTTTCAAGGATTCGTTATCAAAGTGTTTGGTTTGATGTGTGAACGTTTCAAGTCATTTTAACCGTGACAACTAGTTCAAATCAGAAAAGAAAGGTAGAAGTGAGATAATCCGATGATTTCAAGCTGTGTTTGGTATGAACTCCTCGTCCTGAGCTCTGATACCACTTGTTAGACCGGTTTTGACTCCGAAACGATTGCAAAACGAACGTATAACGTGCGGAATCCGTACACGAACGTGACCGAACACACGAGATGTAATATAAACGTGATTCTATTGATAAATCTGAAAACGTACAGCACCTGAATCACAAACACGAACTTTCTCTCTCTAGCTTCTCTCTCTAACCTCTAGCTCTCCAAGATGTAAAATGACAAAAGTTCTAAACTCTAAGCCCTAGAGTTCTATTTATAGGCTAAGGCATTTAATGAAGTTTCTCATTAATTACAATTATGCCACCTTGCCTTTTTGACTAACTATCATTAAAATAACAATATAACTCCCGTTTTCTTCGGTTTCTGCTACGGACTAGATTGACGGAGGCGATAGACAGATAATGCATTAACATTTTTGTTTGTAGATCGTTCCACATAATTTGCAGGTATGTAATGTAAATTAGATTCTTATTTATTGTAAATGTTTAATGTGAATTTTTGATTATTTTTCTGTTTTTTTTTTGTTGGTGATTACAAACCCTAAATCCGATCATCAAAATACTGTAGCCGATAATCCTGCAAAAGTGATGAATCTTTCAATAATCAAAGGTAAATGTACTGTTTATATGTTTATAGATCTTATATCAATTTTGTTTTGTGCAAAACCCTTTTGGCCGATGTTAATCTTTATTGTTGTTATTTATTTATAGATCATTCCAGAAAATACTATAGCCAGTCATCCTTTTAAATGACGAATCTTTCAACAATCATAGGTAAATTTACTGTTTATATGTATTTAGATCTTATATATTTTTTTTTGTGCAAAACCCTTTTGGCAGATCTTAATTTTTATTGTTGATGATCATATGTTTTGTTAAAAATACAAATCTTTTTGATGATTTTTCTTTTTTTTTCGTTGTTTGTTGTTGATGATGATTTTGCATTATTCGATTCCAATGATTTGAAAAGATTTTTTGTGTATTTGTTTATGTTTTCATTTTGTTCTAATGTTTTTTTTTTGAATAT
Organism: Helianthus annuus; assembly: GCF_002127325.2. Taxonomy (NCBI): domain Eukaryota; kingdom Viridiplantae; phylum Streptophyta; class Magnoliopsida; order Asterales; family Asteraceae; genus Helianthus; species Helianthus annuus. The sequence goes on from NC_035438.2 coordinate 55,102,276, forward strand.
TGAATGTGTTTCTAAAAATAAATTGTTTTTAAATTTTGTTGAAAACGTTTACTTATTATTTTTGGGAATATTCATTGTTTTGCTATAAATACTTTGCCGTTTTATTTTTTAGAAAACCTTCATATATTAATTTCAGGTATGGATCCCTTGCACAACAGTCCTTCATTTTTAAAGTTTATTGAGAAAGATTTCCTGATATTTTTGGTACGTTTATTTGTATTCTAATTATTACTAATCATATTTTATGTAAACTAACATTTGTATTTTTTTTATTTTTTTAACTTATAGGAAATACCTAATGACTTTGCATCAATGATTTGGGGAGACCAACCACCTTACAAAGATTCAGTTAAGATTGTTGATGGTAACAAGTTATGGTTTGTAAGAGTGAAAAAAACTGATATGGGCCCTGTTCTTGCTGATGGCTTCACCAAAGTTGTTCGGGATAGTTGTGTAAGAAAAGATGACTACCTTATGTTTCAGTCATATGGACCATCATCATTCTTTCTAATGGTGTTTAAATCATTTGTTCATAAAAACTGCTTTATATCCAAGATCAATCCTCACGAAGATGTTATTGTAAGTAGTATCTTATACTATAAATATGATGAATAATGTTTTATTTCTGTATATTGGTATTTAAATTAATTCTTATTACTAATTATGACATCCTATACAGGTCATGGCTGATGAATTTTGGAGGCAATTTTATGGTAAAAATTTCAAAGGTGGTCAATCAACTCTTTATTTAGGAGATAGATTTTGGAACGTTAACATGGACGGATTAACTGACAGCTGTGTTTTTACTCATGGATGTTCTGAGATGATAAACGATCTTGCCTTAGACAGGCGATCTACCTTTGTCTTTTCAATGCATGGAAATAAAATTTTCGAGCTTTCAGTATTTAATCATCAAACGGGTACTCAAATTCAGAACAACAGGGTTGAGTTAGTTGTTTTGGATGACTCAATCTATGGTGATGATTGTGATGATTTTGTTATTGCGGTTAGAATTATACATCTACACTATTATTTACTTATCAACGCGAGCTTACAAGTTGATATTGTATTTAACACATTGTTATTTTTGATTTTGTTTTTAGTCCGAACATAAGGAGAAGTGTATTGGTGCTGGAACTGACATTGAAGAAGGTGTTGTTGTGGAAAGTGAAGATGACAAATTTCAGTTGGCAAGTTTTGAATCTGTGTTCAAAGTAAACCTTTTTATTAGAATCAAATTAATTAACTGTTATTATAAATATATTTTTTGTATTTTTACATTTATTTTCTTTATTCTTAATTCTATAGGATATTGATGATTCCAAGTTTGATAACTTTTTCTCATCTCTACTTGAAATGGAAGACCTTAAGAAGAAGGTAATTTTTTGAAATGTTTAAGTTTTTTTTAATAATAATTTGTACTATATTCTTAAACAATTATTTTTGTTATATGTAGTTCAAAGATGATTGGGATAGAAAAACTGAAGCGCAAGGCAAAGCAAGTGTTGTTTGTGATGAAGATTCAACTATGAAGGTTTGTGTTTATTTAATAAATGATATCAGTTTTTAATTATTTGAATTATTTTACGTTTATTTTTTCATTTTCAAATGTTAATGTTCTATCTTTCGTAGGATGATCCGAAGTCGAAAACTATTGTTGTTGTTGATGAAAATCCAAGTTTAAAGGTTTTATTCGAGTTACTTAATTATATTTTTCTTAATTTAAATGTATTTGTTTACATTATTTTTATAAATATGTTTTCCTTTTTCAAGACAAAAGCAAGTTTGAAACGGATCTCGACAAATTTTTTATACCCAAGAATGTTCTTTTTTCTGAACCGACTCTGTGCTCCACAATTGTTTCTGATGTGAGTTATGCTGAAAGTATATGTTTTCCAATAATCATAGTTACTTATGTATTTATTTTCCTGTTTAGGCCATTCCGAAATATACAGTTGATGTTGGTCAAACTGTTTTGCCGAGAAAGAGAAAGGTATAGTATCATATATTCATTTTTTAGTTTTAAAGTTTTATCTTAAAAACCAAGTAATTATTATTTATTTGGACTTATTAGGCCACTCGGGAATGTAAGGCATTTATGATTGTGTCCGATGAGTCTCTAATTGCTCATCGTACACGTTCAAAGTATAGAAACAAAAATGAATCTGTTGTTGTTGATAAGATCACGCCTGCTGAAACCGCATCTTTTAGCCGTAAACGTTCTACTTTGAAAAGGACGAAAACAGTTTCAATCATTGAATTCACTAAAGTCGCAGAAAACCGATTGGTATGTGTTTTCATATTATTAAGTTTTTTAGATTTTATAATAAAGTAATAAGTGTATGTTATAAATTACTTTGACAATTATCTATTTTGTTTATGTTCAGCGTTTACCGTATGCTGTTTCCGATGATTTGTCTCTTTCTGTTCACAACCTCCGTGATGTTTCGATAAAAACCTTAGATGTGAGGTAACAAACATGAAGACGGTAGCGGAAAAGAATGGTGATGGTTACAGGTATGGTTTTTCCAAGTGGTCGGCTTCTTGAAATCAAATCAAATCCACATCGGCGCTACTCTTTTCTTTAAATATGTGAAGTCTTCGCAGCTTTTGATTTTGACCAAAGTTGTTCACAAGACTACAAAGAAAAGAGGCCGTGCGTGACTGTTTGCATTTGTGGTTGTTAGTTGGGTTTTTAGATGTTTTGGCGATCTGTTGGTTATTAGTTAATAGTCGGTTGACAATGTTTTGCAAGTCTGATGTTAGTTATGTTTTTCTTTGGCAAGTAGTATTTAAACGTATCTATTTTGTAAGAAAGTTAGCAACCCGTTTTATGTTTTAAATTATAACCTAATGTTGGTACTACCTTTTTTGATAATTTTATTATTATCTTTGCACAAGGAATTATATTATTGTTTTAATATCCACTCATCCAACACAAACATCCTAACCTATAAATTTATTAATTTTATACCAATAGGAAATTATAATATCTTAAAAACGTTAAAATATAGCAGTCCCAACTCAATATGTTATTGATGTTAAAACATATTATAATTAGTTTGTTATATTTTGAGAAAATGTACAGTTGACATTACCCAATCAGTTGATCTATTCATTTTTTTGTTAACTTATTTTGTAAATGCATATCTTAAATTTTTATTCACTTATTTTGGTGATGTTTTTTTGAAAACTTATACATATTTATAGATAAAATTGACAAAAAAATGATCATTTATTTTTCTTAATTTTTGTTGTCCCAGCAACAGATTCATATTTTCAAAATTTATTTAAAGTAATTCCTTCATATATAATGCAATAGGAAAATTGGTATTTAATAAACCAACCTTTAACCGGTTGGTAAATAATAATCCAACCTACAGAATTGGTATATAATAATCTTACCTATCAACATGTTGGTACTCAATGAACTTTCGTTAAGTTTTTTTAACTGAAGTTAGTTTTTAAGTTTTATTTATTACACAAACAGTCCCTGTAGTTGTAATTTACTAGTTTTAACTATTTTATAAACCTCAAATTGAGGAAAAGGAGGATTTTCGAGTGGTTTTTTTGTTTCATAAAATAGTTAAAACTAGTAGATTACAACTACAGGGACTGTTTGTGTATTAAATAAAACTTAAAAATTAACTTCAGTTAAAAAAAATTAACGGAAGTTCATTGAGTACCAATATGTTGATAGGTAGGATTATTATTTACCAATTTTGAAGGTTGGATTATTATTTACCAACTGGTTAAAGGTTGATTTATTAAATACCAATTTTCCAATGCAATATCCTATAGAAGTTATTTTAGATTTTATATATATTTGTTTTATTATTAATTGAGAATCTATATATAAATAAAATGGAAACTATAATATAATTACGGAATATTTGTGATGTCAAATTTTTTTTTGTTATAATACATATAATATATATAATGATCATTTCTTGAGTACTAATAAATTTTTTTTATTGTCACAGTTTTCTATTTCAAAATGAGGTTTTTTTGTTATCAAAGTTGTGTTATGCAGGTAAGTTTCACTTCTCATGTTGTTTTTATTACAAGGAATATTTTTCGTTACCATTTTATTTTTTTAATGTATTCATGTAAATTTATGTTAGTCAGTTATACACTTTCCTTACTCACTAAATGTTTACGTAATTAATTTTTTTTTATTTTTTTCGCAAATATAGTTTCTAAGAATATAATGTTACAAGTTTTCATATAAATTCATGTTAATTTGTTCTTCATTCATAAATTTATTCCAAATAATAACTTTTCTTTTCCTTGAGTAACTGTTTGAGAGGTAAGCTATGGAAGACCAAGGTGAAATTACTTTTCTCAATGATATTGACGCTCTCAGTACAAACTTCAATATCAAAGTGAAGATTATTAGTTTGTGGAGAAAGAAGATGAAAGCTAACGAAAGAGAGACATATCGTATCGATATGATACTAATGGATGAGATGGTAAATTAGTTAACTAATTATTTCTTCATCTTTGTTTTTTTTATATGATTTAAAGTTCATATTAACATTTTTTTTGATGTTATCTTTTGTTTATGTACAGGGTACCAAGATTCAAGCTTCTTGCTTACATAGGCTCTTTTCAAAATTTGAGAGACATCTTAATGTTGAGGAATGCCTTATAATAAAAAGGCCATCTCTTGCTGCGAACACTGCATCTTTCAAAATTGTTCCTAACAATCAGAAGCTATCTTTTTATTACCAGACATTTGTCGAAAAGTGTAGTAAATGGGATGGGCCACAGTTTGTTTTTGATTTTGTTGATTTCAAGGATGTTGTGTCACAGAGATACAAGGAGGGTACAACAATAGGTATTATTGTTAATTCTTACAAAATATCTGTATTACAACATTTGTTTCACATTTACCTTAATATATTGTGTTCACTTTATATTAACATTTTACATTTTTTATTCTTAGATTTCATCGGTTACGTTGTTCTTTGCTATAAGATTGAGGACACTAACAAAAAATATGGTACTAAGGAAAACGCCTCAATCTTAAACTTCAAGATCTCGAGTAATACAATTTACATTTTTAAATTTTATATATTGCCTATATTTAATTCCTTTATATTTTATAAATTTTAAAAGGTTTTCTTTCTCTTAAAAAAATTTCCTATATTGTTTTGAGAGATGTTGAGGTTGATTTAACTCTTTGGGATGATTATGCGAAGGACATGTGTTCTTACATGCTTAGTCAAGATCGTGAAGCCCATGTTGTCATTGCTGTTCATTTTGGTGCTGTTAAAACCTACAAAGGTATCTTATTAAGTCTTATATTTAATTTAAACAATATATATATAGATGTGATTTTTTTATATGTTTCTTAATAACAGGTAAATGGGGGATATCTAATAATTTTGATGGTACACGATTTTTCATTAACGACAATTTTGATCAGATACTGACATTCAAGGAAAAGTGAGCAAAATTAACTAATTTAATTCTAATTGTATCAACTAAATATATATTTCTATTTTTTCTTTATTTTAGATTATGGTTTCTGAAATTTATTTTGATTAGGTTTATTGCAAAACTTTCTGCATCATCCGAGTCAAGTAGCCATGTTGGGTCGTATGTTGTATGTTCTGTTGAAGATGAATTTATGAACAATGATGTTTTCTCACCAATTGCTTATCTTGGTTCAATCATACATGTTATTTCAAACAATTTATATTTTATTTTTTAACTACTATCAGAATCTTAATACGCTTTCATATATTTTACTATTAAAACAGCCAAAAAAGGTTGTTATTGTGGGAACTATTGTAGCAATTGTTTCTGATAAGATGTGGTATTATGATGGATGTAACTATTGCAAATCCAAAGTTGAGCAAAAGTTTGAAACTTACGATAAGAATGATGGTACAAGTGATGTTAGAGATGAGAAGGTATACCAATGTTCCAACAAGGATTGTCAAGGAAAAGATGTTTTCCCAATGTCGAGGTAAATAACTTTTATTCATACTTCTGATTTTTTAATCAACATGGTTTGTGTTTTTTTTCTTAACTATATAAATACGCTTTTAAGGTTTAAAATACCAATTCGAGTTCAAGATTCAACCGGTACTGTGACACTTACAATGTTTGATCATGAGGCGTTGAAGTTTATTGGTAAAACTGCAAAGGAACTTATACAAATTCAGGACGATGTAAATATAATACTTCTGTCTGATTTATTTAAATTATTTTTTTTCATATATGATCCTGACCACACATCACATGTTTTCAATATAGATACTTAATACCAATGAAATGCCCAGAGCATATCCTGTTGAGTTTGACACATTGGTTAACCTCAAGTGTGCTTTCATTATTCGAGTAACAGACTTTAATATTACGAATGCTGTTGAGAATTATGGTATATCAGTTGTGACCAATGACGCAGTTATTTTGGATCAGCTAAACAAAAAATGGAAAATTGATCAAGTAAGTGATTGTTATATTAAATTTATTTTATTTTTTTTGTTTATTTAAATGATCCTTATAGATATTGTAGTTTTATTCCCATTTTTAACAGCTTGATGCCTCTGATTCGTTTTCTATGAGTCACTCTGAATTCCAAGATGCTGCGGTGAAAGTGAAAGGTTTGAGCTTTTAACAACTATTATATTATAAAATTAAAAATGTTTTTGTTCTAATATTTCTTTATTTTATAAAGGATGGTGTTTCTTACACTGGTGATAACTCTACACCTGTTTCAAAGGATTTTGCTTCTGACTTCAATCAATCATCAACTGATTTGAAGCGTAACCTTGGTGATGTTTATGTGAGTGAAGACGTAGTGGGATCGTCGGTAAGTAAACCTCGCATAAGTGGTGATAACATTTCTTCTGATGAGGATCATGCCAAGAATTAATAACCAACTAATCTTATTATTACAAGAAGAAACAATTTGTTTGATGTTTGACAGTTTGTTTTGAATTTCTTTGTTGGCTGTGCTTTAAAAAATTTATATGGTTTGCTAATGTAATATGACATCTTTATTTATCTTTTGTGTCGTTTGATTTTGGTCATTCCTGAGTCTATACTGGCAAATTACTATGATTATACGTCCGATGATATAATTTCCATTATAGATGTAGGCAACAAAATCTTTCACGTCAAGATTGAAACGCTATTTGGTAAAGTCGGTTTCTCCATTGGTTTTGATGTTATTGTTAGTTTGTTTCACTTGGAGGCCGGTTGTTATTTAATATTCACAAGAGGTTTTGGAAATTATTTCCATTTAAGAATTCTTGGAAAAAGTGGTGTTGAAATTAATTATTCTGATGTACAACTTGATGAGGTAAGTATACATTTGCTTGCTTTTTTATATATTTAATTACTATATTGTTATTCTAATAAATGTTGTATGTTATTTTCAGACTATAGTTGCACCTATTGATGTAGTTGATGAGCCAGGTATTGATGAACAACAAAATGTTCATGTTTATAAGTTTCATCGTATGGCTTCTAAAGATTTTGTAAGTTTTAATATTATTTTAGGAAGTACTATATATAAAAAATTACATATTTTTTGATTCACATATAAATACATTATTATTTTTATATTCTTCTTCTTATTAATTTTATTTTAAAAACAATACAGCGACTGCCTGATAAGGTTTCAAGTATGGCTAAACTTGGTGCTGATTTAAAACCTATGACCGTCAGACTTTTGCATCTGCCTGAGCAAGATGAGTTTACCAATCCTACCAGACGTGAAAAGAGAGGAGAAGATTGGCGTAATGCTTTATGCAAATGGTCCAGATTCATGAAACGTGCTCGCATTAACGAGGGTGATACGGTTTACTTTTCTTTTGATGAAACTCATCAAGTCTTGAATGTTGAGTTGGTTGTACCTCACCAAAAAAAGAGTAGTGATTAGTTTTTTTACATTTAGGTTTTGGATACTTGGTTTTTGTATGATATACATTTACTTTGTTATGGGTAATAGTTTTTAAATGTTTATTCATACACCTTATTCATCATAGAATTTTCCTTTTATTAATATATAGGTATATATTTATTTGGTTAGAAAGATAGATTGACAACCCGTGAGTATTCACGGGTTATAACCTAGTAATATATAAATAAAATTTTCAAAATTCAAACCTAAATCTCTGCTTTCTCTCCAACCGCATCATTTATTTCCAAATTCAAACCTAAATCTCTGCTCTCTCTCCAACCTAAATCTTTGTTCTCTCTCACGCCCCTGAGCAGAACCAGCCACACCACCTCCATCAACGTCGTCTACGTCACCGCCTCTATTCTCTCCGTCAACTGCCGTGTCTTTCGGCCCTGCTAGACCTATTCGCCTCGTCTATTGCAACGAGAGAGGCAAGTTTCAGATGGATCCGGAAGCTGTTTCTGTTCTTCAGCCTGTTAAGGAGCCGATCGGTGTTGTTTCAGTTTGTGGCCGTGCTCGTCAAGGCAAGAGTTATATTTTGAATCAGGTAGTTTTTCTGTTATGTGGAGAAAATTAGGGTTTAGTTGTTTGTTGTTGTTGGAGATGCTTGATTTATGAGTTGTTGATTGATTGTGTAGTGTTTATTGTGGAGTTTTGATGCTAGGGTTTTGAGTGAAAATGTTGCTTATGAAATTGCTTACCTTTTCTGTTTTTGGGTGAAAATTAGGGTTTTATAGTTTACTGTTGTTAGAGATACTTGATTAATGGAATGTTGATTGATTATGTGGTGTTTATTGTGTCGTTTTTCTGTTTTTGGGAGATAATTAGGGTTTTGTAGTTAGTTTACTGCTGTTCTTAGAAATGTTTGTTTGAGGGATTGTTGATTGATTATGGAGTGTTTTTTTGTGTAGTTTTGATGCTAGGGTTTTTAGTGAAAACAATTCCTGAATTGATTACCGTTTCTGTTTTTGGGAGAAAATTACCGTGGGTAGCGACTGTTTATTAAAAAAACACAGGACTCTGCTAAAGGTTTTGTAGTTTACTGTTGTTGGAGATGTTTGATTCATGAATTATTGATTGATTTTGCAGTGTTTGTTGTGTAGCTTTGATGCTAGGATTTTAAGTGATGACACCACTTGATGGAGGGTTAGCCAAACAGGAGAGATTGGAGGAAGAACGCAGGGCTTCTCAAGAAGCTCGAGCTAAAGCCCCTGAAGCCACCGAAAAAAGGCAATTTATTCCTCTTTTTCTTTCAATCAATCATTGTTTCAAATGAATATGTTAGTTTGATTTCCTGTTTTCGTCTTATATTATTCAATTTCATTAGTTAGTTATTGTTTTGAGCCCTAGGTATATTTTTACATTAGTTTGATTCATGATTGATGTTAGTGTGCTTGAAGAAATAGTTAGTTTGACGTTTACGATCAGGGAGACTGATTGTAAATATATAACTTTACTATAATCCAAAGACTATAAACCTGTTTGATGAGGGGGGTTGTGTTCTTAATTCTGTTTTCTATTTTATGTATATCGATCTTAACGTGCGTATGAAAATATGGGCAGGATTGAAGGTGTAAAGATTATGGAGACAAGATCTGTTTTGTAGATTTTTGTTAAATCAAGTTTTGACCATCTAAACAGTAGGATGGCAGTTCTTAAAAAGATAGCTTTGGCGTTCAAGTCCTACCAAACCAGGCTCAGGCGCTGGTTAAAACTTACCTTTTGGCAGAGGCTTTTATGCCATACAAATCTGTTCTTGGTGGCGTATTTGCTTCCAAAATGGTATGCCTAATCTTTCCCTTTATATTTCTTTACTTATATGTTCCTGCATCACTAGGTGTGAAACACCTATATTTATTTATTACTGTTATGCATCCAATAAATATTAGTTTTGATGTGCACAAAATGCAACATATAAATTACATCAATTAAGGCATAAAACTAACATTTTTTAGTACTAATGTTGGAAAAAGTGTGTTTTTGTCTTCCTTTTGTATTTTCAGGATTAAATGAGCTCAAATAAACATGGAATGCCCCCCCCCCCGACAGCATCTTCCCAAGCAAAAACAAGAAAACATAAGGCTGAACACGCCCCGTGCTCAAAGAGCCTGGGGCGTGCCCAAGTGTCAGCAGAAAAGACAAAGTTGTAGAAGCTTCTATCGCCCACCACGGGGTCGTGCTCAGCGGACACGGGGCCGTGGTCAACTCTTAAATTCGCAAAATCTGAGGAAATCTTGATAGTACAGATACGCTTCTGCACACGGGGTCGTGCCCAGCGGACACTGGGGCGTGGTCAACTAATGCAACCAAACTGCAATTAATGAAGAAAGAGAAGAGGGATGGACACAGGGCCGTGCCCGAGCTTCTGTTTAGCCTATAAATAGGAGTGCTTGGATCACTTGCAACTCATCCCTTGGCACACCACCTCTCTCACACTTCACCCACCACCCACCACCATCACAACACCATCATCCACCACTATCATCCACCACCATCATCCATTGTCCATCATAGAGTGTGTGAGTCGTCTCGGGATCCAAGATTGATCGTAAGAGTTCTTGACAGTCAAATGCCATGTTTGCCTATGTCTCTTACATCACTTGGTGAAGACAAGCATTTAGTGTAATACTTTTTATTTTTAATCTTTTCACACTTTTTATTTGGTTATGTATTAGTGACTTTTATAACTAGTTTTATATGTTGAAAGTGATTCTTCCTTATCATTTGTCCGTGGTGTCTTGGCATTATTTTACTGTCTATATAAAATAAAAGATTTTCACCATTCATATCTCCACGGTCTATATGGAGATATGTTGGCTACCTGGTCGGGGTTAAGGGAATGGTTTGGTAAGAGTCTTGCCATTGTTCAGTGTATAGATCCTGCAAAGGACCTGGGTCAAATTTAGTAGGACCTCCTTCAATACCCAATGGTATTGGATGGCGGGGGTCCAAACTCTTTGATCTCCTCATATATAAACTACTATTAAAACTTTAACCCGGCTACTTAGGACTGTATCCCTACTGAATCAGACTACTTAGCCGAGGGTAACGTCACTATCAAAAGAGGGGCCTACCACATTATGCATTAATAACTTAATTAATTATCTTTCTAACTTTTTAATTTGATTAGACGTTGAGGATAAACTGGTATTAAAAGCTCTTGTGTTCTTAGACGACCTCGGTATCTTACCAATACTATACTATGCTCACGATGGGTGCACTTGCCCATATGTGTGTTTAGTGTTAGTAAATATCGTGTTTTATAAATTTAAAATGTTGGTGCAGTCATCTGTCGTCTTCGTCTGATATCGAGTCTCAGTCTCAGAGTGGATTTGATCAAACATGACATCGGGAATCAAGATTTGAAGCCTGGCCGTTTGAATTAAGATTGGCCGTTTGAAGACATGTCCGTTTGAAGGACTACCGTTTGAAGAGTCTTGGTCGTTTGAGGGTGGCCGTTTGAGGCACTTCGTTTGAGTGTAATGCTGACCGTTTGAGCATGTTCAAACGGTCATGCATCACCTATATATAGCTGTCAAACGGTTGACATTTGTAACGATTGTGTAATTCGATACCGAGGTGCTGCCGGTATTTCCTCTCGTTGTAGACAATTGTTTATTGAATGAAAAGAGGATTATAGTGATTTTCTAGCTATTTACAAGTTCGTTTCTTAGTTTCCGCCTCTGAAACGGATTAGAGCTCTTCCGAACAACTCATTTAGGTCGCGAAACCGATCCTACAATTGGTATCAGAGCTCAGGACGAGGAGTTCTTGCCATTTTCAGCCTGAAAATCTGATTTTCTACACCTTCTTTCATAAACCGATACTTTTTACGGTTAAATTTGGCTCAAATCTTCACATGATGTTCGGAATTGACAATTAACAAAGCCTTGAAAGTTTCAGCTTAAAATTCGAAGTAAAAATGGTGAAAATTGACTGAAAACTGGTGTCCGTTTGAACGAGTACCGTGCCTGTCCGTTTGAAACTGCCCAGTCGTTTGAGTGATCGTTTGAAAATGACATGACCGTTTGAAATTTGGGACCCATCGTTTGAAAGTGTTGTCCAATCGTTTGAAATTGGTCCTGTCGTTTGAAAGTTTGATCGATCGTTTGAAAAGTACCATCCGTTTGAATTTATCGTTTGAAAGATATTCTGTCGTTTGAAAGTTGCCATTGTGTTCGTTTGAATCTGGTCTGACCGTTTGAAAACTTCTTGACCGTTAGAGATAAGATCCTGTAGTTTGAACTTTGTCTGACCGTTTGAAGTTGTGTTTGTTTGAAAAAGTATTCTGTTTATCATGGATTCTGAGTTTTATAACGCTTTTGCAACACCGATGTCAGTGACTGAAAGTGCTATGATTGAAAATGAAACCGGAACATCTCAGAAACCACCTAAATTCATGGATATTGATGACTATAACGTGTGGTCTGGATGTTTGGAAACTGGGTCGAGGCTTATCATCTAGATGCGTGGGAACACACTGAAGAGCCGTATGTTAAGCCCACAAAGAACGATGTTGTGAATGGTACTCCGTTAACACTTAGAGAGATGAGTACTGCAGATAAAAAGAAATATCGAGATGAGAAATTGATGGTGAGTCTGCTTCAGCAAGTAATAAAAGAAGATATTTTGATACTGCTTCAACATGATGGAACTGCATATTCGATTTGGACAGAGTTGGAAGCAAAGTTTACTGGAAGTGACGATATGCTCAGGAATAAGATGTCTCTCATGAAAAAAGAATTTGACTTATTCCGAGGATTGAAAAATGAAAACACCAAGCAAATAATTGATAGATATTGTAACTTGGTGAGAAATATGACGAAACTTGGTGTTAAGAAAGATACTGATGAATTAATTGAAAAACTTGCAGATGCACTACCATATGAAACATGGGGAACATTTCTGATGATGCTGCGGTCAAACAAAACAGATTATAAGAAAATGACACTGGGAGATTTTATCAAGCATCTGGAAGCTCAGGAGATGGAGCAGAGGAAGATCGCTAGGATGAAAAACTATGATGGAGAACAGGATATCAGTTTGTACTACAAAAGTGGTGCTACTGATTCTACAAAGTATTCTCCAAAGATCGAAACTGCTTACAGTGTTAAAGATTCTCTTGAGAAGAAGGCATCTCAAGGATCAAACAGCACAAGATTTTCATCATACGATCCTAACATCTCTGTAACAAAGAATGGTAGAAAACTTCAGTGTAACATTGTGTTAAGCCTTGAAAATGATCAAGACTACACTGAAGAAATTGCAAAAAATCAAATGTCTTTGTTAGGGATGATTTTAGAGTCTTATAGTTGCTTTGTTGCAGGAAAGATCGGAAATCCAATGCTTACGAAAGAGGATTACGATCAAATCGATGCTGAGGAAATGGAATTGATGGATATCAAATGGTGTATGGCGAGTGTGATGAGACGTGCTGAAAAGTTTAAACAAATTACAGGCCGTGATGATTTTCGTGATGCAAACGTTTCAGCTTTGGGTTTTGATAAATCTAAAGTTACGTGTTTTCGTTGCAGGGAGAAGGGGCATTTCAAGAGGGAGTGCAAAAACCGTGAAGCTACCGGAGCCCAGAACCCTTTTGGAAATAACGACTATCACAAGAAAGCCATCTATCATCAAATCACACCACTAGCACAGCAACAGGCACAAACAGCTAATGGGAGAGATGTGGTTGATAGAAAGGCATGTGTTGTTAGTCAGGGAAAATATGATAATTTTACCTGGGAAAAGTATCTTCCGAAAGACAGCAAAGCGTGTTTGGTTGAACAAGATGATGAAAAGTTGGCTGAAGGTTTTACTTGGGATGATTTTTGTCCAGATAAAGATCTCATGACCAAAGAGATGTCCAAAAACACTTCTCATGCTTTCTTTGCTAATGCTTATGATTTGAAATGTGCAGAAAGGTGCAGAAAAGTCATGGAAGCTGCTGAAGGAAGATAAAGGAAGAACAAAGAAGAGGAAGAAGAGGAAGAGAGATTGAAGACCGAAGTGAAAGCTGAGAAAAGAAGAAGAGCTGAGTTTTTACAAGCAAGCAGAAGTGTCAAAGAAGTTCCAGAATATGAAGTGAAAATTGAGGCAGAACGAGTTGAAGTTTCTGAAAAGTGCATGAACTGTGATTCATTAATCAAACAAAATAATGAGTTGTTGCACAATATTCACAAGTTGAAAGAATCGTATGACATAATGAACAGAGAAATCAACAAATATACTGATTCGAGTGGTGAACAAGCAATGGCGACGAATACTTTGAAAGTAGCATATCTTAGACAGCTGGATGATGCTAACTTTCATATCAAAAAATGTGCTGATTTAGAATTGGAGCTGGCAACACAGAAGATAGAGACTGAGAAAGTTAAAAAGTTGATAAACAGTTACTCATGTTCTTCTTTTGTTGTTGACAGGATTTATCCCGTAGTGGAGAATTTGAAGACGTTTGAAGAAATGAAAATGTCTGAAGAAGAGAAAGATGTGACTGAAGATGAAGGAAAAGTGAAATCTTCTGGTAAGAAATCAAGTGTGGTCTATAATAGATGTCCGCCCCCGGTCGAATATGGATTTATGCCTCGAAATCCAAATTCTGAAAGAGTCAATAAAGCAATTAATTTGCAATGGGAGTCTTGGCCGTCGGATAACTTGACAGATAGTATCAATGTTACGTATACGTCATCCGACACTGATCATGAGTCAAAGTTGATAAAAAGTGTAATCGATCAGGTGTTAGAAAAAGATGACAGTGAAGTGTTAAAACCGGAGTCCAAACCCGAGTCAAAGTCTGGGTCAAATGAGTCAAAGCCGACATTCAATATGGACAAACGGGTTTATGATAAAGAATTTTTACTTTCGAAATCTAATTTGAATGATGAATCAGTCAAAGTGGCATATACTTTGAAAGGTTCTGACAAATTATATTCTGACGAGAGTTTTCCAATAAGAAGTGTCAGATTTGAAATGATTCAAAAGGTTTTCAAAATAACAGAAATTAATATTTCTGAAATAAAAGTTTTAAATCTTTCCGGAAAACCTAAACAATACACTTCAAGAGTTCAACAAAGAATTAACAAGAAAATGGGTTACAATTGTGGTTATAATTTCCAAAAGAAATCAAACCATAATCGTAATTTCAAAAAGAAAGGTCTTGGTTTTGTTCCACCGAAAAACTATAAAAATGAAAAAATGTATAAATCAAAAACTATGTTTGTTTCAGGGAAAACGTCAGAAGCTGAAAAAGAACAATCATTTAGAAAACAGACGAATCAGGAATTCCTTGCCAAGAAGCAAGAAGAACTAAAGAAGAATGAAGTTCCGAAGAAAATTGAAAAGAGAACTTGTTATCAATGCAAAATTGCTGGTCATGTGGCGAAGGATTGTCCAAAGACATTCAAGCCAAAACAGGAAGTTTCTGGAAAAATGAAAGAGAAAGTAGTTGAAAAGACTGAACTGTCAACCCGGAAGTTTACTGGCTTTGAAAATTCAACTTTTGAGAAAGGAGAATGTTCAAAGAGTGCTTCAAAAAGGAAAGATAATATGCCAAATCAAAAATGGGTTGTGAAAGGTTCAGGTAATAGTTCTGGTGATGAATCTGATTCCATAAAATCAGAGGAGCCATGTGTTGAGAAAAAGATTGAAAGGAAAGTTCCAACCATGAACGATGAAAATTTTCCAACGTTGTGTGCTGAAAATTTTATGAAGAAAGTTGGAAAAGTTGAAATTTCAAATCAATTTTATTCTGACAAGAAAAAATTTGATGTTGAAAAGACTTTCAATGGAAATGTGAAACGTATCTTTGGACAAATGGTCAACGGTAAGGCCAAAAGTATCGAAGATTTTTATGCTTCCAAAGGACGTGTTTACAAGTCTGTTGAAAGAAAAGATGAAAAAGATGATGTTACACCCAAGGAAGGTCAGGCTTGGGTGGATATATTTTTCAAAGAATAAAAACCTGACTTGCCGGAGATCCCAAGATGGTATCGTGGATCATGAATCGGCATCCTTCTAAATCTGTGTTTGAGAAATTGCAGGACTTGCCGGAACTCCCAGGTTTATAAGCGAGGAATAGGAATCGGCACCTTGAGAATTCAACCAACAAATGGTAATTGGTTGAAAAACAGGTTTGAGTTGTTTGTTTGTGATTGTTATAAGTGATTCAGAATTTGAACTAGGTTGATCTTACAAATGGTTGAATCAAGGTCATTAAATTGAACTTGATTTAATTATCATTCACAAGATTGGTAAGACAATATGATGAACCACAACCCCGAACTTGTTATCGATAAATCTACAAGTGATAAAATCAATCAAACTTATTTTCTGGAAAAACCATTTTGATTAAATCAAACTTAAGTGTTTTGAAATCTAAATGGGAAAATAGTTTGTTGTGAGGGGGAGTTCTGATTGTTTATGCCAAGCGAATAGCGAATTGAAGTGATTCGATATCAGTTGTCATGTTCTGTACAATTTGTTTTCAATTTTCATTAGATGTATTTGAATTTTAGGGGGAGTAAGAATTTCAGAAAATCTAAAAACATCAGAAAATTTGAATAAGACAAAAACATGATAAAACTGAAAAATGAGTTTTCGTTGCATAAAAGAGGAAATGATAGTACATCAGTGGACTATCACGACACGCTAAAGAAATGTATAGTCAAAAATGTGATAAACAATCTTACTGTGGATGTGTCAGTAGGTTTTCGCACATTTAGTAAATTGAAACGAGATATAAACCTAATTCAAACTTGCTTGATTCGTGGGTAACTATTCTTGAATATATGGGTAACCCCCGAAATCTTGTTTGAAAGGTCCCGTATTCTGAGATACTAGGTTTTTATACTCAGTGATATCTGGGGTATTATCCCGGGACTTCTGCTGTATGGAAATACTGACCTAGTCCCCGGATAATGCTTTCTGCAAAAAGCTTTGAAATATAAGCTCGCCCTCAGCAAGCTGATGAAACAATAAAATTGATAGTTGCTGCTGTTGTAACAAAAGATCCTCTAAAGGGGACCCACCAAAAGTCGAAGCCGTCATCTCTCTGCGTATACGGAAGTATCGACCTGAGCTCTCACGGCCCTCGCACATAACCCCTTTACAGATATCAGCTGTGGTATACTCACTTGTAAGACTGAATATTTGGGATCTGGACACGGGAGTATATTCAAGTGGAGTGATACACAATTAATTTCAAGTCTTTAAAACACTAATATCGTATCTCGAATCGATTGAAATCTATGTGAAAATTTAAGAGGACAAACATACTGACAATCTAGGTAAATTGTTTAGAACTTAAAATGTAATCAAGCTTAACGGTGTTTGTGATATGTCTCAAAATCTGATATGATCCTCTTCCACGAACTCACAAAAATAGTGTCTGTAAATATTTTGTTTCTGTTTTTACTTCTATTCAAAAATTCAAAAAGACTTTTGGTGAGTTTTAGCATAAAATTTTGAAAATTCAAAAAGATTTTCGACAACTGATATTGAAAAGCAGATTTTCAAAATTCTGAGTGCTAAACATGATGAGCAATATTTGAGGGGGAGTGTTTGTTTGGAATTTAATGTTTTCATAATTTAACCCAAAAATGGTTCATCAGGATGGAAGATCTGTAATTGTTTTGAAAGAAAGTCTGATTTAGTGTGAGTGTTTATGATTGAGATAAATGTAAAAAAGTTTACTTTGAGGTAGAGTTTTTGCAGGATAGGATGAAAAGTTGCTAGTCGGAAAGCCAGACAACGATCCTAAAGCTGATGATGCTGATGATTTGAAGAAATGCCAGCATATCGCAAGGGGGAGTCTGAAAATCTGCAAGAATAGACTGAGAGTGAAGCTCAGAGACAGATCAAGACTGAAGATTGTGAAGACTCGACACTTCAGACTCGTCAACATCTGAGGGGGAGTCTGTTGGTGCAGTCATCTGTCGTCTTCGTCTGATATCGAGTCTCAGTCTCAGAGTGGATTTGATCAAACATGACATCGGGAATCAAGATTTGAAGCCTGGCCGTTTGAATTAAGATTGGCCGTTTGAAGACATGTCCGTTTGAAGGACTACCGTTTGAAGAGTCTTGGTCGTTTGAGGGTGGCCGTTTGAGGCACTTCGTTTGAGTGTAATGCTGACCGTTTGAGCATGTTCAAACGGTCATGCATCACCTATATATAGCTGTCAAACAGTTGACATTTGTAACGATTGTGTAATTCGATACCGAGGTGCTGCCGGTATTTCCTCTCGTTGTAGACAATTGTTTTTTGAATGAAAAGAGGATTATAGTGATTTTCTAGCTGTTTACAAGTTCGTTTCTTAGTTTCCGCCTCTGAAACGGATTAGAGCTCTTCCGAACAACTCATTTAGGTCGTGAAACCGATCCTACCTAAAACTTGGCTAAAAATTGTAAAAGGGCTTAAAATATACATTAAAAATCTCTTACACCTAACGCACATCAAGTTTTTGGCGCCATTTCTGGGGACACAAGGATTTTAAGAAAGCTTAAAATCGACAGCCTAATCAGTTTTACAAAACTTTTTCAAAACACGCGCATATTTTTCTGCATTTTGGTTTAGTTTGCATTAACAGTAGCCTGAACACAGGGCCGTGTTCACTGAACACGGGGTCGTGCTGCATATTTTTCATAAAACACCCAGATACAGAGTCTGAACACGGGGTCGTGCTCACTGAACACGCCCCCGTGCTCAACAAAACCAGTAACCTTTAATTCAAACGCCCAGATACAGACCCTGGACACGGTCCGTGTCCACTGAACACGGGGCCGTGTCCACTGAACACGGGGCCGTGTCCAGCCTCTGTTTTCGTTTTTATTTTTGTTTTCTGGTCTCGAGACTCTGTTGTGGTCTGTTGAGTGATTCTTATGGATCAATACTCAGGAGGCTACAACTACACCTATGAGGAGGATGATTATAGGGATGACTATTGCAATAATTGTGGTAACCCGCACCCGGTACAATATTATGACTCATTTCAACCATCCACTTCATACACCTACCATGAGGAGCCCAGGTACGAGCCATCGACTTCATACACATCCTATGAAGACCAAAGGTATGAACCTTCTCCCTCATACTCATATTTTGATGAACCAAGGTATGAGCCTTCATACTCATACTTTGAGGAACCAAGATATGAGCCACCACCTTCATATGCTTATTATGAGGAACCATGGCGTGAACAACCCACCTCATATGAGTATTATGGAGAACAAAATTATGACCCTTTTCCATCATATACTTACAATGAAGAACAATGGTATGAACCATCTACTTCATATGAGTACTATGAGGAACCAAGGATCGAACATCCGGATTCAAGCTTTGAAAATCCCGATCCTTATTCTATCACCGAAGTAACCGATAGGATATTAGAACACCTTAAAACTATCGAGCGCTATATAAAAGAATATCGCGCAAGGGAAGAGGAGTCCCGAGCAACAGAGGAACTAACTTGTAGTAAAGAAGAGATAGTTGAAGAGGTAAAAATGGAAGAACAAATAAGTGAAAAACCGACACATGAGTTAAACAACAAAAGAGGTGAGTCCGATAACATTAAAATTCAAGAAGAGTCTAATTTTGAAGAAATTAATCTATTGTCACCTTCTTTTGAAAATCATTGTTTAGTACCCACTCATGCTAAGTTTTTAAAAGAGTTAAACACTGACACTAAAATTGACGAAACGGTAAGTATTAAGTTAACTAACGATCAAACTTCGCTAATAAAAGAGGATCCATTTGAAATCAACATTACACCGGTTCCATGTTTTTTTCAAAATTCCTTTATTAGTAATGTCACGATTGATAAAGATCTTTGTGTTAACATAATGCCTAATTACCTTTTCGAAAAATTAAGTATTAGTGATTTTTCTCCACTTCAAATACCCATTTTTCTATCCAATCGGAAAGTAATAAAATCAATGGGTGTAGTTGAGGATGTTTTGGTTCAAACAAATCAATTGGTGATCCCAACAGACTTTGTCATCCTTGATGACGCTCCTCTAGTGTTGGGACGACCTTTTGTAAAAACCCATGAAGCTTTGAAAAACCGGAAGTACAACAATCTATCTCTTCAATTAGGGGCATTCAAAAGGAGCATAGATCTTGAGCGTTCAATGAAATATCCTTTTGGCAATAATGACCCCCTAATTGAAGATGAAGATGAACCACCCGATACAAGTGAAAAGATTGACCACTTTGTTGAAGAAGAGGTCGCCATAGAGCAAATATTTAAAGTTCTTGATCAAAATGAGCAACCAAATAAGGAGTCTCCTAAAGACCCACCTCTTGAGCTCAAAGAACTTCCGAAAGGTTTGGAATATGCTTTTCGAGATAAAGATGGTAAATCACCTGTAATTATTTCATCTAAATTAACTAGTGTAGAAAAAGAAAAATTATTTAAACTTTTGAAAAAACATAAAAATGTGATCGCTTGGAAGCTTGTAGATATTAAAGGAATAAGTCCTTCCATGTGCACGCACAAAATTTTAATGAATGATGACTACAAATCGGTAATACAACCACAACGTAGAGTAAATCCAAATGTCCAAGAAGTGGTTAAAAACGAGGTCATCAAATTACTTGACGCCGGACTTATTTACCCTATCTCTGATAGTCTGTGGGTAAGTCCCGTCCAAGTAGTTCCAAAGAAAGGAGGTATGACGGTAATAACTAACGAAATACCAACAAGAACCGTCACCGGATGGAGGGTATGTATTGATTATAGAAGGTTAAATGAAGCAACAAGGAAAGATCACTTTCCTTTGCCCTTTATTGACCAAATGTTAGAAAGATTATCCGGTCATAAATTTTATTGTTTCTTGGATGGTTTTTCTGTTGGTGCAGTCATCTGTCGTCTTCGTCTTATGTCGAGTCTCGGGTTCGTTACAGATCTGATCAAGCAAGAAATCAAGAAAATGATAGCTGGCCGTTTGAAAGTGAAGGGTTCCGTTTGAAGATGACGTGTCCGTTTGAGAGGGTTCCGTTTGAGAAGCTTATCGTTTGAAGGCTGGCCGTTTGAAGCATGTTTCAAACGGTCAGGTACTAGTATATATAGATCTCAAACGAGTTCATTTGTAACGATTCGGATATTTGATACCGAGGTGCTGCCGGTATTTCTTTGTACTGTAATCACTGTTATATCAATAGAAAAAAGGTTTAAAGTGTAGTCAAGCTGTTTTCTAGTGTGTTTCTTAGTATTCCGCCTCTGAAACATACGAGAGCTCTTCCGAACGACTCATTCAGGTCGCAAAACCGATCCTACAATTGGTATCAGAGCTCAGGACGAGGAGTTCTTGCCATATTCAGCTTGGAAATCTGATTTTCTACACTTTCTGTTCAAAACCGATACTTTTTACGGTCAAAATCAGCTCAAATCTTCACATTATGCTCGGAATTGATAACTGACAAAGCCTTAAAAGTTTCAGACTGAGAATCGAAGTAAAACAGATAGAAATTTGCCTGTCCGTTTGAAATTGTTCGACAAAATGATGACGTCATAGACCTTCCGTTTGAAAAATCAGCTTCTTTCGTTTGAAACAAGGTCTATCGTTTGAAACAATCGTTTGAATCAGGATCCCATCGTTTGAAATTGGATTCAATCGTTTGAACAATACCTTCCGTTTGAATCTATCGTTTGACATCAGATCCTGTCGTTTGAAATCACACTTCCGTTTGAAAAGTGATCCTGTCGTTTGAACCATATCACTTCCGTTTGAAGATAGATCCTGTCGTTTGAAAGTCCACCGTTTGAAACTGTGTTGTCCGTTTGAAAGCTGTTTAGTATTTGAAATATGAGTACCGAGTTCTACAATGCATTTGCAACACCGTCAAGTCCAGCTGCAGTTGTTCAAGCTATGAATTTAGATAACGAGACAGGAACTACCCAAAAACCACCTAAATTGATGAGTATCGAAGAATATCATGGATGGAAAGATCGCTTTGAAAACTGGGTTCAAGCCAACCATCTAAGATCATGGGAGTGCATATTTAAGAAATATGTGTTACCGTGTACTGATATGCATGTTGAAAAGGAATTATCAGAATTCACGGATCAAGAGCGTGTTATGTATCGGGCTGAAAAGATGATGATCAGTTTGCTTTAACAAGCCATCAAAGAAGACATCTTCATAGTGCTTCAGCATGATAAAACTTCAAAGTCTATTTGGGATGCTCTTCGTATTAAGTTTGAAGGCAGCGAAAACATGATCAAGAGCAAGAAAGCATTATTAAAGAAAGAATTTGATCTTTTTAGTAGTTTACCCGGAGAAGACACAAAGCAGCTTATTGAACGATATTGTCATTTAGTACGATCCATGTCGATGCTTAGTATAAAGAAAGATAGAGATGAGTGGGTAGACAAACTGGCTGACGCGTTCCACAGAAAGAATGGGGAACGTATTTGATGATTCTAAAGAATACTGGTGTTTATGACGGACTGACAATTGGACAGTTTATCGAAAAATTAGAGGCTCAGAATCTGGAACAGCAAAAGATCATCAGGATGAATAGTCCGAGTGGTCAACAAGATGTGAAGATGTACTACAAAGGTAGCACTCCAGTTTCAGAATCTGAAAGAAGTCCAAAAATTCAGACAGCATTCAGTGCTGGTGATTCATCTGACAAAGCTGATCAGGGTTCAAACATTAGTAGCAGCGGGTTTTCATCATTTCCGAGTGTAAATCCTAAAGAGACAAACACAAGTTTTCAGTCTCAGAGTACAAAAACAGGAAATGGATATGTGATTCAATGCAATATAGCCCTCAATCTTCCCGAAGGTCAAAGCTTCTCTGAAGACACTGCAAAAGACCATATGGCACTTCTGGGTTCTGTTCTGATATCCTATGAAGGTCTGGTTGCTGGTCGGATTGGAAATCCTATGCTTACCAAAGAGGATTACGATCAAATAGACGCCGAAGAGATGGAACTCATGGATATCAAATGGTGTCTTGCAAGTGTTCTTCGACGTGCTGAGAAGTTCAAAACCATCACCGGGAGAAATGACTTTCTTGATGCTCATGTATCTACTTTAGGTTTTGATAAATCTAAAGTTACTTGTTTTCGGTGCAGGGAGAAAGGCCATTTCAAACGGGAATGCAAAGGAAGAGAAGCTAGTGGTGCACAGAATCCATTCGGGAAAGATGATTGCTACCGCAAAGCTATCTATCAACAAGTTGGTCAATCTCAAGAACCACAGACGGCTCATGGGAGGAAGATTGAAGATCCTAAGAGAGCATGTTTGGTAGATTTCAGCTGGAGAGATTACATATCATCTGATGATAAAGCAGCAGCACGCATAATCGATCAAGATGATGAGAAACTACCAGAAGGTTTTAGTTGGCATATGTTCGTTGATGAAAAAGGAGAATTCAAAGCATTCATTGTCAAGATTGTCAAAGAGCCAGATTTGTTTGCTACCTGGATGAAATCTATTGGGATGAATGTGTCTAGTGAGGATGAAAAGTCTGTTGCGTCTGATGAAAATTCAGAAAGTACAGATGAACTTTCAGAAAGATCTGGAGAAATTTCAGAAGGTTCAGATGAGAGTTTATCAAGTTCTGATGAGAGTGTATAGAATGAGGTTGTTTCAGAAAAAGCAGTTGTATTTGACAAAACACCGTCTGATTCTGGTGTATCAGATGCTGATTCTGAAAAATCGGTTCAATTTGATCAATCACCAGATCACAGTAGCAGTGATGATGAAGAAGAGAAACATATTAATATTGCAAAATCTCATCTTTCTCCTGAAAGTTTTCATTTCTATTTTGCAGAACGCTTGGAGAAACTGAAAGAGAAAAGAGCTGCTAAAGAACAACAAAAGAAATCTGATGGTGATGTTCAAAATGTTAAAAGCGCTGCTGAGAAGATTACCGAAGTTGTGAAAGATGAAGAAAAGGTGAGTGAAGCTGAAAAGGTGATTGAAGTTGTGAAAACAATCGAGGTTGAGAAGATTGTTGAAGTTGTCAAGCCTTGCGAGAAGTGTTTGGAGGCTTGTAAGGAATGTGCAGCAAAAGACAACATTATAGCTGAGTACGAGAAGAAGAAGAAGAAGCAGTTACTGTTTAACCTCAACTATGTGAAAGAATCGTACGATGTCTTGAACAAAACAGTAACTGGTCTTCAAAAGACAAACTCAGAACGAGAACAGGCACTGATGATGATGAATGCGGTCATGATGTCAAAGCAGAAGGCGATAAACTTCTACATCGAAGAAAGTGCCAAATGGAAGCAAGAGTTGGAAACGGAAAAGATTGAGAATGAGAGAATTAGACGATTACTGCAAAGTTATTCTAGTTCTGACTCATTGATCGTATTTACCCAACTGTTGCAGGTATGGAAGCTTTTCAAGATGAGAAGCAAAAGAAGAAGAAAGATTGTGGTAAGAAATCGACTGTTAGCTATAACAAGTGTCCGCCTCCAATTTGGGACGGATATTCTCCTAGAAAACCAAATGAAGAACAACTTGCAAAAGCAGTCAATATAAAGCTTAAAACCGACACAACTGACGTCTTACCAGATAACATTGATGTCACGTTCACCTTGTCCGATACTGATCATGAGTCCGAGTTAATTAAAAAGGTGGTCGATCAGGTGTTGGATACTGATGAGGAGTCCGAGTCAAAGTCTGGGTCTGGAGGGTCAAATTCGTCAGTCAACAGTGAAAAGTCGTCGGTTAAACGGTCTTACAGTAAAGAATTTTTGTTATCAAAGGCAGATTTGAATGATGAGACATTCGAAGTCGTCTATACTTTGAATGGTTCTGACAAACTATATTACAACAAAGAGTTTCCTATTATGAGTATTAAAACATAATTGATTAACAAAACTTTCAAACTAATAGAGATTAATATTCCTGAATTAAAAGTTTTGAAAAAGTTTGAAAAATCTAAAAAGTATACTTCAAGAGTTCAACAACGGTTAAACAAGAAAAAGGGTTACAATTCTGGTTCGGGTTTTCAAAAGAAACCAAACCAAAATCGTACCTACAAAAAGAAAGGACTTGGTTTTGTTCCACCAGAAAAGTATAAAAATGAGAATAATTCTAAAACAAAAACAGAATTTGTGTCAGGTGGAAGCTCGGAAGATGAACAACAGAAACCATTCTGGAAACAATCGAATCAAGAGTTTCTTGCTGAGAGGAGAAGGAATGGTACTGGAGTATTTCATCCGAGAGAAACTCGTACCTGTTACAGATGCAATGAAACTGGTCATATTGCATGGAACTGTTCTGCAAATGCAAAAACAAAACAGGGAGTTTCTCAGAAACTAAAAGAAAAAGTTGTTGATGTTGAACCACCAACCGATAGACTTAAATGTTTTGAAAATTCTAAATATGAGGTTGGTGAGTGTTCGGAAAAGAATTTTTACAAAAAGAAAGAAAAAGACAACCAGGTGTGGGTTGTTAAAAAGGTTGATGTGAATGTCGGCGATGAATCTGGTTCCACAAAGCCAGAAGAGCCACAAGTTGAGAAGAAAATTTTAGTGAATGATGAAGAGTTTCCGTCACTAAAATTTGAGGAAGTTAAGAAGAAAATTGGAAAAACTGAGATTTCAAATCAGTTTTACATTGAGAAAAAAGATTTTGATGTCGAGAAAACATTCAACGGGAATGTTAAAAAGATTTTTGGGAAAATGTTGAGTGGGAGAGCGAAGGGGGTTAAAGACTTTTATGCAACTAAAAAGGCAACATACAACCCTACTGCTCAAGATTTGAAATCCATCAAGTCTGAGAAGACTTGGATGGATGTTTGCTTCCCATGATAGTCTTAGGACTACGCCGGAGACCCCAAGTTTATATTGTGGATCAGGAATCGGCATCATTCTAGTGTTTGAAAAGCTTGTTTGAAAGATGTTGAATAGTGTTTGAATTTTACAGGTTGAAGGACTACGCCGGAGCTTCCAGGTTGGTAATTGAGAAGCAGGAATCGGCATCTTTCTGAATAATTTAACAAGTGGTAAAGAGGTTTCTGTAGATGTTTCATTCCTACAGTAAAACCTACAAGTGGTATTTTTGATCTACAAGTGGTATTTGTGGTTATACCTTGAAGTATTTACATTTACAAGTGGTACAGTGATTCTGAACTGCAAATGATAAATCAGGGACATTAAGTTGTACTTGATTTATTATTCATATGAGATTGATAAACAAGATGATGAACCATATCCCCATGCTTCACAAGTGGTAAACTTAAAAGTGGTAAAAACAAACTCATTTTCCGGAAAAATCATTTTGATTAAAACAAACTTAAGTGTTTTGAAATCTAAATGAGAAAATGGTTTGTTGAAAGGGGGAGTTCAGATTGTTTATGCCTAGTGAATGGAGATTTGATGTGATTCGATACCAGTTGTCAAGTTTCTGTACAGTTTGTTTTGATTTCTATGTTTTCAAGTGGGTCAATAGTCTAGTAGTTTTCAAATTTCCTTTGAAATGTGTTTGCATTTTAGGGGGAGTAGAAAATTTCAGAAAATCCAAAAACATTAGAAAATTTGAAAAAGCCAAAAACATGATAAAATTTAAAAAATGAGTGTCGTTGTGAAAAGAGGAAATGATAATACATCAGTGGACTGTCACAACATGCTAAAGAATTGGAAAGATAATATGTGATAAACAGTCTTACTGTGGATATGTCAGTAGGTTTTTACACATTTAGTAAACTGTGACGAGATATAAATCTAAAAGTTCAAACTTGCTTGTTCTGTGGGTTAACACAAACTTGGATATATAGGTAACCCCTGAAATCTTGTTTGAAAGGTCCCTTATTCTGAGATACTAGGTCTTTATGCTCAGTGATATCTGGGGTATTATCCCGGGACTTCTGCTGTATGGAAGTACTGACCTAGTCCCCGGATAATGCTTTCTGCAAAAAGCTTGAAACATAGCTTCACCCTCAGCATGCTGATGAAACAATAAAATTGATAGTCGCTGCTGTTGAAATTAAAAGATCCTCTAAAGGGGACACACCAAAAGTCGAAGCCGTCATCTCTCTGCGTATACGGAAGTATCGACCTGAGCTCTCACGGCCCTCGCATTTAACCCCTGAACAGATATCATCTGTGGTATACTCACCTGTAAGACTGAATATTGGGATCTGGATACGTGAGTATATTCAAGTAGTGGGACAAACGGATAAGTTTAAGTTCTTAAAACATTAATATCGTATCTCGGATCAGTTGAACTTTGTGTGAAAATTTCAGTGGACTGATATACTGACAATCTAGGTAAATTGTTTAGAACTTAAAATGAAATCAGCTTAATGGTGTTAGTGACATGTCTCATAAACTGATATGATCCTCTTACACGATCTCACAAAAATAGTGTTTGTAAATATTTCTTCTTTGCATTTCATTTCTTTTCATTTCAAAAATCCAAAAAGATTTTGTGTGTTTTAGCATAAATTTTGAAAAATTCAAAAATATTTTCGACAAACTAATGTTGGAAAGCTGATTATCAAAATTCCGAGTGCTAAACATGATGACATTGTTGTGAGGGGGAGTGCTTCTAATTGTCAAAATATGTTTTTTTTATCAACTAATGGTTCATCGTGTGTGTGTGATTTGAAAGAGAGTTAGTGTTAATGGTGCAAATTGTTAAAATTAGAAAATTTATTTCCGGGTTAAGAATGTGCAGGAATTGCCAGGTTTCAATCTTGGATCTAAAAGATAGAAAGCCAGGTTACAATATCCGTTGAAGAAAGCCAAGTTTCGATTCTGGAAATCAAATTTTGAGAAGCCAGACAACGATCCTGAAGATGATGCTGAAGAACAAAGAAATACCAGCAAATTGAGAGGGGGAGTCTGAAGACAGAGAGAGAGTGAAGCTCAGAGGACTGATAAAGACTGAAGTCGTTGAAGACTCGACACTTAAGACTCGTCAACATCTGAGGGGGAGTCTGTTGGTGCAGTCATCTGTCGTCTTCGTCTTATGTCGAGTCTCGGGTTCGTTACAGATCTGATCAAGCAAGAAATCAAGAAAATGATAGCTGGCCGTTTGAAAGTGAAGGGTTCCATTTGAAGATGACGTGTCCGTTTGAGAGGGTTCCGTTTGAGAAGCTTATCGTTTGAAGGCTGGCCGTTTGAAACATGTTTCAAACGATCAGGTACTAGTATATATAGATCTCAAACGAGTTCATTTGTAACGATTCGGATATTTGATACCGAGGTGCTGCCGGTATTTCTTTGTACTGTAATCACTGTTATATCAATAGAAAAAAGGTTTAAAGTGTAGTCAAGTTGTTTTCTAGTGTGTTTCTTAGTATTCCGCCTCTGAAACATACGAGAGCTCTTCCGAACGACTCATTCAGGTCGCAAAACCGATCCTACATTTTCAGGTTACTTTCAAATCCCGATAGCACCCGAAGACCAAGAAAAGACAACATTCACATGTCCCTATGGAACTTTTGCTTATCGACGCATGCCATTCGGTCTATGTAATGCCCCCACAACCTTCCAACGTTGCATGGTGGCCATCTTCCATGACATGATAGAAAAGACAATGGAAGTCTTCATGGACGATTTTTCTATCTTTGGAGATTCATACGACCAATGTCTCGATAACCTTGAACGAATGCTATCCCGATGTAAGAAAACTAACCTCGCCCTTAACTGGGAAAAATGCCATTTCATGGTAATAGAGGGAATAGTACTCGGTCGCAAAATCTCGAGCAAAGGAATGGAGGTTGATCGAGCAAAAATAGACACTATTTATCGATTACCACCACCATCCTCCGTTAGGGCAATCAGAAGTTTCTTAGGGCATGCCGGATTTTATAGACGGTTTATCAAAGACTTTTCTAAAATTTCAAGACCTCTAACAAAATTACTTGAAAAAGATGCCCCTTTCATGTTTGACAAGGATTGCAATCAAGCATTTCTAACCCTCAAGGAAATGCTAGTCAATGCACCTATCATGATAGCGCCTGATTGGAAATTACCTTTCGAAATCATGTGTGATGCAAGTGACTTTGCAGTTGGAGCAGTCTTGGGACAAAGAAAAGAAAAGCATTTTCACCCAATTTATTATGCTAGTAAAACACTTAATGATGCACATGAAAATTACACAACAACTGAAAAAGAGTTACTAGCTGTGGTATTTGCTTTTGATAAATTTTGTTCTTATCTTGTTCTTTCTAAAACGATAGTTTATACAGATCATACAGCTATTCGATATCTCTTCAAGAAACAGGATGCTAAACCACGTTTGATTCGGTGGATTCTACTCCTCCAAGAATTTGATATTGAAATCAAAGGACAAAAGAGGAGCCAAAAACACCGCATCAGATCATCTTTCATGCTTGGAAGACCCAGCTTTGGAGGCAACCAAGGACGAGCAAATCAACGAAAAATTTCCAACAGAGTCCCTAGAAATAGTGGAATACAGACAAGAGCCATGGTATGCCGACTATGCTAATTACCTAGCTAGCGGTATAGTCGCCAAAGGATGGCCACATCACCAAAGAAAGAAATTCTTTGCTGAAGTAAAGCACTACTTTTGGGAAGATCCTTATCTTTTCAAAATGTGTGCCGACCAACTCATCCGACGGTGCGTACATGGTAGCGAAGCAAGAAGAATTCTCCGCCATTGTCATGAAGGTCCATACGGAGGACATCATGGTGCCGCTAGTACCGCACGAAAGGTATTTGATTCAGGATTTTATTGGCCTACCATTTACAAAGACGCCCAAAGTCTTGTTAAGACATGTGACGCTTACCAAAGATCAGGTAATATTTCTTCCAAAAACGAAATGCCACAAAATGGCATTCTTGTTTGTGAAATTTTTGATGTGTGGGGACTCGACTTTATGGGACCTTTCCCACCGTCAAAAGGAAACAAATATATACTTGTGGCTGTAGATTACTTGTCTAAATGGGCTGAGGCCGAGGCACTTCCAACAAACGATGGAAGAGTCGTGGTAAGATTTCTGAAAAAATTATTCTCTCTTTTTGGCACACCAAAAGCGTTAATAAGTGATAGAGGTACCCATTTTGTAACCATCAACTTGAAAAATTTTTGACAAGATATGGGGTCTATCACAGGGTCTCAATAGCATATCACCCTCAAACAAATGGACAAGCCGAAGTGACTAATAGAGGTTCAAAACGAATACTTGAAAAACCCGTAGGGTTAAATAAAAAGGAATGGGCCGAAAAATTAGATGATGCTTTATGGGCTTTTCGAACTGCTTATAAAACAACAATAGGTACAACCCCATATAAGCTCGTCTATGGAAAAAGTTGTCATTTGCCAATAGAAATAGCTCACAAGGCCTACTGGGCAATTAAAAATGTAAACTTAGATTTAAAATTTGCCGGTAAAAATCGATTTTGTCAATTAAATGAATTAGACGAATTAAGGAATTATGCATACTCTAACTCTGAAATTTATAAGGAAAGAATGAAAAATTTGCATGATAAACACATTAAACCTAATGAATTTCGAGTAGGAGATCAAGTTCTTTTGTTTAATTCACGACTTCGATTATTTTCTGGAAAATTAAAGTCTAGGTGGTCAGGACCTTTTTCTATCACCCATATTTTCCCACACGGTGCAGTAGAAATTAAATCTCGGAATGGAATTCCATTCAAAGTCAATGGCTAACGGCTGAAGCTCTATCAAGGATTCATTGAGGATGAAGAGGAAGAAATCTCGCTTCAAACGGTTGAAGAGTAAAAGCATCAACATCATACCTGGTAAGTTACGAACAAACGGGATGACATCTTAATCGGTAAGTCTTCTAACCGAGTTTTGGGAAAACAGGGCACTCACACGAGCACTAAAAAAAATTTAAATTCGCTCGGCACGAGGCCATGTCCGCTGGACACGAGGCCGTGTCCGCGCGACTGTCGGGATAAAACCCCTTTTTCAAAAACAGTTTCTTCATTCCACACACCCCATTTCCCCGAAAACTCTCTGGTTTAGGCGATTTTTCGGCAAAATTTCGACGTCTCCTCTACTTCTAACAACATCAAGGTATGATTCTATCATCATTAGTAGTTAGATTAAGCACTTGCATGTAGTTAAAACATCAAAAATTTGGGGAAAAATCTAGGGTTCTTAAACTTCATCTGGATCGAACCTCAAATTTTTGCATAAATCTGTTAGCATTAGTTTAGATTAGTGTTATAGGAAGTAAATGCACTTGTATTGTTCATAGATTTGCCCAATTTCTCACAAAAACCCCAAACCCTTGTTTTTGAACTGAAAAAGATAAAATCGAAGGGGTAAACGGTTTGTTTTGAGAAAAACGGCACTTGGGGTTTCATTTTCACGGAAAACCGCACCTACTGGACCAGAAATTTTCAAGTTTTCGGGACCGGGTCGAAAAATGGAATTTTTGAGTAGCAGACGCCTGGACACGGGGTCGTGTCCGCTGAGAACGGGGCCGTGTCCAGCTAACTGTTTTCAGTTTTCTCCGAAAATTTCACTGTTTCGTGCTAACGTTTGGTATATTCCTTCAGATGTCGAAGAAATTCACAAGGTTTAATGCAAGTGAGCTCGACGCTAGAGCAAGATACGATGTGCTTCGAACCAGACCGGAGGAATACCCAAGACAAGTGTGCACGGATCTTTTGGGATTAGTGAACCAATGGGACCGCTTCAACAACCTAGTCACCGGGCCGCTGAGAGTCGCCCTTACTACTCGCCTTCGCTCAGTCCCCGAATATACTCTGGAATTTTATAGCACATTTGTGTTCAATTCAAGGTGCGACCCATTTGATAATGATGGGGTAGAATTCCAATGTGGAGGAACCAAGTACTCAATTTCGATGGCACAGTTTGGGTCGATGGTGGGGTTGTATGCGGAGGAAGATGCGGGTAATGAAGAAAACACTGGAGGGTTACGTGAACTAGGAGAAGACGAACGCCAAGCCGCTTGGGCTAAAATAGGAGATGGGCACTACAACCCGAGCAGCACTAAGAGCACTAGGTTGAGGCACCCTCTTTACCGCTACATTCATCGGGTCCTCGGTTACTTTCTTAGTCAAAGGCACGATAGCGCTGGCGTTGTTGGGTTACGAGTTCTAGTGGTCCTTTATTGCATCCACAACCGCAGACACCTAGATGTTTCGTACCTCCTGCTCTGAAACATGCATTGGAACCGGCTTGCTACTCCACCAACCCCTATCTTCTTCGGGGGGTGGATATACCATCTCTTTAAGCGCTTCGTGAACATGACTCGATCTTTCGAAAGGAGCCCATGGTCAGGAAGAGTGGACATACACATCTGCCGCTCCATGAACTTGATCTATGAAGCCGAAGACAGGTCGGTTAGCTTCCAAAGAGTCCAAGGGCATGCATGGAACCCGCAAGAAGCACTTGTCCTTCACGCTCCACAGTTCCAACCACCTCCTCATTTCCAACACCAGCCCCATGGTGATCCAGGGCAGTCCTCCTCACAAGGAGGCGTTTTCCTAACTTCCAAAGTATTCATGATTTATTGCAGGAAAACCTCATGTGCACCAGGAACACCTATAACTTGGCCAACAACACGTACACCCGGGTCGGAGCAATTGAGAGGAACATCTCCGACATTCAGGATGACATCGGGAACATCCGGGAGTACATGGCGGGGCACGGAGGAGGAGGTGATGATGAGGATGAGGACATGGACTAGACGGGTGGAGTAGAGGCAGGAGCAGCTGGTAGAAGATCCCACAGGTTAACCCTCTTTTATCTTGAATAATTTCCGGCCTGCGTGCCGTGTGTTGAACAATTTACTTTCCTTTAACTCTTTTTATTTTCTGCATTTGTTTTTCTTTTTTAACTATGTGATGTGGATGTTGAACTATGGTAATTGATGTGTGTAAAATGCAACATATAAATTACATCAAATGAGACATAAAACTAACCCTTTTTAAGTACTAATGTTGGAAAAAGAGTGTTTTTGTCTTCCTTTTGTATTTTCAGGATTAAATGAGCTCAAATTAACAAAAGAAGCAAAAAGGCAGCTAAATCTAACATAAATACAAGAAAAGGAACATAAGTGGATTGCCCGACCCCTCGACAGTATCCTCCCAAGCAAAACAGAGAAGGCAGAAGACTGAACACGCCCCGTGCTCAGCGAGCACGGGGCCGTGCCCAAGAAGCAACAGATAAGACAAACCTATAGAAGCTTCTATTGCCCACCACGGGGCCATGCCCAGTGAACACGGGGGCGTGGCGAAAGTACTGCAGGCGCATTAATTGTAATTGCGAATTACAATTAATGAGGAGAGAGATTGTCAGATAGGCACGGGGCCGTGCCCAGCGGACACGGGGCCGTGCCCAGGCTTCTGTTCAGACTATAAATAGGAGTGCTTGGTTTCATTGCAACTCATCCCTTGGCACACCACCTCTCTCACACTTCATCCACCATCCACCACCATCACAACACCATCATCCACCACTATCATCCATTGTCCATCATAGAGTGTGTGAGTCGTCTCGGGATCCAAGATTGATCGTAAGAGTTCTTGACAATCAAGGCCATGTTTGCCTAAGTCTCTTACATCACTTGGTGAAGACAAGTGTTTAGTATAATACTTTTTATTTTTAATCTTTTTCACTTTTTATTTGGTTTTGTATTAATGACTTTAATAACTAGTTGCTTATGTTGAAGGTGATTCTTCCGTATCGTTTGTCCGTGGTGTCTTGGCATTATTTTACTGTCTATATAAAATAAAAGATTTTCACCATTCATATCTCCACGGTCTATATGGAGGTATATTGGCTACCTGGTCGGGGGTTAAGGGAACGGTTTGGTAAGGGTCTTGCCCTTGTTCAGCATTTAGAGGTCCTGCAAGGGACCTCGGTCAAATTTAGTAGGATCTCCTTCAATACCCAAAGGTATTAGATGGCGGGGATCCAAACTCTTTGACCCCCTCATAAGTTAACTACTATTAATACTATAACCCGGCTATTTAGGACTGTATCCCTGCTGACCCAGACTACTTAGTCGAGGGTAACATCACCTCCAAAAGAGGGGCCTACCATAATTTGCATTAATAACTTAATGTAACACCTCGGAAATTCCTGTCCATTGAAATAAAGACACGTGTCATGAGAGACAGACGTGTCAGGAACCCGGATCAAATAAAGAGATGTATGGTAGGATTTTTAAAAAGGGCGTCATGTTATTAAAATACCTCTGAACGGCCCAAGGGCGACATGTTATTAAAGCACCTCTGAGCGACCCGAATTATAAATCCCAAGATCCATCAATTGTTTGATGAAACATCTTATATACTAACCGGATTGTTCTAAATAAATGAAATTCCATCTTTTATACGGAAATTGGATCATTGGGAGTGTTACTTCAAAACTCTAAATTAAATTCTGATTTTAACCTTTGCTTAAAGGCAATTGAAAGTGGTTAAATAAAATTTGCCCAACTATTAAGAATCCAAGACCTTCTTGTTATTTTCGTCATTCAAATCCCACAAGAATCCAAAAATTTAGAAGGGAGCATGAAAGAAGGCATGCAAGCATGCAAGGTCTGAGTTAATGGACCCTACATTGCAGTAAAAGCATGAGGAATCCGACACTACTCAATTGCATGGTCAATACTTTGAAGTTTGTAGCATTTTTGGCTTCTGACCATCGGTTACGGACCGTAAGGGTCATGGCTTACGGTCCGTAAGGAGGGTACCTGGGGGTTTTCAGCAAGGTCGGTTACGGACCGTAAAGATTTAAGCTTACGGTCCGTAAGAAACGCATACGGACCGCAAGGCCATGTGCTTACGGCACGTAAGGAGGTCGCTGGCAGCAGATTTTGGACAGCTGCATGTTCAACCTGTTAACCGACTTAAAACGTAAATTTTCGAAACCAAGGGCTTGCTAGGCAGTATTTAGTCTTATAGGGGCACCTGGGATCATCTCCTAACTATCCTAGAGTTACTTGGCAAGATCCTAAGGCACTTGGCTTACTATAAAAGGAGCTTGTGTTGTAACCATTTTCACTTGCTCACTTGGCACCCTTGTTCAAGACCTCTTGGAGCTTCTCTGGACATCACCAAGTTTTCTTAGGCTCCATAATCCTTCTTAGGACTCTTGTAAGTGTCCTTAATCCCCTCTAATTACTTTTAGCTTAGTTAATTAGCTAAAAGTCAAACCATCGTAATTAAGGTTTGACTTCGGGATTAGTCCATAATTACTCGCTAATATCCCGAATTAAAAATACCTTTAAGTAGGTAATTATGTGGGTAACAAACCCTTAAAAGGGTATTTCCAGAATCCCACTCTAACTATGCTAATTGTCGAGTCAAAGTACATTATAAAAAGTCAACAGAAATGACTATTTGCGAATTAATGCATAATTAGCAATGTAGGTTACATGCAATCTGTTTGATCATTAAAATAACTTGGGTAATTAAAGTAAGAACATGTTCCAACATGTTCAACTCGACAATTTTCAGTTTAGGCTCGGTTTGGAACCGAAAGTCGCAAAGTTTGACTTCTGCTTTGACTTTCAGTTCTGACCCGTTTAAGCCAAGATTAGGATTGCCTTAGAGCTTCTTTTGAACCTATTTACATGTTAGTATAACTCTCTGAGATTATACAACTTGGTTCATTGGATATCCTATTCACGTGCATGTTTCCGTTAATCGCTTATATGTTGACCATTATGCCCATTTGACCTTAAAACGTGATTTTTGAAAATATAAAAGGGTAGGCACCTTAGCTACTGATTTATAAACTTGCACCCAAAATTTGAAGTCAGTTTGAGGTCTAGATTAAGAGTTATGCTCAATAGCGTAATTAAGAGCTTCTTTACTAATTAAAGGGCGTAAATTACGTATAACCTATTAAAACCCAAATTTTATACCAAACTTTTTACCAACTGTTATAAAATAATATTTTGGGATTTTTGGTGATTTTTATTTATTTTTAGGCTGAGCATAACTTAGTATTCTAAGATTAATTTGGTTTATGCCGGTTTTGCCCTTTTTAGCCATAAATTGAGTTTACAAATCCTTTTAACCTCAAACCAATTTCTACTGATTTGTTATGATAAATAAATTATTTTGAGCCTTCTGGAATATTAAAAATATCAGCTTTTTATAGAAAACCTGGAAATGGCTCCAAATCGCCTTTTTAGGCATTTTTAACACATAAGGGTGCATTAGAACCTTATTAAGCCTAAGGGATTGAACCTACTGATGTGATTAGCAAGTTTTTATATTTTAAACAGTAGGCAAATGTTTTGAACTCAGAATTTCCAGAATTGACCTTTTAGGCACATGTGAAATTACCAAACTGCCCCTACGGTGCATAGTAAGGTTAAAGATAATGAATTTCACATAAATTTGATACCCTACTGTTATAACTTAGTAAATTAAATATATTTACTAATGTAATCAAACCTGTAACTCAGGTTATCATTTTAATCCTTTTCACCTTTTAAAATGACCAAAACGCCCTTTTGAGGCATAGTTTTGGTTTATAATCATTTGGGGCATAATGGAAGATATCATTCTGATATCACAACATATTTTGAGCATATTGACTTCAGAAACTTGTATTTGACTCTTATGGTTACTCGTTACGCATTATACGCGTTCGGATCGGCTTAAGTGACTAGTTTGGCCATTTTAGCCAAAACGGGTCAAACCATATCTTTTTGGTCTCAAAATCCAGAATGTGATTATGATACCCATATAAAACAAGTGTGCAAACCTGTTGGGGCAAAAACCACATGCTAGAACGGTCTTCGCCTTATTGTGCGTTTAAAACCGTAATCTTTATATAAAACTAACCGGTCTAAGCTTAAAACCCGTTAGGATTCTAATAGGTTATTAAAACCTTAATTTCCAGATCTAGGAGCCCAGTAAAAGCTACTTGCACTCGTTATATTTGGTTTATACTTTGCTCAGGTAAATACATTTAACTTATTTTCCCTATACGGGCTTGGGGTACGGTATATAAAATACCGCTTGGTCGGGGAATTGACCTTAACCAGATGATGGTTAAGTGCTATCAAATTAACTCGTTTGAAAATGCTGTTTTGTTTGTTTAACGCCTTTGGGGGTTTAATGACCATGTCCCGGATATCCTTGGCATCATTCCATGAATGGCCACGACCTTAGCACACGGGTGTAGGCGTACACCCATAGTGCATTTTATTGCATATAATCGTCGGCACGGGAGGAGTCTCGCGGCGATTTATATTAAGTGGTGTGTCTATTGAGCTTTAACCCGGTACGACCCGGGCTACTGAACGCAGAACAAACATGTAATTCTTTTACAAGATTATTAAGCAAATAATTATCCCAAGTTATAAAAAGTTTTATGCCACGTGCATTTAAATCAATTTTAAACATTTTTCAAAATGAGTCAGTTGAATTGTATTTACCAGTGTAAACTGACGTATTTTCCAAAAAGACTAAGTGCAGGTACTACGCGCAATAGGCTGGTCACTCCTTAAGCATCCATAGAAGTCTCGCAAGCTTAGGATGCATGAAGTCTGTTGAAATGAAGTTTCCTTTTTGTTTGATTCTGCCTGTGGATTTTATTTCGACATTTTGTGATACTTGGAAATTACAATAATTTTAAGTTGAAATAAATCTGTCTTTGCTTCCGCTGTGCATTATAATTTGTGTTGTTTGACTATGACGATATCAACTACGTCACGATAATCCCCCACCGGGCCCACCGGTGACACGTGGAAATTAGGGGTGTGACAGGTTGGTATCAGAGCCAACACTGAGTGAATTAAACACTAGCCTTTTGTGTTTAGTCTCAGTGCACGAATTGCACATTCTTCGAGTTCCGATGTCTAGACAAAGAACATAGGACAAACTCTGTTTTGTTTTATTTTTGGGTCTTATTTTATTATATTGTGGTTATCTAAAACTTGTATGCAGGTCAACATGCCACCAAGATTTCTTCGCGGACGAGGCAAGGCCCCTGTCACGGGTCACGACCACGAAGCCGGGCCTTCGCACCGGCGTACCCCGTCCATCACCATGAGCACTAGTCAACAAGAGCCGTGGAGGCTCTATGTAGAACCCGGGAGACGGTCAGTTTCCCTTAGCTCTTCACCTTCTTACCAGCATTCATTTGGGCCCCAGTCAGAAAATGAGCCCAACGAGCAACCACCCTCTTTTATACCTCTGCAGAGATCCAACTCTCACCACTCCTTTGGTGACCCAACCCCAACCTTCCAGAGCCGGTTCAACCCGGCCAACATTTTTCCAGAACCCGTGGGTTTTAACCCACTTGGACCGGAAGACCACTTCTCTGAGGAAAATGACATGGACGAGGATACTGATCCCATGGAGCCTGCTACAGGAACGCCGAACCACCCCATTGAAATCTCGGATGGGTCATCATTCCATGGATCGCCGTATCGCGATCCGGACAGTTATCAGGAGAGATTCAAGCAGTGGGACTGGTACTTCACGCCTTCTGAACACTCGTCCCCGTATCAGCAACAGCAGCAGCAAGATCCTTCTGAGGATCAACGATTTGTGGCAGTCACTCCGCCACCACCACCACCAGTGGAACAGCAGCCGCCTCCGGAGCCACCGAGGTGGAGGAGGTCGAACGCACGGATGTCCGTGCGAGGGGGTGTCCGCATCAGCACACCCCAACCATCAAGTGGCAGCCATTATCCGCCACTTCAGGAGGAAGAGGAAGAACCACAAATGGGGGGTCCATCAAGCCCCATTCCAGAAATCAACTCAGTGCCTATGGCACCTCCGTTGGGTTTTGACAACCCGATCCCTGCATATGCTGGTTCAGCAGCGTATAACCCCTTTGAGCAGCCAGCGCATAGTCATTAAAACTTCGGCTATGCGGAGGTCGATCCATATCAAGTAGCTCGAGACTACAACGCTCTTCACCCTGAAGGACCATATGGAGGACCGTGGACCACTGGTTATCCGACTTATGGGTACCAGCATCCACCACCTCCACCTATGTACCAGCCGCCACAGCCACAGCTGATTCCGCCAGAGCGTCAGCAGGAGGTTCTTGATAGGTTGAACCAGGTCGAACAAGAAGTTCGAGAAGACCGCAGAGAGCGGCAAGGCTTCTTCAAGGGTCTGTCAGACTTGCTGAAGGGGAAGTCCAAGAGGAGGGGTCACTGAAGACCTTATTGTTTGTTGCTTAGTTGTAATCAGTCCCTGCGTGGACTTGTTGTTTCTGTATTCAGCTCCTGTGCGAGCTTGTCTTTTGTTTTCTGCCCCTGCGTGGGCATGTCTTTCAGTTAACCCCTGCGTGGGTTTGTTTGTTGTTTGTTAGAGTGTTTTTCGCCCCTGTGTGGGCATGTTATTTATAGAAGTCCCGTTTAGGGCAAGTACTGTATTGTTGAATCTTATTTTGGTGAAATTTTGCATTTAAATTCTTATGATTATTGTTATAAATAAGTATATGAATAAATTTAAAATAAAAAAGAAAATAACATTTCCTAAAATAAAGAAGACCTACCATTTGTGTAAAATGGCAAAATCTAAAAAAGGGACAAGACCTAGCCACATGTTATTTTAAGACAAGGCCAAGATGGTATCTCCATAATTAGATTCAGGTCCATAATTAATGTCTCAACTTAGGATTGATCTGCGTTATAAAGAGAATCTAAGGGGTAAAAGCCTAGCCACGTGTCGTTGCAGACATGGCCAAGATGGCAGAACCTGTCTAGAAGATTCCAAATTCTGTTAACATCTGTAAGTATGTTAACATAATGGGCAAATTGTGACACAATAAAAGTCACATGAGCCATCATTGAAAATTGGGTTAATTTGTAATTCCCTGTAAGTAAATGTCCATTCCTTGGGAATGAAGTGCCTACGGGTAATAATTAATGTCCTAGGGACTAAGAGACAGTTAGAGTCTGCAACTCACTGTCTAGAATAGGGAAATGAACTGTGATTCAAACCCTAATGCCTTGATTCTGTAAGAATCCGGGTTATAAGCTAACACTGTCCTTGTGACTAAGTTATATGTTAATTCTTAACTATAATATAGGGTTATAATGCAGACCCTGAATTTATGTTTAATTAATAATCTAACCTGCAATGGCTATTTAAAACCATGGTTAATAAAATACATAAAATACTGTATTAGCTATTAAATAAAACCTTGCCCATTATTGTTTATATGTAGCAATTGAAGCTACATGGCAGGGTCGGATGAAGTGAATAGTCGTCCGATGGAGAACCACGATAATGCAAAGATACAGTTAACTGGTGCGGAGTTGAAAGCACTGGTAGATGACGCGGTTACTAAGGCTTTAGAAAGACAGTACAGTGAGTACAGCGGGACCCACAGTAGAACCCTGTCTACACCGCATAGTAAGCCTAAGACTCATTCTGAGGCTCACAGCAAGCCACCTTCTGTCCAACCCAAGTCTAAAAAGGAGGGATCCAAGAAGGAGGAATCTAAGAAGGATGATGATAGACACTCTTCGAATGAAAATGATAACCATTCCAAAAAGATTGTGCTTTATGATGCCCCACGTGCCAAGGGCTGCACGTATAAATACTTTGTGTCCTGTAAGCCCCGAGATTTCACTGGGGAGAAGGGGGCAGTGGATTGTATGACTTGGCTTGATGAAATGGAGACAGTAGTAGATATAAGTGGCTGTGCTGAAAGGGATATTGTGAAGTTTGTGACGCAATCTTTCAAGGGTGATGCCCTGCAATG
Organism: Helianthus annuus; assembly: GCF_002127325.2. Classification (NCBI taxonomy): domain Eukaryota; kingdom Viridiplantae; phylum Streptophyta; class Magnoliopsida; order Asterales; family Asteraceae; genus Helianthus; species Helianthus annuus. Next base: position 55,142,824 of record NC_035438.2, read on the forward strand.
GTGGAAGTCGTTGATTCAAGCCACCGGGAAAATACCTCTATACAACATGTCTTGGGAACAATTTGTTGCCTTAATCAAGGAGAATTACTGTCCCCAGCACGAGGTCGAAGGAATAGAGTCTGATTTCCTGTCTCTGGTTATGAAGAACCTGGACTGCCAGGCTTATTTCACAACCTTCAATACCTTGTCGAGGCTAGTTCCCTATCTTGTAACACCTGAACCAAAGAGGATAGCCCGTTTCATTGGGGGTCTGGCCCCAGAAATTAAAGCAAGCGTCAAGGCCTCTCGGCCCACTACTTTTCGATCGGTGGCTGACCTATCTCTGTCCCTTACAAAAGATGCAGTTAGACAGAGATCACTGAGGGCCGCAGATGCCGAGAAATGAAAACGCGAAGATGATGGTTCGCGACGCTCAGATAAGAAGCGGAAGGGCAATGACGACCACAAGAAAGGGTCGGGATCCAAGAAGGGAGATCAACAGTCGGGTGAGAAGCCCAGGTGCAAAGTTTGTAAGAAGCACCATTTCGGGAAATGCAGGCAGGAGTCTAGGTCCCAATCTCAGCAGAAACTATGTGGGATTTGCAAGTCCCCGGATCATAAGGCATTAGATTGCAAGAAACTTAAGGATGCCACCTGCTTCAATTGTAATGAGAAGGGACATATTAGGCCCAACTGCCCGAAGCTTGCCAAGAAAACGGAGGAGGGAAAGAAGACAAATGCAAGGGTCTTCCGCATGGATGCAAAGGAAGCTATACAGGATGATAATGTCATAACAGGTACTTTTCTCGTTAATGATGTCTACCCAAGGGTTTTATTTGACTCTGGGGCGGATAGATCCTTTGTAGATAATAAGTTCTGTGAACTGTTGAAATTACCTGTTAAAGTCCTAAGTATGAAATACGAAGTGGAATTAGCTGATGGATCAATAGAAACAGTTTCGACTGTATTAGATGAATGTGTCCTATCCATTAGGAACCACTCTTTTCCTTTGTCCTTGTTACCCTTTAAGCTTGCAGGCTTTGATGTAGTAATAGGGATGGATTGGTTATCGCGTAACCAAGCCCAGATAGTATGCAACAAGAAGCAGGTAATAATCAAGACCCCATCTGGTGAGCCACTCACTATTCAGGGAGATACTCAACACAGAATGCCAGAGCGTGTGGCCATGCTTAAGGCATCCGGGTGCACGAGTAGGGGTTGTGTCATTTATATGGCACGAGTAACCATTGACGAGAAGAAGCCCAGGATCGAAGACATACCGATCATTTCTAACTATCCCGAAGTTTTTCCGGAAGAACTACCTGGTTTGCCGCCAGATAGGCAGGTAGAGTTTAGGATTGACATCATCCCCGGAGCTGCACTAGTGGCCAGAGCACCATATAGATTAGCACCAACGGAGATGATGGAATTAAGAACACAGCTAGATGATTTGCTAGCTAAAGGCTTTATTAGACCTAGTTCATCTCCATGGGGAGCGCCAATTCTGTTTGTCAAAAAGAAGGATGGATCAATGTGTCTATGCATTGATTACCGTGAGCTAAACAAGGTTACTATCAAAAACAGATATCCTTTGCCTAGAATCGATGATCTATTCGACCAGCTACAGGGAGCGAGTTACTTTTCCAAGATAGATCTCAGGTCTGGCTATCATCAATTGAAAGTCAAGGAGGAGGATGTACATAAGACCGCGTTTAGGACTCGTTATGGTCATTACGAGTTCCTAGTGATGCCTTTTGGGCTCACTAACGCGCCTGCCGCATTCATGGATCTCATGAATCGCGTATGCAAGCCTTATCTAGATAAATTTGTCATCGTCTTCATTGACGACATCCTCATCTACTCAAAGAACCAAGCTGACCATGAGGAGCATCTTCGGTGCATTCTCAAGCTACTCCATCAAGAAAAACTCTATGCCAAGTTTTCAAAGTGTGAGTTTTGGCTTCGCGAAGTCCAGTTCCTTGGTCATGTTGTGAGCGAACGTGGAATTCAAGTGGATCCCGCAAAGATAGAAGCTATTATGAACTGGCAAGAGCCAAAGACACCTTCAAAAATTCGTAGCTTCCTAGGTTTGGCTGGATACTACAGGCGTTTTATTGAAAACTTCTCAAGAATTGCTGCACCCCTGACGTCGTTAACACGTAATAACATTAAGTTTAATTGGGGGCCTAAGCAGCAAGAATCTTTTGATATCTTGAAACAGAAGTTGAGTAACGCTCCAGTACTGACTCCACCTGAAGGCATTGAAGAATTTGTGGTGTATTGTGATGCATCACACACCGGAATGGGTTGCGTATTAATGCAAAAGGGCAAGGTCATAGCCTACGCTTCACGTCAATTAAAGGTGCACGAAAAGAATTACACCACCCATGACTTCGAGTTGGGTGCCGTTGTATTTGCACTAAAACTTTGGAGGCATTATTTGTATGGGACGAAGTGTGTAATCTATTCTGACCATAAGAGCCTTCAACACCTGTTCAATCAGAAGGATTTGAACATGAGGCAGCGACGATGGATGGAAACCTTAAACGATTATGATTGTGAAATAAGGTACCATCCAGGCAAGGCCAATGTAGTCGCAGATGCTTTAAGCAGGAAGGAGAGAGTGAAGCCAATAAGGATCAATGCCAAGAGCATTGAAATTAAGAGCAGCTTGAATGAAAGGTTGTTAGCTGCACAAAAGGAAGCTGTGTTGAAAGCTAACTATTCCGAGGAGAAATTAGGAGTAACTGAAGAACAGTTGTCCTACGATAAAGACGGAATGTTGAGATTAAATGGACGAATATGGGTTCCTGTATATGGAGGACTTCGTGATGTTATCCTCAAGGAAGCCCACAATTCCAAGTATTCTGTCCATCCTGGAGCTGATAAGATGTACCAGGATTTAAAGGCGAATTATTGGTGGATAGGCTTGAAAAAGTCTATAGCTGCTTATGTAGCTAAATGCTTGACGTGTGCTAAAGTCAAAGCTGAACATCAGAAGCCGTCAGGTCTGCTGCAACAGCCTGAAATTCCCACTTGGAAATGGGAAATGGTGACGATGGACTTCATCACCAAATTGCCTAAGACGCCGAAGGGAAATGATACTATATGGGTCATAGTTGATAGACTGACTAAGTCAGCACACTTCATGCCCATTAGAGAGACCTTCAGCTCTGACATGCTAGCCCAATTGTACGTAGATAAGATTGTGGCCTTCCATGGTGTGCCAGTATCTATTATCTCGGATCGGGATACTAGATACACATCTCATTTCTGGAAGAGTTTCCAACAGTCTCTGGGCACTCAATTGAATTTCAGTACGGCTTACCACCCTCAGACGGACGGGCAGAGTGAACGTACCATTCAGACGTTGGAAGACATGCTGCGTGCATGTGTGATTGATCTAGGAGGAAGTTGGGACAGGCATTTACCATTAGTCGAATTCTCCTACAATAATAGCTACCATACTAGCACTAAGGCTGCGCCTTTCGAGGCACTATATGGTAGAAAGTGCAGAACGCCCATTTGCTGGGCAGAAGTGGGAGATACGCAATTATCAGGTCCTGACTTAGTCTTCGAGACAACGGACAAGATTGTCCAAATTCGCGACCGCCTGAAAGCTGCTCGAGATAGGCAGAAGAGCTATGCGGATGAAAGGCGAAAGCCTCTCAAGTTTGAGGTTGGCGATAAAGTTTTGCTCAAAGTATCACCTTGGAGGGGGGTGATGCGATTTGGCAAGAAAGGTAAGTTAATCCCAAGGTATATAGGACCATTCGAGATCATCGAATGTGTAGGATCAGTGGCTTATAAGTTGAACTTACCTGAGGAGCTCGATGGTATTCATAATGTATTCCACGCCTGCAATCTAAAGAAATGTCTTGCAGACGAGTCGCTAGTCATACCACACACAGATGTGCATATAGACGAGAGCTTAAAATTTATGGAAAAACCTGTGTCGATTGAGGATCGACAGGTAAAGAAGCTTCGGAGGAAGCTTGTGCCTATTGTCAAGGTAAAATGGGACGCTCGTAGAGGTCCTGAATATACATGGGAGTTAGAGTCCAAAATGCAAGAAAAATACCCTCAATTGTTTCAGTAAATCTCGAGGTCGAGATTTCTTTTAAGGGGGTGAGGATGTAACACCTCGGAAATTCCTGTCCATTGAAATAAAGACACGTGTCATGAGAGACAGACGTGTCAGGAACCCGGATCAAATAAAGAGATGTATGGTAGGATTTTTAAAAAGGGCGTCATGTTATTAAAATACCTCTGAACGGCCCAAGGGCGACATGTTATTAAAGCACCTCTGAGCGACCCGAATTATAAATCCCAAGATCCATCAATTGTTTGATGAAACATCTTATATACTAACCGGATTGTTCTAAATAAATGAAATTCCATCTTTTATACGGAAATTGGATCATTGGGAGTGTTACTTCAAAACTCTAAATTAAATTCTGATTTTAACCTTTGCTTAAAGGCAATTGAAAGTGGTTAAATAAAATTTGCCCAACTATTAAGAATCCAAGACCTTCTTGTTATTTTCGTCATTCAAATCCCACAAGAATCCAAAAATTTAGAAGGGAGCATGAAAGAAGGCATGCAAGCATGCAAGGTCTGAGTTAATGGACCCTACATTGCAGTAAAAGCATGAGGAATCCGACACTACTCAATTGCATGGTCAATACTTTGAAGTTTGTAGCATTTTTGGCTTCTGACCATCGGTTACGGACCGTAAGGGTCATGGCTTACGGTCCGTAAGGAGGGTACCTGGGGGTTTTCAGCAAGGTCGGTTACGGACCGTAAAGATTTAAGCTTACGGTCCGTAAGAAACGCATACGGACCACAAGGCCATGTGCTTACGGCCCGTAAGGAGGTCGCTGGCAGCAGATTTTGGACAGCTGCCTGTTCAACCTGTTAACCGACTTAAAACGTAAATTTTCGAAACCAGGGGCTTGCTAGGCAGTATTTAGTCTTATAGGGGCACCTGGGATCATCTCCTAACTATCCTAGAGTTACTTGGCAAGATCCTAAGGCACTTGGCTTACTATAAAAGGAGCTTGTGTTGTAACCATTTTCACTTGCTCACTTGGCACCCTTGTTCAAGACCTCATGGAGCTTCTCTGGACATCACCAAGTTTTCTTAGGCTCCATAATCCTTCTTAGGACTCTTGTAAGTGTCCTTAATCCCCTCTAATTACTTTTAGCTTAGTTAATTAGCTAAAAGTCAAACCATCGTAATTAAGGTTTGACTTCGGGATTAGTCCATAATTACTCGCTAATATCCCGAATTAAAAATACATTTAAGTAGGTAATTATGTGGGTAACAAACCCTTAAAAGGGTATTTCCAGAATCCCACTCTAACTATGCTAATTGTCGAGTCAAAGTACATTATAAAAAGTCAACATAAATGACTATTTGCGAATTAATGCATAATTAGCAATGTAGGTTACATGCAATCTGTTTGATCATTAAAATAACTTGGTAATTAAAGTAAGAACATGTTCCAACATGTTCAACTCGACAATTTTTAGTTTACGCTCGGTTTGGAACCGAAAGTCGCAAAGTTTGACTTATGCTTTGACTTTCAGTTCTGACCCGTTTAAGCCAAGATTAGGATTGCCTTAGAGCTTCTTTTGAACCTATTTACATGTTAGTATAACTATCTGAGATTATACAACTTGGTTCATTGGATATCCTATTCACGTGCATGTTTCCGTTAATCGCTTATATGTTGACCATTATGCCCATTTGACCTTAAAACGTGATTTTTGAAAATATAAAAGGGTAGGCACCTTAGCTACTGATTTATAAACTTGCACCCAAAATTTGAAGTCAGTTTGAGGTCTAGATTAAGAGTTATGCTCAATAGCATAATTAAGAGCTTCTTTACTAATTAAAGGGCGTAAATTACGTATAACCTATTAAAACCCAAATTTTATACCAAACTTTTTACCCACTGTTATAAAATAATATTTTGGGATTTTTGGTGATTTTTATTTATTTTTAGGCTGAGCATAACTTAGTATTCTAAGATTAATTCGGTTTATGCCGGTTTTGCCCTTTTTAGCCATAAATTGAGTTTTACAAATCCTTTTGACCTCAAACCAATTTCTACTGATTTGTTATGATAAATAAATTATTTTGAGCCTTCTGGAATATTAAAAATATCAGCTTTTTATAGAAAACCCGGAAATGGCTCCAAATCGCCTTTTTAGGCATTTTTAACACATAAGGTGCATTAGAACCTTATTAAGCCTAAGGGATTGAACCTACTGATGTGATTAGCAAGTTTTTATATTTTAAACAGTAGGCAAATGTTTTGAACTCGGAATTTCTAGAATTGACCTTTTAGGCACATGTGAAATTACCAAAATGCCCCTACGGTGCATAGTAAGGTTAAAGATAATAAATTCACATAAATTTGATACCCTACTGTTATAACTTAGTAAATTAAATATATTTACTAATGTAATCAAACCTGTAACTCAGGTTATCATTTTAATCCTTTTCACCTTTTAAAATGACCAAAACGCCCTTTTGAGGCATAGTTTTGGTTTATAATCATTTGGGGCATAATGGAAGATATCATTCTGACATCACAACATATTTTGAGCATATTGACTTCAAAAACTTGTATTTGACTCTTATGGTTACTCGTTACGCATTATACGCGTTCGGATCGGCTTAAGTGACTAGTTTGGCCATTTTAGCCGAAACGGGTCAAACCATATCTTTTTGGTCTCAAAATCCAGAATGTGATTATGATACCCATATAAAACAAGTGTGCAAACTTGTTGGGGCAAAAACCACATTCTAAAACGGTATTCGCCTTATTGTGCGTTTAAAACCGTAATCTTTATATAAAACTAACCGGTCTAAGCTTAAGACCCGTTAGGATTCTAATAGGTTATTAAAACCTTAATTTCCAGATCTAGGAGCCCAGTAAAAGCTACTTGCACTCGTTATATTTGGTTTATACTTTGCTCAGGTAAATACATTTAACTTATTTTCCCTATACGGGCTTGGGGTACGGTATATAAAATACCGCTTGGTCGGGGAATTGACCTTAACCAGATGATGGTTAAGTGTTGTCAAATTAACTCGTTTGAAAATGCTGTTTTGTTTGTTTAACGCCTTTGGGGGTTTAATGACCATGTCCTGATATCCTTGGCATCATTCCATGAATGGCCACGACCTTAGCACACGGGTGTAGGCGTACACCCGTAGTGCATTTTATTGCATATAATCGTCGGCACGGGAGGAGTCTCGCGGCGATTTATATTAAGTGGTGTGTCTATTGAGCTTTAACCCGGTACGACCCGGGCTACTGAACGCAGAACAAACATGTAATTCTTTTACAAGATTATTAAGCAAATAATTATCCCAAGTTATAAAAAGTTTTATGCCATGTGCATTTAAATCAATTTTAAACATTTTTCAAAATGAGTCAGTTGAATTGTATTTACCAGTGTAAACTGACGTATTTTCCAAAAAGACTAAGTGCAGGTACTACGCGCAATAGGCTGGTCACTCCTTAAGCATCCATAGAAGTCTCGCATGCTTAGGATGCATGAAGTCTGTTGAAATGAAGTTTCCTTTTTGTTTGATTCTGCCAGTGGATTTTATTTCGACATTTTGTGATACTTGGATATTACAATAATTTTAAGTTGAAATAAATCTGTCTTTGCTTCCGCTGTGCATTATAATTTGTGTTGTTTGACTATGACGATATCAACTACGTCACGATAATCCCCCACCGGGCCCACCGGTGACACGTGGAAATTAGGGGTGTGACACTTAATTCATTATCTTTCAATAATCCGACCCTTTAGGATTGTATCCTTGCTGACTCAAACTACTGGGTTGAGGGTAACGTCACCTTCAAAAGAGGGGCCTACTACAATAACTAAGATAATCTCTTAAACAAGTGCAAAAGTGCGAAAATAATCAAAGGTTATACTAATACACGAGTCGGATCCAAGTGATTCATCTTGTCTGTCTGTTTTTTTTATTTTTATTTTTCAGCATTTAGTTAGTTTTATTTTCTTAGTTTAAAAATATTTTTCTAACATTTTGATTTGGTTAGACGTTGAGGATAAACCGGTACTAAAAGCTCTTGTGTCCTTGGACGACATCGGTATCTTACCAACACTATACTACGTCCACGATGGGTGCACTTGCCCATATGTGTGTTTAGTGTTAGTAAATATCGTGTTTTATAAATTTAAAACTTGGCTAAAAGTGTAAAAAGAGCTTAAAATATACATCCAAAATATAACACACTTCACGCACATCAAGTTTTTGGCGCCGTCGCCGGGGACACAAGGATTTTAAGAAAGTTAGGAATCAATGGCCTAATCATATTTTTACTTTTCTTTTTAATTTTTTTAGGATTTTCTTAGTTTTTCAGCTTCTGCAGAGCTCAGCACGGGCCGTGCCTGCTGAACACGCCCCCGTGCTCAATCATTGGAACTGGCAATCTTGTTTTAAGTCAGACAGTAAGCTGAACATGGGGCCGTGCTCACTCAACACGCCCCCATGCCCAAGATTCACTTACTGAAAACAAAACCGTTAGATCCCGGCGGTTGATAATTTCTGACACAAACATGAGTGATGGTAATTCTTTTTACTTTCGGCACTCTTATGGTACGTGGTGTCAATTATGTGGAGGCGAACATAAAGAATTAGAATGTTACTTTCTAAATTATAAGCCCTACTACATAGACCCACCGTCTCCCTATAACCTTAAGAGGGGCGAAAGTAAAAATAATCCCTATCTCTCCCTCGAATGCGCCCAACCAGATATTCTAGGAGAAATGCTCCTTGACGAGTTATTTCAACTAGAAGATCTAATTTTAAATTGGTCAAAAGAGCTTAGGAAGGATTTCCTTAATCCACCCCAAGACGATGACCATGAAGAAACGTTGGGATTACATTCCAACAACCTCGTTGCTACAAAAAATACCTTCATACCTAGTAAAGACTTGGACGATAGTAGTCCCTGTGCCGATTGTGCCGTGAAGGACTCTCCATCGACTTCGTTCGGTGCATACATAGACCTGAGCGATTCGACATATACCTTCTTTAACGGGAGCCCCGGAAAGGGTTGGACTTGTCCACCTAGATTAAAAATAGGAATTATCCTCACCGACAACCTCTTGCGTTCTCGCCTTAGTTTAGGACAATTAAGGTATCTTAGGCACTTTGGGGTTGTTCCAACCAGTCAAGAACCACCCGATACGATTAAGTTCCTTAGAAAAAACTAGACAAGCTTCATAACCAGCCTCTCGACACGGGGGCGTGGCGAAAGTACAGCAGGCGCATTAATTGTAATTGCGAATCTTTTGCACTTTTTATTTGGTTTTGTATTAATGACTTTAATAACTAGTTGCTTATGTTGAAGGTGATCTTTCCTTATCGTTTGTCCGTGGTGTCTTGGCATTATTTTACTGTCTATATAAAATAAAAGATTTTCACCATTCATATCTCCACGGTCTATATGGAGGTATGTTGGCTACCTGGTCGGGGGTTAAGGGAACGGTTTGGTAAGGGTCTTGCCCTTGTTCAGCGTTTAGAGGTCCTGCAAGGGACCTGGGTCAAATTTAGTAGGATCTCCTTCAATGCCCATAGGTATTGGATGGCGGGGACCCAAACTCTTTGACCCCCTCATAAGTTAACTACTATTAATACTATAACCCGGCTATTTAGGAGTGTATCCCTGCTGACTCAGATTACTTAGTCGAGGGTAACGTCACCGCCAAAAGCGGGGCCTACCATAATTTGCATTAATAACTTAATTCATTATCTTCCAATAATCCAACCCTTTAGGATTGTATCCTTGCTGACTCAAACTACTGGGTTGAGGGTAACGTCGCCTTCAAAAGTGGGGCCTACTACAATAACTAAGATAATCTCTTAAACAAGTGCAAAAGTGCGAAAATAATCAAAGGTTATACTAATACACGAGTCGGATCCAAGTGATTCATCTTGTCTATCTGTTTTTATTTTATTTTTATTTTTCAGCATTTAGTTAGTTTTTATTTTCTTAGTTTAAAAAACCTTTTCTAACATTTTGATTTGATTAGACATTGAGGATAAACCGGTACTAAAAGCTCTTGTGTCCTTGGATGACCTCGGTATCTTACCAACACTATACTACGTCCACGATGGGTGCACTTGCCCATATGTGTGTTTAGTGTTAGTAAATATCGTGTTTTATAAATTTAAAACTTGGCTAAAAGTGTAAAAAGGGCTTAAAATATACATCTAAATTATCTTACACTACACACGCATCAAGTTTTTGGCGCCGCTGCCGGGGACACAAGGATTTTAAGAAAGTTAGGAATCAACGGCCTAATCATATTTTTATTTTCCTTTTAATTTTTTTAGGATTTTCTTAGTTTTTCAGCCTCTGCAGAGCTCAGCACGGGCCATGCCCGCTGAACACGCCCCCGTGCTCAATCATTGGAACTGGCAATCCTGTTTTAAGTCAGACAGTAAGCTGAACACGGGGCCGTGCTCACTCAACACGCCCCCGTGCCCAAGATTCACTTACTGAAAACAGAACCGTTGGATCCCGGCGGTTGGTAATTTCTGACATAAGCATGAGTGATAGTAATTGTTTTTACTTTCGGCACTCTTATGGTACGTGGTGTCAATTATGTGGAGGCGAACATAAAGAGTTAGAATGTTACTTTCTAAATTATAGGCCCCACTACATAGACCCACCGATTCCTTATAACCTTAAGAGGGGCGAAAGTAAAAATAAGCACTATCTCTCCTTCGAATGCGCCCAGCCAGATATTCTAGGGGAAATGCTCCTTGAAGAGTTATTTCAACTAGAAAAGCTAATTCTAAATTGGTCAAAAGAGCTTAGGAAGGATTTTATTGATCCACCCCAAGACGATGACCATGAAGAAATGTTGGGATCGCATTCCGACAACCTCGTTACTCCCAAAAATACCCTCATTCCTAGCGAAGACTTGGACGATAGTCGTCCCTGTGTCGATTGTGCCGTGAAGGACTCTCCATCGACTTCGTTCGGTGCATACATAGACCTGAGCGATTCGGCATACACCTTCTTTAATGAGAGCCCGGGAAAGGGTTGGACTTGTCCACCTAGAATGAAAATAGGAATTACCCTCACCGACAACCTCTTGCGTTCTCGCCTGAGTCTAGGACAATTAAGGTATCTTAGGCACTTTGGGGTTGTTCCAACCAGTAAGGAACCACCCGATATCGACGAGATCCTTAGAAGTAACAAAACTCCATAAGACAGCCTCCAGACACAGGGCCGTGTCCAGGTCAACACGCCCCCGTGCTCACCTAAAAGATTCTCTGCTGATTTTGTCAGAATACGGACAAAATGTGTCAGGATTTCCTCTGCACACAGGGCCGTGTCCAATGCGCTGTCGTTTTCTTTAAATGCAGCCTGATCCCTGCTCATTTTTGACCACTTCAAAAGACAGAGATTCCTGGGATTTTCACTCATACCATCCTAGGTAAGTGCTAAAAGAAGGTTCCCAAGGACCATCTTGTCCCTTCCACTTTTATTCATTTCCTCTTCTTTCAAAATTTTTCAACATTTCCTCCATGGGAGCTTGGAAACTCCATGATTCCAACCTTCTATGTGAAGTTTGTAAGATTATTTGCTAAGGATTCTTGTTTAAAGTTAGTTGTATAACTGTGTTTTAAATTATCTAAGCTTAAAACCCAGCAAAAAATCATGAAAATAATTTAAAACTCCAAGACTCCTTAGCCTAAAATCCTGCAGACAAATGGACACGGGGCCGTGCTCAGCGAGCACGCGGTCGTGTCCGAGGCACTGTTTCGTAAAAATTTAGCTTTCTTTGGTTTCTTTCTCAGAAAATGGCAAGCAGAACAAGCGGATCATCTTCAAGAAATAACCGACAAGGGAGGAGATCATCAACGGCAAAGGACTCTCTTGTATACTATGTTTACGCCCTAAGGGAGGCTATTGACGAGATGACGGGAGTGGAGGAAGCATTGGTCGACCGTATCAACCATCTAACAGTGGGACTGGAGGGCTGTCTCCGAGAGGTAAACCTCTTGCACCAGAGGTTAAACCTTCTCGCCTCCCCGCCTTTGGTACCTATAATAACCCAAAGGGCGTGGAACGTGGTGCCCGAGGTCATCATTCCGGCCGAGTGGTACGCCATGCACCAAGAGCCTCCGCAAAGGGTGGTGTAAGGAGTCCCGGTGAATGTTCCCCCTCAGCCACAATTTACTGAGGAAAATGAAGCCGCCTTCTTCCTTCCGAGGGAGATCGAAGAATGGCTTTAAACGACATTTAGGGAAGAAAACCTTCGGCCAAAAGTCCTACTGTATCGGGAAACTATTCTCGAAATTTTCTTAAAATAGTAGAACTCTTTATGATAACCTCGTGTACCTCCTGACCTATTTAGTTAAGTTTTTGTTTTATCTTATTTTAGGAATATTATGTAAGATCTCTCTATGATTTCAATGAAATGATGGTTTTAAAGTTCGAATGGTCCATAATAAGTAAAACACACTCATGGTGGTAAAGGATGAAAAGGGGAACGAGAAACATGACCCTATGCACAAGAACAAGGCAACCCGACATCAATTTCTCTAATACAGAAGGTTCAACACGGGCCGTGTCCAACCAACACGGCCCCGTGCTGAACCCCCTGCAGAAAAATGCCCAGTTCAGGTAACTGGACACGGGCCGTGTTCACCAGACACGCCCCCGTGTCCAGGCTTCTGTTTCTTTTCTTTAATTTTCGTTACTGGCACCTGAACACGGGGCCGTGTCCGGTCCCCACGGGGCCGTGTCCAGACTGCCAGTAACATAAAATCTTTGCATTTAACACTATATTACACATCTAATCAGCCTAAAAATCTATTTTTGGGACACATTGAGGACAATGTGTAATTTAAGTGTGGGGGGGATGCTAAAACCTTGAAATTTTGCAAGTCCTAATAACAAGCCTTACACAAAACTCTATTGGAACCGCTAAACACCCCAAATTTTTTCAAAAATTCTCATTTTTTTAACTTGTCTAAAGTTTAAGTTAGGAATCCTAAGATTAATAAGGTTATATTTTTACAAATTTACAACCGAGAGCATCGTGATAAAAAGAACCAACATAAGAAAATTATGAAACGGCATGATAAGCTTAGTTAAAATTTGATTATATATACTAGATCACATAGAAAAACCCATTCCCACAAAAAGTGAGTTTTGAGGATTTATTGAGCATACAAATTTACATCTTTAGACTAAATGCTCATTTTTCGTTTCTTGTGTGAATAGCCGCTTGGTTCTTACGACTCTAGAACTTGCCACGACAATTCATTCCCGGTCCTTACCAACTTAAACCCAAGTAAGTAAATGATGGAGGCATTAGGACTAACCCTTTTTCTTTCCACACCATTATTTTTCATTTTTTTTACCACCTACCCAAAATCCCCCTAGTTAACCCCTTTGAGCCTAAACCTTTCATTTCTTTACCCTAAAACCTTTTTATCGACTAAAAACCCTTTTTATTTTTACCCTTTATTTTAGTAACAAGCTCGGGTTTCGTGTGACTAAAAAAAATGAAATGAAGTTAGAAATAAAAAAACAAAGCTCTTGAAACAAAAACTTGTTTGAAGAAATACTTCGAAATAAAAAATCACTAAAACAAAGTGTTTTACGAAAACCGACGCTTTTTACGCTTTTCGCCCTTTTCCACTAACCCATTCACCCACCTTTAGCCCAAGCCTTTACCCCAAAAAGTCCTCTTGATATTTACAAAGGTAAAAAGTTAAAAAGGAGGAGGATTGATTGCTTGGCAAGCTTATGGTAGGAATAAGTTCCATGCCGCTCTCGAGTGATTCACTAAAAATACACCTTCGGCCGAGTGTGAGTGATTTCTCCCGTGAGGTATGTGAACTTGTATATAAATGGAATTTTAAAAAGGCATGTTATGCCCAAATAAATAATTTTTCCTATGAAATGTTCTAAACAAATCATAACGAATAGGATTCTAAATAAATAAAAATAAAACCCAAAAAGATCTTGGATTCCCGACACTTTATGACAAGCCAAAACCTTCTCTTCTACCCATTCCATTTGGGAGTGTAAGCCACATATTAAAGAGTTTTGCTTAAGGACAAGCAAAAGATCAAGTGTGGGGGTATTTGATGTGTGTAAAATGCAACATATAAAATACATCAAATAAGGTATAAAACTAACCCTTTTTAAGTACTAATGTTGTAAAAAGAATGCTTTTGTCTTCCTTTTGTATTTTCAGGATTAAATGAGCTCAAATTCACAAAAGAAGCAAAAAGACAGCTAAATCTAACATAAATGTAAGAAAAGGAACATAAGTGGATTGCCCGACCCCTCAACAGCATCCTCCCAAGCAAAATAGAGAAGACAGAAGACTGAACACGCCCCGTGCTCAGCCAGCACGGGGCCGTGCCCAAGGAGCAGCAGAAAAGACAAACCTATAGAAGCTTCTATTGCCCACCACGGGGCCGTGTCCAGTGAACGCGGGGGCGTGGCGAAAGTACAGCAGGCGCATTAATTGTAATTGCGAATTACAATTAATGAGGAGAGAGAGTGTCAGACAGGCACGGGGGCGTGTCCAGCGGACACGGGGCCGTGCCCAGCCTTCTGTTCAGCCTATAAATAGGAGTGCTTGGTTTCATTGCAACTCATCCCTTGGCACACCACCTCTCTCACACTTCATCCACCACCCACCACCACCATAACACCATCATCCATTGTCCATCATAGAGTGTGTGAGTCGTCTCGGGATCCAAGATTGATCGTAAGAGTTCTTGACAATCAAGGCCATGTTTGCCTAAGTCTCTTACATCACTTGGTGAAGACAAGTGTTTAGTATAATACTTTTTATTTTTAATCTTTTGCACTTTTTATTTGGTTTTGTATTAATGACTTTAATAACTAGTTGCTTATGTTGAGGGTGATCTTTCCTTATCGTTTGTCCGTGGTGTCTTGGCATTATTTTACTGTCTATATAAAATAAAAGATTTTCACCATTCATATCTCCACGGTCTATATGGAGGTATGTTGGCTACCTGGTCGGGGGTTAAGGGAACGGTTTGGTAAGGGTCTTGCCCTTGTTCAGCGTTTAGAGGTCCTGCAAGGGACCTGGGTCAAATTTAGTAGGATCTCCTTCAATGCCCATAGGTATTGGATGGCGGGGACCCAAACTCTTTGACCCCCTCATAAGTTAACTACTATTAATACTATAACCCGGCTATTTAGGACTGTATCCCTGCTGACTCAGACTACTTAGTCGAGGGTAACGTCACCGCCAAAAGCGGGGCCTACCATAATTTGCATTAATAACTTAATTCATTATCTTCCAATAATCCAATCCTTAGGATTGTATCCTTGCTGACTCAAACTACTAGGTTGAGGGTAACGTCGCCTTCAAAAGAGGGGCCTACTACAATAACTAAGATAATCTCTTAAACAAGTGGAAAAGTGCAAAAATAATCAAAGGTTATACTAATACACGAGTCGGATCCAAGTGATTCATCTTGTCTATCTATTTTTATTTTATTTTTATTTTTCAGCATTTAGTTAGTTTTTATTTTCTTAGTTTAAAAAACCTTTTCTAACATTTTGATTTGATTAGACGTTGAGGATAAACCGGTACTAAAAGCTCTTGTGTCCTTGGACGACCTCGGTATCTTACCAACACTATACTACGTCCACGATGGGTGCACTTGCCCATATGTGTGTTTAGTGTTAGTAAATATTGTGTTTTATAAATTTAAAACTTGGCTAAAAGTGTAAAAAGGGCTTAAAATATACATCTAAATTATGTTACACAACACACGCATCACCAGCCAACACGCCCCCATGTTCACCAAAAGATTCCCTTCTGATCCTTACGTCAGAATACAGACAAACTGTGTCAGAATTCTATCTGCACACGGGGCCGTGCCCACTAGACACGGGGCCGTGTCCAGGATGCTGTCGTTTTCTATAAATGAAGCCAAGAACTCTGCACATTTGGACCATCTTGGGACAGAGATTTGAAGGAATCTTCTCTCAACTATCCTAGGTATGTTCTAAAAGAAGGTTCCAACAACCCATCTTGTCCTTTCCTCTTTTAACCATTTCCTTCTTCCTCATCTTTCTCCAAGAACCTCCATTAAAGTTTGAATTTTCAAGCTTTGTGGTGGGGATTGTTGAGTTTTGTTCAAGGAATCTTATCAAAAATATGTTGTATTACATTGTTTTAAGTTACTAGTGTTTAAAAAAACCCCACAAGTTCAGAAAATAACTTAAAACTTCAAGTTTCCTTGCTTCAAAACTCTGCAGAAAGATGAACACGGGGCCGTGCTCAAATGAGCACGGGGCCGTGTCCGGTCTACTGTTTCAGCAAATAAACTATTTTCAGTTTATTTTTCGTAGAATGTCGAGTGAAAACAGCGAGACATCTTCCGTGCATTCATCAAACAGTCGAAGAGGAAGGAGGCCCTCCATTGAAGCTACACTTGTGCACTATGTCATAGCATTAAGGGAGGCTCTCGACGAAATGACGTCAGTAGAGGAGGTCCTAATCGACCGTATTAACGATCTTACGGTGGGACTTGAGAGTAGCTTCCAAGAGATTAACCTCTTGCACCAGAGGTTAAATATTCTTGTAACACCCCCGATGGAACCGGTCCTTCCTCAAGAGGATTGGAACCTAGCACTTGAAATTAATAACCATACCGGGTGGAACGACATTCCAGCGGAACCTCCCATAGAGCATCAACAAGAAATCCCGGTGGAAGTCTCAACTCCTCAAACCAATGCCAACGAGCCCTCTTTTCTCCTCCCAAGGGAGGTGGAGGAGTGGCTCGCCGACATGTGAGGAAAGCCACACCCGGAAGAAGGAGTTCTATAAGGCCACATCTAACCAAGACTACTAGCTTCTTGGAAATTTTGCTAATTAAAATAACGTGTAGGCTAGAACTCCATGGTTTAATGCTTCTTGTGTTTTCTTATCTAGCTTAATATAAATTTAGGACTATGGCGAAATCACCCTAACCTTGGTTGGAGAGAACCCGGCAATAGTGGTAACCAACAAAACCAACGAACAAACTTTCAACAACCAAGAAATGAGTCACAAAATTTCCCTCAACAACAAGGTGGACGAGAAAGGCTTAAAGATACTATATCTCGCCTCATCTCCGACACTGAAAAGAAAAACTCGGAAAGGTTTCTACAATTAGAATCAAATTTTAGAAATCAACAAGCTAGTATTCAAAACATAGAAAAACAAATAAGTCAACTAGCCCAAAATTTTTCCGAGAGACCACAAGGCGCATTACCAAGCAATACCGAAACAAACCCAAAAGCGCAAGTTCATCTCATCACATTACGAAACCACACCGTGGGTCCTACAGAGGTGCCACTGCCTACCGAGGAGACTATACCGCCGCCTCTACAAGAGAAGGGTTCCCCTCCATCACCAGAGCCTACCAAGGCTCCTCGGGTTCCGTACCCCGGTAGGTTAATTCGTCAAAAGACCAATGAGCAATTCGCAAAATTCGAAAGTCTACTAAAACAATTGCATGTCAACATTCCTTTTATTGATGTCCTAACCCAAATGCCCAAATATTCTAAGTTCATGAGGGACTTCCTCACTCATAAAAGGAAAATTGAAACTTTGCAATTAGTTAACTTAGGCGAAGAATGCTCTGCCCTCGTACTCAACAAACTCCCCCAAAAGAAAATCGATCCCGGAAGCTTCACGATTCCTTGCTCGATCGGGGACTCCCCCGTTCGTAATGCACTAGCCGACCTTGGGGCTAGCATTAACCTCATGCCCTCATCAATGTTCAAAAGACTCGGCCTAGGAACAACAAGTCCTACAAAAATGAGCATACAACTTGCTGATCGATCCGTCAAATTCCCGCAAGGTGTCATCGAAAATCTCCTAGTCAAGGTAAACAAATTTGTCTACCCGGCCGACTTTGTCATACTTGATATAGAAGAAGACACCGAAGTCCCCCTCATACTAGGGAGACCATTTCTCGCCACCGCACAGGCAGTGGTAGACATGAATGACGGAACGCTCACCTTAAGGTACGGGGATGAGGAAGTAAAGTTCGGGGTTGGGAAGAGAATAGAGGACGATGACCCGGTCAACTACATGAAGGTTATTGATTCGAGTTTGGATGCTGCTCTCCTACGGTGCAACATGGGATGCAAAACATCCCACTCAGAAAATATATAACCTCACCTTGGGTCTAGCCAAGGACCCTTATAAACGTGGCGCACCACGGAGGCATTCCGCGGAACTATCCTTAGTTTAGTCCACGTACCACGGAGGCATTCCGCGGAACTATCCTTAGTTTAGTCTTTTAGTTTTAATTTGCAGGAATAAAACACACTCATGGTGGTAAAGGATGATAAGGGAAACGAGAAACATGGCCCCATGCACAAGAACAAGGCCACCCGACAACAATTTCTCCATTACAGTAAGTTCAGCACGGGCCGTGCCCAGCCAACACGGCCCCGTGCTGAACACCCTGCAGAAAAATGCCCAGTTCAGGTAACTGGACACGGGCCGTGTTCACCGGACACGCCCCCCGTGTCCAGGCTTAGGTTTCTTTTCTTTAATTATCGTTACTGGCACCTGAACACGGGGCCGTGCCCGGTCACCACGAGGCCGTGTCCAGACCGCCAGTAACATAAATTTTTGCTTTTAACACCATGTTACACATTCAATCAACCTAAAAATTTATTTTTGGACACATTGAGGACAATGTGTAATTTAAGTGTGGGAGGGATGCTAAAACCTTGAATTTTGCAAGTCCTAATAACAAGCCTTACACAAAACTCTATTGGAACCGCTAATCACCCCAAATTTTCTCAAAAATTTTCATTTTTTTTACTTGTCTAAAGTTTTAGTTGGGAATTCTAAGACTAACAAGGTTATATTTTTACAAATTTACAACCGATAGCGTCGTGATAAAAAGAACCAACATAAGAAAATTATGAAACGGCATGACAAGCTTAGTTAAAATTCGATTATATATACTTGATCACATAAAAAAAACCCATTCCCACAAAAAGTGAGTTTTGAGCCTTTATTGAGCATACAAATATACATCTTTACGCTAAATGCGCATTTTTCGTTTCTTGTGTGAATAGCCGCTTGGTTCTTACGACTCTAGAATTTGCCACGACAATTCATTCCCGGTCCTTACCAACTTAAACCCAAGTAAGTATATGATGGAGGCATTAGGACTAACCCTTTTTCTTTCAACACCATTATTTTTATTTTTTTTACCTACCCAAAAATCCCCCTAGTTAACCCCTTTGAGCCTAAACCTTTTTCATTTCTTACCCCAAAACCCTTTTTACCCACCCAAAAAAAAAACCCTTTTATTTTTACCCTTTATTTTAGTAACTAGCTCGGTTTTCGTGTGACTAAAAAAAAGAAGAATTTTACAATGAAGTTAGAAATAAACAAACAAAGCTCCTAAAACAAAAGCTTGTTTGAAGAAATACTTCATTAAGAATAAAAAGTCACTAAAACAAAATGTTTTACGAAAACCGACGCTTTTTACGCTTTTCGCCCTTTTCTACTAACCACTAACCCAACTAACCACCTTTAGCCCAAGTCTTTACCCAAAAAGTCCTCTTGATATTTACAAAGGTAAAAAGTTAAAAAGGAGGATTGATTGCTTGGCAAGCCTATGGTAGGAATAAGTTCCACGCAGCTCTCGAGTGATTCACTAAAAAAGACACCTTCGGCCGAGTGTGAGTGATTTCTCCCGTGAGGTATGTGAACTTGTATATAAATGGAATTTTAAAAAGGCATGTTATGCCCAAATAAGTAATTTCTCTTATGAAACGTTCTAAATAAATCATAACGAATAGGATTGTAAATAAATAAAAATAAAACCCAATAAAGATCTTGGATTCCTGACACTCTATGACAAGCCAAAACCTTCTCTTCTACCCATTCAATTTGGGAGTGTAAGCCGCGTATTAAAGAGTTTTGCTTGAGGACAAGCAAAAATTCAAGTGTGGGGATATTTGATGTGTGTAAAATGAACATATAAATTACATCAAATGAGGCATAAAACTAACCCTTTTTAAGTACTAATGTTGGAAAAAGAGTGTTTTTGTCTTCCTTTTGTATTTTCAGGATTAAATGAGCTCAAATTAACCAAAGAAGCGAAAAGGCAGCTAAATCAAACATAAATACAAGAAAAGGAACATATGTGGATTGCCCGACCCTTCGACAGCATCCTCCCAAGCAAAACAGAGAAGGCAGAAGACTAAACACGCCCCGTGCTCAGCGAGCACGGGGCCGTGCCCAAGAAGCAGCAGATAAGACAAACCTATAGAAGCTTCTATTGCACACCATGGGGCCGTGCCCAGTGAACACGGGGGCGTGGCGAAAGTACTGCAGGCGCATTAATTGTAATTACGAATTACAATCAATGAGGAGAGAGATTGTCAGACAGGCACGGGGCCGTGCCCAGGCTTCTGTTCAGCCTATAAATAGGAGTGCTTGGTTTCATTGCAACTCATCCCTTGGCACACCACCTTTCTCACACTTCATCCACCATCCACCACCATCACAACACCATCATCCACCACCATCATCCATTGTCCATCATAGAGTGTGTGAGTCGTCTCGGAATCCAAGATTGATCGTAAGAGTTCTTGACAATCAAGGCCATGTTTGCCTAAGTCTCTTACATCACTTGGTGAAGACAAGTGTTTAGTATAATACTTTTTATTTTTAATCTTTTGCACTTTTTATTTGGTTTTGTATTAATGACTTTAATAACTAGTTGCTTATGTTGAAGGTGATTCTTCCTTATCGTTTGTTCGTGGTGTCTTGGCATTATTTTACTGTCTATATAAAATAAAAGATTTTCACCATTCATATCTCCACAGTCTATATGGAGGTATGTTGGCTACCTAGTCAGGGGTTAAGGGAACGGTTTGGTAAGGGTCTTGCCCTTGTTCAGCGTTTAGAGGTCCTGCAAGGGACCTGGGTCAAATTTCGTAGGATCTCCTTCAATACCCAAAGGTATTGGATGGCGGGGATCCAAACTCTTTGACCCCCTCATAAGTTAACTACTATTAATACTATAACCCAGCTATTTAGGACTGTATCCCTGCTGACTCAGACTACTTAGTCGAGGGTAATGTCACCTCCAAAAGAGGGGCCTACCATAATTTGCATTAATAACTTAATTCATTATCTTTCAATAATCCGACCCTTTAGGATTGTATCCTTGCTGACTCAAACTACTGGGTTGAGGGTAACGTCACCTTCAAAAGAGGGGCCTACTACAATAACTAAGATAATCTCTTAAACAAGTGCAAAAGTGCGAAAATAATCAAATGTTATACTAATACACGAGTCGGATCCAAGTGATTCATCTTGTCTATCTATTTTTTTTTATTTTTATTTTTCAGAATTTAGTTAGTTTTATTTTCTTAGTTTAAAAATCTTTTTCTAACATTTTGATTTGGTTAGACGTTGAGGATAAACCGGTACTAAAAGCTCTTGTGTCCTTGGACGACCTCGGTATCTTACCAACACTATACTACGTCCACGATGGGTGCACTTGCCCATATGTGTGTTTAGTGTTAGTAAATATTGTGTTTTATAAATTTAAAACTTGGCTAAAAGTGTAAAAAGGGCTTAAAATATACATCCAAAATATAACACACTTCACGCACATCAGTAATTTAGGATGTTTGCTATGGTTTGGTGTAGTGTTTATTGATAAAAACAAGTACATACGAGGCTTAGAGCACTAAACATTAGTGCTACTAATGTCGGGACAGGAAAACCGAAGCCAGAAACCTATTTTTTCACCTTTGCAGATTGTCTACACGGGGTCGTGTCCAGCCAACACGCCCCCGTGCCCACTTCCCCAGACCTGTTGTTTGTTTAAATCTGTAGATTTTTGCCAGACACGGGGTCGTGCCCAGCCAACACGCCCCGGTGTCCACCTTCTGTAAGTTTTCATTACTGGCACTCTAAACACGTGGTCGTGCTCATCGAGCACGGGGCCGTGTCCAGACGACCAGTAACATAAATTTTTGCTTTTTCACACCTTTTACACATTTTATCAACCTAAAAACTTATTTTTGGGACACATTAGGGACAATGTGTAATTTAAGTGTGGGGGGGATGCTAAAACTTGAATTTTTGCAAGTCCTAATCACAAGCCTGACACAAAACTCTATTGGAACTGCTAATCACCCCAAATTTTTTACAAAAATTTTCATTTTTTTACTTGTCTTAGTTTAAGTTGGGAATTACAAGATTTAAAAAGGTTAAATTTTTACAAATTTACAACCGATAGCGTCGTGATAAAAAGAACCAACATAAGAAAATTATGAAACAGCATGACAAGCTTAGTTAAAATTTGATTATATATACTTGATCACATAAAAACCCATTCCCACAAAAGTGAGTTTTGAGCCTTTATTGAGCATACAAATACATATCTTTAAACTAAATGTTCATTTTCGTTTTTTTGTGTGAATAGCCGCTTGGTTTCTTACAACTCTAGAACTTGCCACGACAATACATTCCCGGTCCTTACCAACTTAAACCCGAGTAAGTAAATGATGGAGGCATTAGGACTAACCCTTTTTATTTCTACACCATTATTTTTCTTTTTTTTACCACCTACCCAAAATCCCCCTAGTTAACCCTTTTGAGCCTAAACCTTTTCATTTCTTAACCCAAAACAAACACCCTTTTACCCACCAAAAACCCTTTTTCATTTTAAACCCTTTATTTTAGTAACAAGGCTCGGTTTTTTCTTATGACTTGCATATATATAAAAAAAATGATGATGAAGCCAAAAGAAATAAACAAACAAGTTTATCAAAAAAACCTTGTTTGAAAGAAACGCTTCATCAAAATAAAAAGTTATGAATAATAAAAAGTCTTCCGAAAAACCGATGCTTTTTACGCCTTTCGCCGTTTTTACTAACCATTAACCCAACCACCCACCTTTAGCTCAAGCCTAACCCTTCACCCCAAAAGTCCTCTTGATATTTACAAAGGTGTATAGTTAAAAAGGAGGAGGATTGATTGCTTGGCAAGCTTATGGTAGGAGTAAGTTCCATGCCGCTCTCGAGTGATTCACTAAAATACATATTCGGCCGAGTGTTGAGTGATCCCCCGTGAGGTATGTGAACTTGTATATAAATAGAATTTTAAAAAGGCATGTTATGCCCTAATAAGTAATTTATCTTATGTAATGTTTTTAATAAATCATGACGAATAGGATTGTAAATAAATAAAAATAAAACCTAATAAAAATCTTGGAATCCCGACACTCTATGACAAGCCCAAAAACCTTCTCTTCTACCTATTCCATTTGGGAGTGTAAAGCCACATTATAAAGAGTTTTGCTTGAGGACAAGCAAAGATTCAAGTGTGGGGGTATTTGATGTGCACAAAATGCAACATATAAATTACATCAATTAAGGCATAAAACTAATCCTTTTTTAGTACTAATGTTGGAAAAAGTGTGTTTTTGTCTTCCTTTTGTATTTTCAGGATTAAATGAGCTCAAATAAACAAAAGAAGCAAAAAGGCAGCTAAATCTAACATAAATACAAGAAAATGAACAAACGTGGAATGCCCCCCCCCCCCCGACAGCATCTTCCCAAGCAAAAACAAGAAAACAGAAGGCTGAACACGCCCCGTGCTCAATGAGCACGGGGGCGTGCCCAAGTGTCAGCGGAAAAGACAAAGTTGTAGAAGCTTCTATCGCCCACCACGGGGTCGTGCTCAGCGGACACGGGGCCGTGGTCAACTCTTAGATTCGCAGAATCTGAGGAAATCTTGATAGTACAGATACGCTTCTGCACACGGGGTCGTGCCCAGCGGATACGGGGGCGTGGTCAACTAATGCAGCCAAACTGCAATTAATGAAGAAAGAGAAGAGGGATGGACACGGGGTTGTGCCCGAGCTTCTGTTCAGCCTATAAATAGGAGTGCTTGGATCACTTGCAACTCATCTCTTGGCACACCACCTCTCTCACCCTTCACCCACCACCCACCACCCACCACCATCACAACACCATCATCCATTGTCCATCATAGAGTGTGTGAGTCGTCTCGGGATCCAAGATTGATCGTAAGAGTTCTTGACAATCAAAGGCCATGTTTGCCTAAGTCTCTTACATCACTTGGTGAAGACAAGCATTTAGTGTAATACTTTTTATTTTTAATCTTTTCGCACTTTTTATTTGGTTATGTATTAATGACTTTAATAACTAGTTTTGTATGTTGAAGGTGATTCTTCCTTATCATTTGTCCGTGGTGTCTTGGCATTATTTTATTGTCTATATAAAATAAAATATTTTCACCATTCATATCTCCACGATCTATATGGAGATATGTTGGCTACCTGGTCGGGGGTTAAGGGAATGGTTTGGTAAGAGTCTTGCCATTGTTCAGTGTATAGATCCTGCAAAGGACCTGGGTCAAATTTAGTAGGACATCCTTCAATACCCAATGGTATTGGATGGCGGGGGTCCAAACTCTTTGATTCCCTCATATATAAACTACTATTAAAACTTTAACCCGGCTACTTAGGACTGTATCCCTGCTGACTCAGACTACTTAGCCGAGGGTAACGTCACCTTCAAAAGAGGGTCCTACCACATTATGCATTAATAACTTAATTAATTATCTTTCAATAATCCGACCCTTTAGGATTGTATCCTTGCTGACTCAAACTACTGGGTTGAGGGTAACGTCACCTTCAAAAGAGGGGCCTACTGCAACAACTAAGATAATCTCTTAAAAAGTGCAAAAGTGCGGAAATAATCAAAGGTTACACACAAGGCGAGTCGGATCCAAGTGATTCATCTTGTCTATCTGTTTTTATTTTATTTTTATTTTTCAGCATTTTAGTTAGTTTTATTTTTATAGTTTAAAAACATTTTTCTAACTTTTTGATTTGATTAGACGTTGAGGATAAACCGGTATTAAAAGCTCTTGTGTCCTTGGACGACCTCGGTATCTTACCAACATTATACTACGCTCACGATGGGTGCACTTGCCCATATGCGTGTTTAGTGTTAGTAAATATCGTGTTTTATAAATTTAAAACTTGGCTAAAAAGTGTAAAGGGGCTTAAAATATAACTAAAATTATATAGACACCGACACGCATCAAGTTTCAACCTATTTACTTATGAAAGCGCATCAAACAGGTTAAATTAGGGTTCCAGTCAAACTTCGCCACCGTGATTTACTACTGTATGCTTCATATATGTGTAGATCCACAAACCCAAAGGTATGCTTCAACTGCTGAATTTGTTTTAGACAACAACATTGTAAGTGGTTAAACTTGCAGATCTGGCTACCCAGAGTATTTTTCATGACTTTTATCCTTCACCGGTGAAATCGAGCACATCCAGATCTGTTGGTTAGTTGATTTCTTATCAAGTGTGTGATTAATTGTTGTGTTAAAGTTCTTGACCTAATTTTATGAATTGTTAACAATTTTGGTAGTCTGATGAGGATTCTTTAATGGAAATTGCTCTAATTTTGTGAATGATTATTCTATTTTTTTCACTTTGTTATTTTAGTGGTTTATTTTATAAGTTCACTTTGTTGCTTCATCATAGGAGGTGCATCTTCTAGAATCAATTTTTGTAATAGACTAAGATTAATGTTATCAGGAAGTTCAAGTAATTATATTGTATCATTTAAGAGATATTAAGATAATCTAATATATAGAGCAGAATTGTTCTTTGAATTGTGTTCATCAAGTATTTGATGAAATGCCTAATTAAGTTTTGATTCTGCAAGAGAGAGACGGAAAGGAGATCTGGGAACGACCGGAAGTTGTGGTGGTTGTGTGACCGAGGTACTAATCGAATTGAAGTTCGTAGAAGTAATTTTATACATCAGCTTCAAAAGGTACTTAACTTTGATTGAATTGAAGTTTTTCATAGATCTTAACTATTTCTAGGGTTTCAATGTCTGATTCTTATCTTACGATTCAAGGTGAACTACCAATCAAAGAATCTCATATCTGGTGCCATTTTCAAACAAGTTTCTTTCAATTTCCTCTTTCATTTCTCGAAATTTGGTAATATATTTGGTTAATTTGTTGTGATTACAACCTGATTGTTGTTTAGGACTTTTGAGGGAGTGCAAAGAAATTTTTACTCTGATTTTTTAATTGCTTATAATTGCTATGTCAACTTAGACACCTCTTAAATCCCCAATGGCTGGAACTTTATATCGGGCTCTTGTGCTTGGAGCTCCCTCATTTGTCAAGGTAACTACATTCCCGCTGCTCATCCCTAAAAACCCATTTACACCTTGTTCTTTTCATTTGTAGACAGAGAACCAGAGAAAAAAAATGAAAGTTAGAGAGAAAGAGAGAGGAGAAGGAGAAAGAGAGGTAATCCTTCATCATCGACATCGCAGTGGTGGAGAACGAACCGGTATGGTTTGTTTTTCCGGCGTACCCCCTTGATTCCAACGACGGTGAAGATAGGTGAGACGAGGACCGGCGGGGCATTGACTGAAGTCTAGCCATCCAACACGACGATATGAACAGAAGCGACTATTAGGGTACTGGCGAGAATACAAATGGACGTTCTAACCTTGCATGCCCTGAACGCCTGTAGATCGGATGACTAGGTAAGCCCCCTACGTGTCGTTCTCAATTTACATTATTGATACGTTCAAAGCTAAGGATGGTTCGTATTTTCAGCAGGTTGGAGGACACACGTCGGTAAAAAACAAAGTTGTTGGTGGACTCCGTGAAATTAAGGTTCGAGTGCTCTTTCTCTTTGTATCTTGATTGGTTATGGTTAGCGTCTCCGTTCAATTTACCTACATACTCAGTTCCGTCGAGTTGAATACGTCAGTTGCTATCGATTGGCATAAAAGATGAATGATTCTTCAATATAAATGATTAAATTAGGGTTTCGATTTTGAAGTTAGTATTACTTATAATTGTTCTTTGGGTTTCCATCTTGATTTGAATACAGCAGTTGCGATCGATTAGCATCCTAATCCAGTTTCATCTGCTGATGTGATTCTTCAAACACAACAGGTAAAGGATGCGGTTTTGTCAGATTTGCATCCTAATCCAGTTTTATTTATTATTAAAAATGTTATATAGATCTTAATCCATTTTTATTTATTATTAAAAATGTTATATAGATCTTTGTTGGTTAGCGTCTCCGTTCAATCCAGTTTCATCTGCTGATCGATTAGCATCCTAATCCAGTTTTATTTATTATTAAAAATGTTATATAGATCTTTGTTGGTGGACATAATATTTGTAGGAAAAGAATGTGGTTTTGTCAGATTTGCAAATAGGTAATCATGAATTATAAAGTGAAATCTATCCCGATTGAGTTTTCGACCGGTTTGGAAGTTTTTTCGTCAACTGTTGTCTAGATATGGTTTATCCCTGGTTCTATTTTTTTGACCGTATTTGAAAGAGGCGTATCATGTTGTAAGGGGACCGTAAATCTAAGCTTGCTAGAGTGTATGGACTTGAGCCTTTTGCGAGGCACTTTATCCTTAACGAGGATGCAATGTCGTTTGGTCTGATGATGGATTTGGTGCAAGATGAGGTGGCCACTAAGAGCTGGTATATTTTTCATTGTCATATCTCATATGGAACTGTGCAGGTTAATTTTTGACTTGATTGTTTGCAAATAATCCAGTCTCTAAGCACAAAATAGTATAACTTAAAGATGATTGTTTGCGTTTATGATGCAGGTGAAAAGTCACAATCTGCATACAGACAGGGTGAATGTTAATATTCCCAAGAATTTTAGGACATGAAGCTGGAGAGTATGTTCCATTTATTTAAAAAGTTGTGTAACATTTATTAGTTTGAATTATATAATCCGATTGATTTAGTTAACATGAACAACACAGGGTTGTGGAGAGTGTTGGGGAAGGAGTGATTGATCTTCAGCCAGGGGATCATGTGCTTCCTGTTTTCACATGAGAATACAAAGAGTGTGCTCACTGTATGTCCAAAGAGAGCAACATGTGTGACCTTCCCAGGATCAATACCGACAGGGGAGTCATACTTCACGATCAAAAATCTAGGTTTTCGATCAACGGCAAACCCATCTTCCATTTTGTGGGGACTTCTACTTTCAGCGAGTACACAATTGTTCATGTTGGATGTCTTGCGAAGATCAACCCTCTTGCCCCTCTTGATAAAGTTTGTGTCCTCAGCTGTGGGATCTCCACTGGTACAAATTTAATTTGATGTCCTGATCACTTGTTTTGTTGGATTTTTTCGACCTTATTTTGACCAAAAATAATTTGTGTTTCTTAGGGCTGGGTGCTACTTTAAATGTTGCAAAACTGAAAAAAGGCTCTTCAGTGGCGGTTTTCGGTCTGGGAGCTGTGGGACTTGCTGTATGTTTTCTCAAACTGTAACACTTAAAATATGTAATTTGTATGAATCTATTTCAAATGCTGAAGAATTATCTGTGAATAGGCTGCTGAAGGTGCAAGAATTGCCGGTGCTTCAAGGATCATTGGTGTTTATCTCAATGCCAATAGATTTGAGCTTGGTAAGTATTAAAAAATGTACATATGTTGTAGCTAAAATGTGTACACACATAAACTAATCATAATGACTTTTGTTTTTGTTACAACAGCAAAGAAATTTGGGGTTACAGAATTTGTGAACCCAAAAGATTACAAGAAGCCAGTGCAAGAAGTGATTGCAGAGATGACAAATGGAGGGGTTGACAGGAGTGTTGAATGCACTGGTCATGTTGATGCTATGATCTCTACTTTTGAATGTGTTCATGATGTATATTTATACCCTTTGCTTGAATATATATACATATCTATTTTGTATAGTAGTTGTTTAACATTTGTTGAGTTTTGGTGCAGGGTTGGGGTGTTGCTGTTCTTGTGGGTGTTCCGCATAAAGACGCCGTGTTCAAGACAAGTCCCATGAATGTGTTGAACGAAAGGACTCTGAAGGGTACCTTCTTTGGAAACTATAAACCGTGATCTGATATTCCTTCGGTTGTAGAAAAGTATATGAACAAGGTAACTAACACATTGATTTTTTTAGTTTACAATTACTAATAAAAAAGGTAATTAAAAATTGAAGGATTTGAGGGTGATTTTTTTTTTTTTTTTTTTTTTGCAGGAACTTGAGGTGGAGAAGTTCATAACACATGAAGTACCATTTTCAGAGATCAATAAGGCCTTTGACTTGATGCTTAAAGGGGAAGGTCTTCGTTGCATTATTCGTATGGATGCATAAATAGTTTCAAAGAGGGAGCAGCAACTGTCCGCATTCTTTGTGTTTTGTTTCTCATCATCGTTGTTAGCTGTCTTAATCTTGATTGTAACCCATCAAAGATTTTGAGTTTGAATCAACAATAGAAGGGTTAATGGATTTAAACACCCCCAACTATTGCCATTTGGCTGCTGGCACTCTCAACTTTGACTTTGGCTCACACCACTCCCAACTAAACACTTGGGTTGCTGTGTCACCCCGTCGTTAACTAGCCAATAACTCTGTCAGTGGTTTTTGCTGATATAGCATTTTTATCTGATGTGGCATGATGACGTGTACAAAATTATTATTTTTAAATATTTAAAAAGATACCCACCCCTTCCTCTCTCCACCACCACCACCTCACTTTTCCCCTTTCTCAAACCCTAACTCTAATCAATCCTCCACTCCAATTCCTTTATTCCATCCAATCCGCCATGAATCCAACTCAGTAAATACACACACAATCTGCCACATGAATCCACCTCAATACGTACACATATACGGTTGGTCTTACACAAAATATGTCACTTTCAAGGACAGAAATGGAAATTGGCACCACTATATACCCTCAGTTTTTAGAAGACAAGTAAATAAAAAATGGGGATCTGAAGAAGAAGATGCTCGGATAAATGAGGCTCCGGCAAGAGTGTAACGCCCTGCTTTTTCATACTTTCCATAATTAGAAAGCTCGCCTTGTAATGCTATTTTTGGAAATCTTGTATTATTGTAGTCGTCTTTTCGTTGTAAAATCCGAGACTTGGATCATAAATAAAATTCGTATTTCTTTAAATTCACCATCTACATATTCATACATGTTCATACGTTCGAATTCATTGTACATCGAATCCTTATTTGTAATTCATACTTATATGATACTTATTCACGATGCATGTCCATGCTTGTCCTTAAATTTTTGATACCTAAAAACCCCTAATAATATGCTTATTTATACAACGGTTAATCATCTAATAGGTGACATATACTTGTCACTTACAAACATGTTACATACTTGTACATTACACTTTTTACCTAGTTAAATCATGTTTTATTTCATATTTCACCTTGTTACAAGTTAGGGGAAACATTGTTGCATATTATTACACAACTTAATTAACAAAATTACTCATTATAATGTTTTAAAAAAATAAAAAAAAATAAAGAAATATGGCAGCCCCAATTCAGCAAAATTCAGCCCCATATAGTTGGGTTTTGTGGGCTAGTTTCAAGGTGTAACCCCTTCTAAACACTTCCAAAGCCCAACCCATTGAAACCCTAATCCTTCCCCCTATAAATAACACTTATAACCAGCCTCCCTACCACTTTTGCAAAACTAAAAACTCTCAAAACATCCTCCAAACCGTAGCTGAAAGCAAGGGTTCGAGCAGATTGACACCCCTTCACGAAAATGAGCATAACTCACCCAATTCTTATCCGATTCACTCGATTCTTTTTCCTACTACTTTGTATTGACCTTATCTACGTTTCCATGGGTTTTTCACAGTAAATAAGTCCCTGGAATGTCCCCAAATAGGCTCCAAAGTGGGCTGTTCGTTTCTGTTTTTATCTAAACTTTGTTAAACTCATCCAACTTGTGTCTAACACATCTCACACCTATGTCCTAATGCTTACAACCTCACTTATGGTTGGTTAAGCTTAAAAACAAGGTTGAGACACTATAAATCAGAGGTTAAAACCTCAAATACTTTCTGTTTTGTTAGGGTATTTAACCCACAAATCATGTCAAGCTTAGATCTTGATGAATGAGTGATTATGGAACAACTTGGGTTGTCCTACATACAATCCTCACATGATTTGATGATTTCTCTATAGTTAGGTTGTTTATGTTATTGTGCTAAACCTAGTTCGTGACCCTCCTTGGTTGTTTTTACATCAAGTGAAGTGGTGAACATTCAAGGGGTTCCTAAATGGAAGCATGTTCTTCCTACCCCATACATGACATCTATGATAACACGAGGTGCCTAAATGAAGATCCTAATCTTCTACCTCCTACATGAATTATTGGACTAAATAATATGTAGTACTTAACCTAGATATATATATATATACACACATTCGAACCTTTGATGTTGAACTTATGTTTATATGTTAAAGTAGTAGAACATCACCTAAGACCTAAACCTTGTTGTGATTCTTATGGGTGTTCAACTCATGAAAACATTATCATAACCCTTGTGGTTACCAAGTGTCATACAAGTGTTAAGTGTTGAAGATGATTATTTTCACATGCTATTCTGATATCTTACTTTTATGTTGTTTTAAATACCGAATCTCGACTCTAAGCATACTTGAACTTTAACCCTACACATTCAATCTTCTAACCTCATCAACTCGTCAATAATTGGATAATTGGAAAGCATATGCAAACTTTGTGAGTATACTCGTATTTCCCCTTTTTACTTTTACCACTTTTGGGGTGTAACATGTTTACCTATCAACAAACTTACACATGAACATTTTGCTTAAACACATGAACATTCCTATAACATGCTCGTATACGTGATGGCTTGATACTTTAAACTTGGGTGAAACTTATGTGTTGAACTTATCATTAACTTCGTACGAGCCAAACCGTGACATATGTAGCGCTATAGGATTAACGACCCGCCCTTTATCATCGGTAATGTCATGAGCATATTGCGTTTCCTTGGTTTGATATGTTAGACACATGCCATGTTTAAATGTTTATCTTGAATCACATGCTTGCTATGAGGAATTGTTTAAAACTTATCTTTTGCTATGTATGTATCAAACTTGTATACTCGCCTTTGCTTTTGCATTGAATTATTTTAAACATGTTACAGGTTGATGAAGATGATGCTAAGAAAAGAAGTAGCGTTGATGCCTAGATACACATATAGACGTTAGGGTTTAATATGTTGTATCAATTTTGTTATGTTGTCATGTTATTTTGTTAAACTTGTTGTATTTGAATTTCTTGTAATGTTGACAATTTATCTTATGAAATGAAATCGGATTATTTAAATACTTGTCGTAATTATTAGCGTTATGATGTCTCGAGCAATCTTCACACTTCGTCTCATCCCGATGTTTCTGCCATTGGTTAGGGTGTGACAGATTGGTATCAGAGCCATAACTATAGGGAATTAGGAAAAGTAGGAATGCTTTAGCCTTGTCTATAGTTTTAGAGCCTTATTCTTTTGTTTTACTTGAAACTACTTGCATGCTACCTTATTTGCTTTATTCATTCTCTTTTGATCTTTTAAGCATATATGGCGCTTATGTGTTAACACTTGACATGTTATACTTGCTTTATTATGTGCCAATACATGTTTTATTGTCCCACTCATTATGTGCTATTCTTAATATGCTTCATTGTGCGTTTATATTTGTTGTTTATTCCTTTAACATACTCTTTCCCTCATGCATTTTACTCGACTATTCTAAATCCGTAAACACTCGAGACAAATTCACCAAAATAGGCGTGAAACCCACAATTTGGTGAACGACTCACAATCTACCTATTCTTCTTTTTACACGAGATATCGCCATTAAGCTAGGAGTGAAATCCACATCTTAATGGTAAATCTCAAATTTCAAATTCTAGTGGACCCTCGTCAACATGTCGAAATTAAATTTTGACCCGACGAGTACCAACCACACTTAGGATACGAAATCGTCAAGTTAGGGGTGAAACCCGCACCTTGTCGACTAGTTCCACTCCTTGATATTTTGTTTTTCATAAATCCCGCCAAGTGTCGAAATTTCGATTGATTTGGGACATGTAGTAACCGGAAGGGTAAATACCGTTAACCGACTTGTCGGCGAGAGTATTTTACCTATTAGGCCAAAGCATGCTCCTCAAATTAGAAAGACTTTTCGACCACTTTGGTTAGTCAAAGTTCCGTTTTGGAACCATCCAAATTTTGATCAACATGTGTTTCTAATATTTATTTTATACGATGCAATCTTTCAAACTCGAGTATACTTTTGATATTCTCTTTTCATGCACACAACATATTGAACCTTTTCGATACATTTATATATATGCATGATTTCATATAATTTAAATTCATATTCCTTGTAACGACGAGTGGAGACATATCATTAAGATTGGAGTGATTTCCTTACCTTGACGACTAACTCCACTCCCCTTTTTCTTAAAAAAAAACAACATCACCAACGAGTTAGGGGTGATTCCCTTACCTAGGTGATCGTTACCAAAACATCTCTTCAAAAATTTCTTATTATGCAAACTCGATCATATTTTATACCCAAATTATTTATCATTATTCAAAATACCCGCTCATACCGATTTCAAAATACATTGTTTTATCAAACGTACTTCTTATTCTACAATCTATTTTCACTCAACTCATATACACGAGATTCTTAATCATGTCTTAAAACGTTTTATTACTCGAACTCCAAAACCTTACGAAATGCTACGTACCAATTAAATCACTCCAATGAAACTCTTGCCCATGAACTTCATATTCGACTTAATCACTAAAACATGCTCACATTATACCGTCATAGTAGAGACTTCCATTCTTAATTGAAACCAAACCAACATTTCTCAATTACTTATAGGATCTTATTGATATTATGAGATCGTTTTACCAAAGAATATTTCCAACCTCAACGAACCATTTGTCAAAACCCTTTAAAATGAACACTAAGACCTTGATAAATCCCTTTTCCAAGGATCAACGTATTCACAAAAAAAAAAAAAAAAAAAAAAAAAAACTCAAAATTTCTTGTTTTGGATGAAACGAACTTACTTTTTCGAAGACCTTTTCCTACACCTATTTTCCAAAACACGTGGGCAAGAAGGCTTCATGGGGACCGACCATCTTCGGATTTCGTAAACCCTTTTAAAACAAAAGTAGCATTTCCATTCATTACAAAATACGATATGCATGACCAATAAGTACTTTATATCCTCTTACATATGCAAACTATATTCTACCTTTTAAACCAAGCTCAATCTAAATTTGATTCAATAAACTCAACGTTTCGTTTAAACAACTATACATGCATATCATCATACACATTTTTGTGGTTTCATCGCGACAATTTCACTTATATCGTTCGTATTTATATGCTCAACCTTTTGAGCGCTTTTACATACTTAACTTTGTTATGTTTCAATTAATACTATATACGTAATCATTACTATTTGTACTCACACTCTCACTCATATTCATAATAATACATTTTATGCTTATACTTATAATCGTATTCATACTTGTACTCATGTGTTTTATGCTTATACTTATATTTATACGTTTCATGCTTACACGTATACTCATACTACTCGTACGTTTTATGTTGATACCCATACTTACGTGCGTTTTCATACTTAAACTTATGCTCATACTTTCATCCTTACTCATGATTCATACATTCGTACCTATACGCGAGCGTAACCCGAGGGATTCGCTTGCGTGGGTCCCACACATACTTAAGCATGGACTTGCTTATATACTATATTCTTGTACGTACACATTCTAAACTTTTTATGTATACCCCGATTCATACACAACTAGTACAAGCTATGCGGATCATGCGACGATCAAAATAATCACGGGTGCACACGGGATTATAGTGATAGGCGTATGAGAACCATAGAGTGTGCTACTGCGTATGGTAATACACGGAACGTAACATGACACCGAAGACGAAATGGACGTAACATGGTCAAAACATGGTGGATACGCCGCTGGTACTTCCTATATATAAGTGTTTTCACCATGTTACAAAACTTTCGTAAAACGTGCCATGAGAAATTCAGTGTTTTACAGACCTCTTGGACCTAATACAAGCTTTAAGCAACTCACAAACACATTATGTCCGATTATCCATGACGAGACTTCATCCTTAACATGCTACTTTCATCTATCTAATGCCCATATCATTCGTATACTTGCGTTCATTTAGTGTCAATTGTTCGCCCCATGCTCCTATTTCCTTCCTTTCATACGAACCTCGTTCACAATCAAGCTCGTTTAAGCATTCAAATCCTAACTTATCTTATTACCCTTAGAACTTTCTAATTTTTAGCCATTTCAAATCGTTTTACCTATACCTGTTTACCCCTGCTTATGCCTCAAACCCATTTCGGCTCGACAAATCATTTTACAAACTTATCTTTATCTTCCCAAAATCTCGTACTTTTCAAAACGTTTCAAAATCTCAAGTCTCGAACTGTTACCAAAACTCTTTAAATCTACCTCTTAAATAAATTTCGGGACGAAATTTCCTAAAGGAGGGGAGACTGTAACGCCCTGCTTTTTCATACTTTCCATAATTAGAAAGCTCGCCTTGTAATGCTATTTTTGGAAATCTTGTATTATTGTAGTCGTCTTTTCTTTGTAAAATCCGAGACTTGGATTATAAATAAAATTCGTATTTCTTTAAATTAACCATCTACATATTCATACATGTTCATACGTTCGAATTCATTGTACATCGAATCCTTATTTGTAATTCATACTTATACGATACTTATTCACGATGCATGTCCATGCTTGTCCTTAAATTTTTGATACCTAAAAACCCCTAATAATATGCTTATTTATACAACGGTTAATCATCTAATAGGTGACATATACTTGTCACTTACAAACATGTTACATACTTGTACATTACACTTTTTACCTAGTTAAATCATGTTTTATTTCATATTTCACCTTGTTACAAGTTAGGGGAAACATTGTTGCATATTATTACACAACTTAATTAACAAAATTACTCATTATAATGTTTTAAAAAAATAAAAAAATAAAGAAATATGGCAGCCCCAATTTAGCAAAATTCAGCCCCATATAGTTGGGTTTTGTGGGCTAGTTTCAAGGTGTAACCCCTTCTAAACACTTCCAAAGCCTAACCCATTGAAACCCTAATCCTTCCCCCTATAAATAACACTTATAACCAGCCTCCCTACCACTTTTGCAACACTAAAAACTCTCAAAACATCCTCCAAACCATAGCTGAAAGCAAGGGTTCGAGCAGATTGACACCCCTTCACGAAAATGAGCATAACTCACTCAATTCTTATCCGATTCACTCGATTCTTTTTCCTACTACTTTGTATTGACCTTATCTACGTTTCCATGGGTTTTTCACAGTAAATAAGTCCCTGGAATTTCCCCAAATAGGCTCCAAAGTGGGCTGTTCGTTTCTGTTTTTATCTAAACTTTGTTAAACTCATCCAACTTGTGTCTAACACATCTCACACCTATGTCCTAATGCTTACAACCTCACTTATGGTTGGTTAAGCTTAAAAACAAGGTTGAGACACTATAAATCGGAGGTTAAAACCTCAAATACTTTCTGTTTTGTTAGGGTATTTAACCCACAAATCATGTCAAGCTTAGATCTTGATGAATGAGTGATTATGGAACAACTTGGGTTGTCCTACATACAATCCTCACATGATTTGATGATTTCTCTATAGTTAGGTTGTTTATGTTATATTGCTAAACCTAGTTCGTGACCCTCCTTGGTTGTTTTTACATCAAGTGAAGTGGTGAACATTCAAGGGGTTCCTAAATGGAAGCATGTTCTTCCTACCCCATACATGACATCTATGATAACACGAGGTGCCTAAATGAAGATCCTAATCTTCTACCTCCTACTTGAATTATTGGACTAAATAATATGTAGTACTTAACCTAGATATATATATACACTCATTCGAACCTTTGATGTTGAACTTATGTTTATATGTTAAAGTAGTAGAACATCACCTAAGACCTAAACCTTGTTGTGATTCTTATGGGTGTTCAACTCATGAAAACATTATCATAACCCTTGTGGTTACCAAGTGTCATACAAGTGTAGTGTTGAAGATGATTATTTTCACATGCTATTCTGATATCTTACTTTTATGTTGTTTTAAATACCGAATCTCGACTCTAAGCATACTTGAACTTTAACCCTACACATTCAATCTTCTAACCTCATCAACTCGTCAATAATTGGATAATTGGAAAGCATATGCAAACTTTGTGAGTATACTCGTATTTCCCCTTTTTACTTTTACCACTTTTGGGGTGTAACATGTTTACCTATCAACAAACTTACACATGAACATTTTGCTTAAACACATGAACATTCCTATAACATGCTCGTATATGTGATGGCTTGATACTTTAAACTTGGGTGAAACTTATGTGTTGAACTTATCATTAACTTCGTACGAGCCAAACCGTGACATATGTAGCGCTATATGATTAACGACCCGCCCTTTATCATCGGTAATGTCATGAGCATATTGCGTTTCCTTGGTTTGATATGTTAGACACATGCCATGTTTAAATGTTTATCTTGAATCACATGCTTGCTATGAGGAATCGTTTAAAACTTATCTTTTGCTATGTATGTATCAAACTTGTATACTCGTCTTTGCTTTTGCATTGAATTATATTAAACATGTTAGAGGTTGATGAGGATGATGCTAAGAAAAGAAGTAGCGTTGATGCCTAGATACACATATAGACGTTAGGGTTTAATATGTTGTATCAATTTTGTTATTTTGTTAAACTTGTTGTATTTGAATTTCTTGTAATGTTGACAATTTATCTTATGAAATGAAATCGGATTATTTAAATACTTGTCGCAATTATTAGCGTTATGATGTCTCGAGCAATCTTCACACTTCGTCTCATCCCGATGTTTCCGCCATTGGTTGGGGTGTGACAAAGAGAGACGGGGTGTATTTATAGGGTAGTTGCCCCTCTCATGCGACATCATCTTTGGATTAGATCTGATCTGATGATGTTGAGCCCATGATTCAATCAATCCCCATTTTCCCTGAAAATCAACAATCCTTTACATAAAGAATGCCAATAAGCAATATAGATGTATCATATATGTGTGTATACAATTATTTAGATGGTGAACGATGAAAATGAGAAGGCGATGATATTAATTTATGTACGGATTCGAATCCGAGCATCGTAATCAGTCATGGGGTTAACTTCGACCCGGTGTTGCAGCCATGGTGGTGATCGTCCCTCTTGTCTGATCTTCATGTTACAGATCTGAGCCTCTCTCTCTGCTTCACTTTCTCTCTCTTCTCTTTCTGATCTCGTTCTCTGTCTCTCTGTCGTTGCGCCGCCGCCGTGTGCGACGGCTCCCTTTCTTCCGATCTGCAACGTGAAGGTGGTGGTGAAGGGTTGTTGGCGGTGGTGAAATGTTGGGGAAGGAGGTTGTGGTGGTGGGGGTGGGGGTGATGGCGGTGGTGGTGTTTAGGGAGGAGAGAGGAGGGGGTGGGGCTTTATATATAAAAAATATATTTTGTTTTATTTTTAGTTATTGTTATTATTATATTAAAAACAGATTTTTCTCCACATCATTAAAAATTATTAAATTAAAAGTCTGAACTAGTAAACTAATTTTTAATATAGGCCACGTCATCTTGCCACGTTGGACAAAATGGCCACGTCAGCAAAAAGAACTAACCCAGTTAGTGTTTATTTAACGATGGGGTGATACAGCAACCCAAGTGTTAAGTTGAGAGTGGTCTGAACCAAAGTGAAAGTTGAGAGTGCCAGCGGCTAAATAGCAATAGTTGGGGGTGTTTAAATCCATTAACCCACAATAGAAATTGATGTCTATTGAATCAACAACAGATGATATATTATAATCTGTTTTTTATAAAGATATGTAACAAAACGCAAACAATTTAAATGATATATTATAATCTGTTTTTTAGTATTTGATTTCGATCGTTATTAAACATACCCGTGTGTTCACACGGGTCTTACTACTAGTATATTAAAATAGGGCCCCTAGAAATTTGTTGGCCCAAAGAGGTCGCTTATTATCCTATATAGGTGGGTCTTCCAATTCAAATTATACAATGGATCTCTATTATGAAAACTATTAACTCAGAACAAATCCAAATGATCCAGTGCCACACGCCGCCATTGCCCACTTATTGCTACCACCTAGCAGATGTCGTTGACACCACAACCGTCGCACCGCCGTCGCAACCTCACCGCCCATAGCCTCCACCATCACAACTATTTTTGCATTGTCATTCTAAGACCGCCCGTAGTGGGGCGTGTTTTTTAAAAAAAAATTCAAAAAAAAGCCCTATAACGCCCCGGTAACCACTACACCCGGCGTTACCGGGCATTATTTTCGAAAAAAAATCACATCGGCGTTTTAATTAAAAGGCTTAAAATTATGGGGGGCCCAGCTTTTTACCGTTGACAAACGGTCATATTATTTATTTTTTTTTAATTTAAAATATTACCCACTATATATATATCACCCCACATTCTCACACTTTTTTATAAAAAACCCACTTTATCTCCTACTTTCTCTCCCACTTTCTTCTATTTTTTAT
Source organism: Helianthus annuus (assembly GCF_002127325.2). Lineage (NCBI taxonomy): Eukaryota > Viridiplantae > Streptophyta > Magnoliopsida > Asterales > Asteraceae > Helianthus > Helianthus annuus. Next base: position 55,182,455 of record NC_035438.2, read on the forward strand.
AAAAAAAACACCCACTTTCTCCTACATTTTTATACAATCATGCATCCATTCCGACCTACTTTCTTCTATTTTTTAGTTATTTTTTTTTTAATTTCAAGTAGTGTAATTTTTTTTTTAAATTAATGAAGTTTTTTATGTTTTAAATTAAAAAAAAATAATTGTGAAATGATTGAATGGGGGGTTATTGGCATAATGCCCCACTACGCCACTTTTTGCTATAATGCCCAAGTGTGACTAGGATGCCACGCAGAGCCGGCCCAATGGGCTTACAACCCAAGGCTTAGGCCTAGGGCCACCCAAAATGAAAGGCCTCCAAATTTTTGGATGGTTCTTTGTATACTAGGCCCATTTTTTTGATTTTATACTAAACAAATAATAAGAATCCCAAAAAAAATAAAGCCTGGTGAATAAAAGGCCCAAAACTTGTCTCGGTCTCACACAAAATTGACAAACCAGACGCCGCTTTGCAGGTTGGAAAACGGAATTATGGAAATCATGCTGTCTTCCCCTCAAATTTCTCAATCGTCGCCTCAATCCCCTCGATTGCCATGGTTACAGGTATTTATAATATCAGTTCTTGATTTGATTTTATATAAGTTCTCACATCTCGATTTGAATTGATATAAGTTCTGAGTTCCTTGTTGATTTTAATCGTCCATCAATTTTCGATTTGTATTGATATAAGTTCCTTGTATTGTCGTTTTGAATCGTCGATAGTTCTTCAGTTCTTGTCTTCTGGATTTGTGGCAGACAGACGTGGTCCCGTGGTTGATCTGTTCTCGGAACTCAGTGGGCAGTGGCATCGAGTCTCAACTCAACACTCAGATTCTCGGAACTCGGAAGTCAGTGGCACAGCCGCACATGTTAGATATCTGATTTTTTTCGCGAATCAAATTGTTTAGCAGTTTATTCTTCTTTCATGATTAGGGCTTATTATCCATCTCTTAAATAGATTTATAAAGTTGTTTTTTCTGAATAAATTTATATTTTAGCATTAGCAATGTCAAATCGAATTCGATCTTTTGAATCTGGTCATTCAAAAAGGCTAAAAAAACGTAAACAAGAAGCTTTAATCGAATCACAAAAGGGAGCACTTCTAAAATTTTGTACACCTACAACAAGTCAACCTACTAACGATAGTGATACACCTACAAATAATGAACCTACAAACGATAGTGATACACCTACAAATAATGAACCTATAAACAATATTGATACACCTACAAATAATGAACCTATAAACAATATTGATACATCTACAAATAATGAACCTACAAACGATAGTGATACACCTACAAACGACGAAAAACCTACGAATGATGAATTTACAACCGATGAAATACCTATAAATTTTGTTGATCCAAGTCAATGGAATAATATTAGTATTGATCTAAGAGATATACTCGTAGAAAAAGGTCCGATTAAAATTCATGATTACGATTTTCCACAAGATGAAAACTCAAGAAGCTTTAATACATCTCACTATATGCGAACATTACCAAATGGTGAAACGCTAGAAAGAAAATGGTTGATTTATTCTATAGATTTAGATAGAGCGTTTTGTTTTTGTTGTAAATTGTTTAACGTTAATCAATGTACTAGTAGCTTAGCTAAAGAAGGTAATAGCAATTGGAAAAATATTAGTAGTAAATTAAAAGAACATGAAAAAAGTAAAGTACATATTAACAATATGAGAACATGGATGGAATTAGAGACAAGATTGGCGAAAAATAAGACAATCGATAAACAAAATCAAAATCAAATAAATAAAGAAAAAGAACATTGGAGAAATGTGCTAAAAATATTGCCCTTGTAAAGAGTCTTGGTACACATAATTTAGCATTTCGTGGGACAAATGAACAATTGTATAAAGAAAGCAATGGTTTATTTTTAGCCGGTATTGAGATGATTGCAGAATTTGACCCGATAATGCAAGAACATGTTAGACGCATAAAAAATAAGGAAATTCATAATCATTATCTTGGACCCAGAATGCAAAATGAACTAATACATTTATTATCAAATGAGGTCAAAACAAAAATTATTAAAAAGGTTAAAGAAGCCAAATATTTTTCAATTATTCTTGATTGCAGACCCGATATAAGCCACAAAGAACAAATGTCCATTATCTTACGATGTTTAGATATTTCGCCAACTTCAATAGAAGTTAAAGAATACTTTTTAGAATTTTTAATAGTGAATGATACAACCGGTAAAGGTCTTTTTAATTCTATTATTGAGGAACTTAATAGAATAGGACTCAATGTGGATGACATTAGAGGTCAAGGTTATAATAATGGTTCGAATATGAAAGGAAAACATAAGGGAGTACAAAAACGATTGTTAGAAGTTAATCCTAGAGCCTTTTAAGCTCCATGTGGTTGTTATAGTTTAAATTTAGTTATTTCTGATATGGCTAACACTTGTGACAAAGTTCAAGATTTTTTTGGAACCATACAACGTATTTATTCTATTTTTGCATCATCCACTAAAAGATGGAAAATTTTACAAGATAATATACCTTATTTAACTCTTAAATCATTATCACAAACACGTTGGGAAAGTCGATTAGAAAGTGTTAAAGCAATTAGGTTTCAAGCTCCAAAACTAAGAGATGCATTAATGGATTTGTATCGTGATAGTACCGAGGCTAATGTTAAAAGCGAGGCTAAATCTTTAGTTGAAAATGAGTTGGAAAAATTTGAATTTTTATTAGCGATGGTTATTTGGTATGAGGTTTTACATGCTATTAATGTAGTTAGTAAAAACTTACAATCAAAAGATATGTGTATTGATATTGCTATAAAACAACTAGATGGACTTATTATTTATTTTAAAAAGTTTAGGGATGAAGGATTTGAAAATGCTATGATTGAGGCTAAAGAACTTGCTTTAAAGATGGGCATTGAACCTAGTTTTCGTGAAAAACGTGTTATTCGTAGAAATAGAAGATTTCATGAAAATGTTGATAATGAGACTTTGAAAACTCCTATTGATTGTTTTAGAACGGATTACTTTTTATACATAGTAGATCAAGCTAGTGTTTCACTCGAAAGTAGATTTGCTCAGTTTAAGGAGTTCGAACAAATTTTTGGTTTTTTGTTTAGTATAAAAAAGTTAAAATCTTTAAATCATAAAGTTTTAAAAGAGAAGTGCATTTATTTGGAAAAGTTTTGGAACTATGATAATCATATTGATATTGATGGTTTAGATTTATTTGAAGAACTAAAAATGCTAAGAGAAATTATACATGTAGAATCTGACACACTTACTAATATATTAACTTATATCAAAAACTTTAATTCTTTTCCAAATGCATATATCGCCTATAGAATTGTGTTAACCATTCATGTAACCGTTGCTACCGCAGAACGTAGCTTTTCCAAATTAAAACTAATAAAAAATTACTTAAGATCTACAATGTCACAAGAAAGATTAAACGGTTTAGCTATTATGTCAATCGAAAAAGATTTTTTAGAAGAACTTGATTACGATAATTTCATCAAACAATTTGCCTCGGTTAAAGCTAGAAAATAGATTTTATTTAAACATGAACTATAATTATAGAAAACATATGACTTTAAAAAAAATTTTAACTACGCCAATTATAAACTTTTTAGTTTATAATTGTCGGTCCTAAGCCCGGATAAAGGAGGAGGGTTTTTGTTACTAAATATGGTGAAAATGATAACTTTGCAAAAGGGCCACCACTTCGTAGTTCGATTAGGGTCTCCGAAAACGTAGGAACGGCTCTAATGCCACGTGTCGGATAATGCCCCATAATGAAGGCATTATATCAACTTACCACTACACATGGTCTAATAGGCTTCACCTATCATTGTCACTAGCTGGCAAAAGAACATATTTAGTGGTGAACTAATTTTGGTGTTATTGTTTTTCTTGAACGAATTGTTTCAGTCTGAACTTATTTTGATAAACGTCCATTTAAACCCATACAAAATTGATACTTTTCTAAAACAACGATGTTTTGAATCTATTTCAACCCATTACCTCCAACCGATTTACCGGGCTTATTTCTTGGTAGAATTGGTACCAAAACAAATCCTTAAAAAACCATCACTCTGACTGTACTTATATGAGAGAAAGACATTAATTATGGTGATTTGGAATCTATTGTTTTAAATTGAACAAGCATAACTTTACTATGGAATTGTCTAATATCACACACAAATTTGGTGCATTTTATAATGTTAAAAATGTAAAAACGAAAAACATCATAATAGACCTAAAATTTGCTTTGATGTTAAGTACCTGACTTATAGTATCTTCTAGAAGAACCAACTTCACCTATTTTACCCCCGTGATTGCCCACCATATTCATCCATCATTCTCTTATTTTCTCAAAAATAAAAGAGTAAACTGCTATTTTGATCCCTAAGGTCTGAGCACTTTTGTCATTTTAGTCTAAAACTCAGACCTTTTGTATATGGGTCCATGTGGTTTCAGTTTTATTGTCATTTTGGTCCAAAAATGAAATCAGCTCAGATTTCTCAAATAAAATCATGGTTTTTTTCCTTTTCCTCAGTTTAATGAAGGGCAAAATGGTCATTATAAGCTTTCTCTCTCTACCCTAATTCTCTCTAGCCGTCACTCCAAACTTGGATTAAACTCCCCTGAGTTCATATATTCATGTTGTGTGGAATTCATATATTCATGCTTGCTGATGTGGTATTAAAGGCTTTGAATTCGTTATCTTTCCTGCGGTTATGAGGATCCAGCCCTTAACCTAGATTAAACTCCCCTGAGTTCACAGTAATAGGGCGTGTAGGTTGTAACCCATCTGATACTGTAGTATCAGCATTGTTATTCATGTCCATCTCAATATCTAAATTTGTAACGCCCCAAAACTCGAATTATTAAAATTGTTAGTAAGACCCCATGTCTAATAAAATAGAATGTAATAACTAGGTTATTATACCTAGTCAAACGTTTAGCAAAACAAGCAAAGGTATAAACTTGACGGACCAAAGATGAACAAGGGGAAAGTTATGTTTTAAATTAATAAAAACACACACATCTCGTGTGTGTTCTGGAACAATCAGAAGGGGCTCCATAGGAGCCAAGCCCTAATTCTTCAAAAGCTTCAAATCAAGGGATGATTCAAGGCTCAAATTCGCAAATAAACATGGAATAATGATCACCGTCACAAGGGGATCGTAAGGTATGTCTTAGAAGTTAGATTGGTGATCTTTCACGAAGTGGGTTTTGATGTAGATCGCGAATTTGTATGAAATTGAGAATGGGTGTGTGTTAGAATCATCATATTGGACATGGGTTATGCATGATTTAGGTTAATTCGATGTTTTTGGATGAAACCCATTTGTTATGATGAAGATGATGACATGGGTGAATCATCCATGTCCAATTTTGCTTAATATTGATGTATTTTGATTTGCATGATGAGTTCTTGTTAGAGAAATTAAAAGAAATGTAATACTAGTATGTTTGATGTTTATGCATGAATGATTCGTGTTGATTAGGAAGTGGAATTTGATGAATTGTGTATGAGATTAGAAGATTGTGCATGAACTAGTTGTACTTTATGTTTAGGAGGTAGTACATACGCCAAAGGCATGATGATATTATGAAGAACTTAAGTTTAGATCACTAGTAAGTGATTAATAATGTAGTAGTAGAGCGGGTTTTAGATAATGTGATGTAAATTGATGATTTACTTATGTTAATGATGTTTAGAATCAAACATGTGTTTAGTGATAATTTTGATTATGTTGATGCATGTGTTATGTATTAGGTTTTGATAGTAATATGATGTAGGTGATAATGTAATCTTGTTTGAATGAAATGATTCATGAGGTGAATATGGGGAGAATATGCTTAAATTGCTTGTACAATGTGCTTAAATGTTAGTACGCACGCCAAGTGTTTGACAAAATGACTAGGTGAAGTAGAAAGTGAAATTGTATGCAAGTTGTAAGTTTACATGTATAGAAAGCGATTGTGGTGAAAGTAGTAGTTACTAACTTGAAAAAAAATGTGCTTTAGATGGAACTTGTATATGAATTCGGGTTGAAGGTATATGTTGGTCAAATTATGCATTAGGAGCTTGTACATTGTGTTCGAACGGGTAAGGTTTGCTATGTGGTCTACTAATCCCTTAATTACGGTCATAAGTGAACATGTACTAAATATATATATAGCATATGACCTCACTAGCAAAGGATGATGTTACGATTATGTTAAGTTGATTCTTATAGGAAGAGGTTGTCAAATGTAGAATTATGAAAGTATAAGTATGTGAGAATTGATTATGTGTTATGTGTGGTAATGAATTTAGAACTCGAAGATATTGAACAATGTGGTTGACAAATCTTGTCGTATGCATGTTAGTGAAAGTCAATATAGATAAGAGTTGGAAAATGTGTGTTAATATGAATGAGCATGAATACTAACATTGTCATGCATGACGACATGAAAGAATAGGAAACACACAAGCGTGGACTAAGCATGGAAGGCTAACGGGTCAAGATGAGGCAGGGAAAGCGGTCACGAACACGGATGCACAAGGTAAGTGACTTCCGACTCACTTCTTAGTATGCATGTAGAATTTTCATGTTCATGATTGTGGGGATAATTATGTAAGGTTATGTAATGATGAAAGTATTAAGGTAAATTGATGGGTTTAAACGGGTCGAATAATTATGTATAAGTAAGGTAGCGGTAATGAAATTCGTAAAGATTACGGACCCGGGGCAAGGATTCTTAGTCTAAAATGCAGGGAAAGCTTTTACGGACAATTAGAAACAAGTTATGTTGAGATATGCATGAACGGGCCAAAATTTGGTAAAAGGGAAGTAAGCCGAAGGCATAAGAGTCATAAAGTTAGGTAGTCCAATTATTGGATTTTCACTCCATGTGATGGAGAATTAAATTACGGTCGCGTAGGAAAAAGAATCGGGTAAAACGGATCAAAAACGAGTAAGTTATGCAAGTTTTAGTATTAAAAACAAAGGCTGAACTGGGCATCACCGTAGCTTACGGTGCCCACCGTAAGCTACGGTGGGTGCTGGACATTTAATTCTACCGTAAGGCAGACTATTTCTACCGTAAGCTTTTGGGGCCACCGTAAGCTACGGTAGCCACCGTAGCTTACGGTGGAGGTCAGGTGTAAAAGTATTGTTTATGTAATTTCTTCGTTTTTCTTCGAATTCGAACCCCGTGAACCCATTCCAAGCCTCGTTAATTTTTTATAATGTTCCTTAACCCTACCAAATGGCTTGGTAAGTTACGGATGAGTATGAAACTCATTTTTAAGATCCGAAACATACCCGATAGATATTTTGAAAGTGTTTAAGATGTGCGAATAAGAACGGGGTATGTAAGCGAGTATGCGGGGTAATGAATTAAGTACGTGGGTATGTATGTATAGATTTCACTAGTGAATGTATGCACGTGTAAAGTTATGTTTCGTTATGAGTATGGGTGTAAGTATGTAGATATGTACGTAGGTAGGTATATATGTAGGTAATGGTGTAGGTGCGTATGTGAGTAGATATGTATGGGCGTAAGTATTATGTATTTAAGTGTGGAGGTGCATACGAGTGTAGGTGTGAACGTATATATATGTGGATGCTAGTATGCATGTATAACCGTATGCCAGTAGGTAATTACGTATGCTCATATGTTTTCAATACGATTGAGTATTGATGCTAATAATAGTGTACCTTGAGAATGAAGAATGATGCAGGTACAATATTGAAGTCTCACCGGGAAATGGATACTCAGACGGAAATGCCTAAGTGCAAAGGAATAACGGAATAGAAAGTAAAAGTGTATGAATCTTGTTACGTTCATAATGTGTACTAACGTTTGAATTTTGTATGGTAAGTGTAGGTTGTACGAGTCTCGGAGGATCACTGAGGTGTGGAGATCGAAGACCGAGTCACAAGTTAGATTGTACGGGAATGTTTGAATAACTAATTTAGTAAACATAGTTTATGTTTCTATTTCGTAAATGAGTTCAATTGATGTATTCATTGTAAATGTGTCACCTTAAAATGAACCTCAAGTAAGTTAAGACGTTCATAATGAGAGAAATTTTATGGCATGTATTTTCCGCTGCGTCTTTTCAGTTAAAGCGTGTTAGGGTGTAACAAGTTGGTATCAGAGCCCTGGTTTGAGGGAAATCAAGTATGAGGAGGTAAATACTTGAACTCAAACCTGTGTGCTCTAGTGATAAGGACCCGTACAATCCAAGACTCGATCAAGATCTAAGGGTAGAAGCCAAGGTAAGTATATGCTTAAGTATGCATTTGAGGATAACTAACAGCATGTTATGTGTAAGGTCAGCATGATTGCTGGGAAGGGATGATCTGTAAATGCAGTCTATCGCTGGCACCAAGGTATCTAATATGACATATTGACCGAGGTACGTAGATTTAGCTTATGGGTGCAAGAAATGGTATATAATTAAGCAAGTGAAAGAAAATTTTAAATGAAATATAATAATGGTATGGTAAGGAAGTTTTAGAAGTGTACATGTGCCGAAACTTAATTCTGCGGACATAAGGTGGTGATTACACGAAGACACGAAACTAGTATGTGGATTGTGTACCCGGCCAGTACACAAGAAACATATGACGTTCGTGAGACCGTGATAGTTGTCACAGGTATGTCCGTTAGAATTAGGTAGCTGGTGGGCGTGTGGGTGAAATGAGTATTAAGACTCTCGGGAGATTGAGAGTACTATGTAAGAATGAAAAGTGTGAATGATAAGAATGAAGAATGTTGAATCTGTAAGACGGTACGGATCAACAATGTATGAATACAATGCTTAAATCAGCTAGACGGACTCACAGAATGAAGGATGTGAATGCAATGCTTGAATCCGCAAGACGGATTCAAGGAATGAAATGTATGAATGCAATGCTTGAATCCGCAAGACGGATTCAAGAAATGAAATGTATGAATGCAAAATTTGGATCTGTGAGACGGATTCAAGGAATGAAGGATATGAATGCAACATTTGAATCCGCGAGACGGATTCAAACATAAAAGCAATTAAGTGTACGAATGATAAGTATAAATCCGCGAGACGGATTTAAGGACGAAAGAATGACCGTAAATGATATGCGAACTTAAAATTTGAGTTAAGAAAAGAAAATTTCGATTAAGCCACATATTAGATACGTTGTTAATTGACTCGTGTGAGTCGGAAGGAATGACGGGATACAACCCGAACGATAACTTAAGTATGGCCGGGAAGGGGAAGTTTTGCAAAAAGGTTAATGAAATAATTTTAAGAATAAAAGAATTAGGAGCATTTAAAACCCCAAACAAAATAAGTATGGAGAAAAAGTAATAATGACGAGTATCGATTGAAAGTGCTAATTTTGATGTTGGGCTTGTTGGGCTTGTTGGCCATGTTCATTTGAACAACGCGTTGTTGAAAGAATGCGCATAGGCGGGTGCTCAACAAATCAATGGAAGCAATCAATGTAAGTATTACATGAACCCATGAAGAAACAGGCCGACTCGGGCCACAAACCGTTGGCATACACGACGAAGTCAAGGTTAGTAAGATGTTTAGCTTGTGATTATGAGTAAGTATTGATATAAATAAATGATTATAGTATGCCTATGATGATATGTTGACCTCTCGTATAAACATTAAGATAATTAGAAGTAACATTAGTAATGGGATGCTAAGGATGTCTCAAAGCGAATAAAATGAATGATTGTACATGATGTAAGAGTAGAATGAAATAAATCGATTTATTTCGATATATGAAGGTAATATGCTTAAATAGGAAGCTAGAGACAAGCCGTAAACTTAAAAATCAATACGAGTAAGGATTGTATACTTTTGGATTAAGTTCAATGAATGAAATGCTAGGGATGATATGTGCTAGAAACTAGCAATATGAAATGAAGGACACTAATAAGAGCTCTGGAATAGAGTCTTACATAAGTATTATGAATGAACAACTTGAAAGGGGTAAGAGTAGAATTGGTTTGATTCGAATAAGGAAGGTTTCGAGGGCAAAACCTCATTTAAGGGGGGTAGATTTGTAACGCCCCAAAACTCGAATTATTAAAATTGTTAGTAAGACCCCATGTCTAATAAAATAGAATGTAATAACTAGGTTATTATACCTAGTCAAATGTTTAGCAAAACAAGCAAAGGTATAAACTTGAGGGACCAAAGATGAACAAGGGGAAAGTTATGTTTTAAATTAATAAAAACACACACAAACACACACATCTCGTGTGTGTTCTGGAACGTTCAGAAGGGGCTCCATAGGAGCCAAGCCCTAATTCTTCAAAAGCTTCAAATCAAGGGATGATTCAAGGCTCAAATTCGCAAATAAACATGGAATAATGATCACCGTTACAAGGGGATCGTAAGGTATGTCTTAGAAGTTAGATTGGTGATCTTTCACGAAGTGGGTTTTGATGTAAATCGCGAATTTGTATGAAATTGAGAATGGGTGTGTGTTAGAATCATCATATTGGACATGGGTTATGCATGATTTAGGTTAATTCGATGTTTTTGGATGAAACCCATTTGTTATGATGAAGATGATGACATGGGTGAATCATCCATGTCCAATTTTGCTTAATATTGATGTATTTTGATTTGCATGGTGAGTTCTTGTTAGAGAAATTAAAAGAAATGTAATACTAGTATGTTTGATGTTTATGCATGAATGATTCGTGTTGATTAGGAAGTGGAATTTGATGAATTGTGTATGAGATTAGGAGATTGTGCATAAACTAGTTGTACTTTATGTTTAGGAGGTAGTACATACGCCAAAGGCATGATGATATTATGAAGAACTTAAGTTTAGATCACTAGTAAGTGATTAATAATGTAGTAATAGAGTGGGTTTTAGATAATGTGATGTAAATTGATGATTTACTTATGTTAATGATGTTTAGAATCAAACATGTGTTTAGTGATGATTTTGATTATGTTGATGCATGTGTTATGTATTAGGTTTTGATAGTAATATGATGTAGGTGATAATGTAATCTTGTTTGAATGAAAGGATTCATGAGGTGAATATGGGGAGAATATGCTTAAATTGCTTGTACAATGTGCTTAAATGTTAGTACGCACGCCAAGTGTTTGACAAAATGACTAGGTGAAGTAGAAAGTGAAATTGTATGCAAGTTGTAAGTTTACATGTATAGAAAGCGATTGTGGTGAAAGTAGTAGTTACTAACTTGAAAAAAAAATGTGCTTTAGATGGAACTTGTATATGAATTCGGGTTGAAGGTATATGTTGGTCAAATTATGCATTAAGAGCTTGTACATTGTGTTCGAACGGGTAAGGTTTGCTATGTGGTCTACTAATCCCTTAATTACGGTCAAAAGTGAACATGTACTAAATATATATATAGCATATGACCTCACTAGCAAAGGATGATGTTACGATTATGTTAAGTTGATTCTTATAGGAAGAGGTTGTCAAATGTAGAATTATGAAAGTATATGTATGTGAGAATTGATTATGTGTTATGTGTGGTAATGAATTTAGAACTCGAAGATATTGAACAGTGTGGTTGACAAATCATGTCGTAAGCGTGTTAGTGAAAGTCAATATAGATAAGAGTTGGAAAATGTGTGTTAATATGAATGAGCATGAATACTAACATTGTCATGCATGACGACATGAAAGAATAGGAAACACACAAGCGTGGACTAAGCATGGAAGGCTAACGGGTCAAGATGAGGCAGGGAAAGCGGTCACGAACACGGATGCACAAGGTAAGTGACTTCCGACTCACTTCTTAGTATGCATGTAGAATTTTCATGTTCATGATTGTGGGGATAATTATGTAAGGTTATGTAATGATGAAAGTATTAAGGTAAATTGATTGGTTTAAACGGGTCAAATAATTATGTATAAGTAAGGTAGCGGTAATGAAATTCGTAAATATTACGGACCCGGGGCAAGGATTCTTAGTCTAAAATGCAGGGAAAGCTTTTACGGACAATTAGAAACAAGTTATGTTGAGATATGCATGAACGGGTCAAAATTTGGTAAAAGGGAAGTAAGCCGAAGGCATAAGAGTCATAAAGTTAGGTAGTCCAAATATTGGATTTTCACTCCATGTGATGGAGAATTAAATTACGGTCGCGTAGGAAAAAGAATCGGGTAAAACGGATCAAAAACGAGTAAGTTATGCAAGTTTTAGTATTAAAAACAAAGGCTGAACTGGGCATCACCGTAGCTTACGGTGCCCACCGTAAGCTACGGTGGGTGCTGGATGTTTAATTCTGCCGTAAGGCAGACTATTTCTACCGTAAGCTTTTGGGGCCACCGTAAGCTACGGTAGCCACCGTAGCTTACGGTGGAGGTCAGGTGTAAAAGTATTGTTTATGTAATTTCTTCGTTTTTCTTCGAATTCGAACCCCGTGAACCCATTCCAAGCCTCGTTAATTTTTTATAATGTTCCTTAACCCTACCAAATGGCTTGGTAAGTTACGGATGAGTATGAAACTCATTTTTAAGATCCGAAACATACCCGATAGATATTTTGAAAGCGTTTAAGATGTGCGAATAAGAACGGGGTATGTAAGCGAGTATGCAGGGTAATGAATTAAGTACGTGGGTATGTATGTATAGATTTCACTAGTGAATGTATGCACGTGTAAAGTTATGTTTCGTTATGAGTATGAGTGTAAGTATGTAGATATGTATGTAGGTAGGTATATATGTAGGTAATGGTGTAGGTGCGTACGCGAGTAGATATGTATGGGCGTAAGTATTATGTATTTAAGTGTGGAGGTGCATACGAGTGTAGGTGTGAACGTATATATATGTGGATGCCAGTATGCATGTATAACCGTATGCCAGTAGGTAATTATGTATGCTCATATGTTTTCAATACGATTGAGTATTGATGCTAATAATAGTGTACCTTGAGAATGAAGAATAATGCAGGTACAATATTGAAGTCTCACCGAGAAATGGATACTCAGACGGAAATGCCTAAGTGCAAAGGAATAACGGAATAGAATCTTGTTACGTTCATAATGTGTACTAACGTTTGAATTTTGTATGGTAAGTGTAGGTTGTACGAGTCTCGGAGGATCACTGAGGTGTGGAGATCGAAGACCGAGTCACAAGTAAGATTGTACGGGAATGTTTGAATAACTAATTTAGTTGTTGATGCATTTATTGTCTATCGCCTTCGTCAATTCGTGTCGTAGTGAAAAGCCGGAAGAAATCAAGCTCATAATGTCACAAGTAGATAAAATTAGCAAGGTGTCATTTTGGTAATTAATGAGAAATCTCATTAATTCCAATGACATATAAATAGGAGAGTTATGTCATAAGTTGTAAGGACTTTTGGAAGACTTTCAAGACTTTGGTTCTCACATTTGTACTTTTGGTGATTCAAGTTTAGAGAGAGAAAGTCTAGAGAGAGAAAGTCGTTGTAAACGTGATTCTTGTACCGAACTTGTCATATCTTGCAATGGATTCACGTTACTAGTACGTTATTGTGTGTTGGGTCACGTACGTTCACGGTTTCCGCACGTCGAACGTTCGTTACGCAATCGAACGGTGTCAAAACCGGTCCTACAAGTGGTATCAGAGCTAGGAGCTCGATTGCAAGATCAAACACATCGTTTTCGTACCAGATTTCAGCGATTTCAGAGCCGAATCAGATCCGATTTCATCGATTTCTTCATCTTCTACTCATTTCTCACGGTTTTTACAGAAATTCGTCAAATTGAACGTGATTTCACGGTCCGATTCGTCTGAATTTTTGATATATTGTGCGAATAACATTGAATTACAACCCTACCAAGTTTCAGATCGAAACTCCAAGCCGTTTAGGAGAAATCGCAGTTTTTCGATTCGTTTTTGCGTGAAATTTCAGGTAGGTCCGCTCGTGAGGAATTGAACAGGTCCGCTTATTTGGTTTAACAGGTCCGCTCCAAACATCATTGATCCGCTTATGTGACATAATGGGTCTGCTCCAAATGTAAAAATGTTGGTTCGCTTATTCAAACATTTTATTAGGTCCGCTCATAATTGCTTGTTATTGAGGTTCGCTCTAAATGCTTAATAAGTGGTCCGCTCAAAAGGTTTGAATTTAGTTCGCTTTTGTGTCATCGTTGTCAGCGGAACAGGTAAATTGCAGGTTCTTGTTTCACCGCCCCATTGATAAACAGGCCAATCATTTGACTAAAAGTGTTTTGTAGGTCCATGTGCTAAGGCTTGCCGCCCATTTAATAAAAGGATGTCTGTACATTTGGTTTAACGGCCCAATCAGCTTGCTTGTTGCCATCCATTGTTACATATCTTTTACAGCCCAAATCCAAGTTCTTTAGTTCACCGCCCCATTACTCAAATTTGGCCCAGTCACAGATTTTTGTTACACAGCCCACTTGTTTAGATAAATCCAATTACAAACTTGCTGTCAGGTTGTTGTTTATATTTGTTATTTTGTGCCGCCAATTAATTCAAATCGGCCCAATCCCAGGCTTTTAGGTGCCGCCCCACTAAGTTTTAGAGGCCCAATCACAGCCATTGGTTCCAAATTAAGATTGATATAATTTGTTTGGCTATTTGTTGCACCGACCCATTATACAAATTTGGCCCACTTGTTCACCGCACATTAAGACACCTGCCCAATTATCAATCTGCTATTGTTGTTATAAAAAATAAAAAATTAAAAAATAAAAACCATTATTATTCTATAAAGAATTGGGGGGCATTTGAATTAACAGTGTGCATTCATTGGAACGGGTTCACGAATCTTCGACAACGAGTCTTAGATTGGGATTATCAACAAACTGTTACGTATTCAATCAGTTTTGACTTAATCGTTTACTTGTTTGTTTGCAGGAAATCCAAGGTGTTTGTCAAGAATAGGATCCTCACCCGAGAGAATCCTCACTTGATCCGTTATCATCTAATCTTTGATATTCAATCGGATAGTCGTTTGTTTGTCTGAACTTCATTATTGATTGAGAATTCGTCATTGTGAATCTTTTGATACCAAAGATGGATTCTGAAATCTATATTACACTGAACAAGTTTGAAAATTTTACAGGTATCAAGGGAGAATCAACTGAAGAATTGATCAAAAGGTATATCAATTTGTATTGGGAGATGATGAGATTGAAGATAACCAAGACTAATGAGGAATGGGTTGACAAGTTGGCAAATGTTTTACCGGGTGATATGTGGAGAATGTATGTGTTAGATTTGAAGAAGATACATTTAAACTTGACTTTGGCTTTCTTTGTCGAGAAGATTGAAGAACGAGAACTTGAACTCCGAAAGAATAAAGCAGCAACTGATAAAGTAGAATTCAAATCTGAAGAAAATGTTCGAGAGGAAGAGGAGCAGGTTAAAGAAATTTCAGCTATCAAGGTAGAGAAGAAAGCTGAAGCTGAAAAAATGACAGAGAAGTGCTCAAACTGTGAAAATCTGAAATCTGAAAATGCCAAACTCTTGAGGGATTTAGAGAGTTTGTCATTATAAAATGAAAATCTTAAAAATTCAGAAAATGTTTTGAAAAATCAAATAAAAAATTTAGAAAATGAAAAAGTAAAAATTGACAAAGATTTTCAAAGTCAAATAAAAATTCTTGAAGATGGGAGGGATGTGTTTAGCAAAAACAACATCGAAAAGCAAAAAATGATAAATTCTCATCTTCAGAAGATTATTCAACTTGAAAAAGAAGGAGAGCAAGCTCGAAAGAAAATCAATGAGCTTGAAAATAAATTGAAAGGTTTTGTGATTTCTTCAGCGTATGTGAATATTTCATGTCCAAAACCGATCAATTCAGTTTCAATGTGACTGTGTCACAAACTTTGACAATGTCAAAGTTGAAGATTGTGATGAGAAATCTGATGATGAAAATACAAAAATTGAAAAACAAAAATTGTTTTTAGAATTAAAAGAAAAATTCAAAAATACTGTTTTGCAATCTACTGAAATAGGTGAATGCTCAAAGCAAAAACCTGTTAAGAAGAGTGTAGAACAAAAACAAAAAGGTAAAAATTTGAAAATTGTTCAAAAAGATAATAAAAGCTCATCAGATCGATCATCCAATCGCATTCAAAAAGCACAAAAATTGAAAAACGAAAACTCAAAAATTGTTGGTAATAAGTGGTGCAGGTTTGACCACAGTGCTCAAGAGACAAATCCAACAATCAAGAGGAGAAAGGAATATCACCAAGCCAAACAGTGCTTTGATCTGAGCATTTGGTGTGACAATGGTGATTGGTATGATAACAGAATGTGTTACCGATGCGGCTATCAAGGACACATTGTTGTTAACTGCCAGAGACAGAGATTTGAGACAAGAAGATGCTATAATTGCCAAATCAAAGGACACATTGCCAAGAATTGCCCAAGGAAATCAAATGAAAGATTGAGGGTTAATTCTCAGAAATTGGCATAGAAACCAGTCACTGTCAAGCCAAAGGAACTGAGAGTTTCAGACCAGAAAGTCAAAGAACAGAAGGTCCAAGAACCTAAAGTTCAAGAAAAGAAAGTGAAGCTTTCTCAGGGGCAAAAAGACAAACTGCAAAAGAAGAGGAAGAAGGCCAGAGAATATCTGGAGAAGATTTTGTCCTCGGGTTCACCCGACAGATCGAATAAGAGTGCTGATGAATCAACTTCCTCGATTGCAAAGTCAAGCAAGATGAATTCATCAGATACAAATCTGAGGACGAAAAAGGAAAAGAAGAAGGTAACATTCTGTGGCGATGAATCTGTTTCTTCGGAAGCAAAGGAGCCACATGTCGGCGATGAATCTGGCTCATCAAAGTCAGACAAGCCACATTCAGGCAATGATTCTGGTTTGGTAAAGCCAGAAGAGCCAGTTGTTGAGGTAAAAACTGAGAATTCAGGTTTAACAATGGATGATACAAACTTTCCACCATTGTTGAACAAGAATTCAAAATCACCCAAGGACAGTCAGGCTTGGGTGAAACTTTTCAAATGAAAAAACCTGACTTGCCGGAGTTCCCAGGTTGGTAAGCGTGGAACAGGAATCGGCACATTTCTTGAGAAATTTCACTCTGGTGATTTTTCGTTTTTCAAAAGATAAATCAGGGACATTAAGTTGTACTTGATTCATCTTTCCTACAAATGATAATTTGAAAAACAAGGTGATGAAACCCCTAGTTTATGAATTGTCACACAAAACTAATTTTCCGGAAAAACCATTTTGATTAAAACAAACTTAAGTGTTTTGAAATCATAATGGGAAAATAAGTTGTTGTGAGGGGGAGTTCTGATTGTTTACGCCAAGTGGATGGAGAATTGAAGTGATTCTCTTCATGTTGTCAAGTTTGTACAGTTTGTTTCAAATTTTCCCAGAAAATCAAAATTGAAACATATTTTGATTTTAGGGGGAGAAAAATTTTTAAAAATTAGAAAATTTGAAAATGTCAAAAACATTGAAAAATTCAAAACGAGTTTTGTTGTGAAAAAGAGGAAATGATAGTAAATCAGTGGACTATCACAGCATGCTAAAGAAATGAAATGTCAAATGTGATAAACGATCTCACTAAAGATGTGACGATAGGCTCAGCTAGACTAGTAGATTTGCGATAACGATACAAACATAAATGAAAACGCCTAGTTCTAGTGGGAAACATGGTTGAAAGCATAGTACTTAGTTTTGTCCTTCTTGACTGTGTGCCTGCTCAGTAATCGCTGATTGTCGAAAGACATAAAACTGGTTAAGTTTGTGAACTTTCACTACTTTGCTGAAAAATCGCTGTGATTGTGCATTTCATTTTGCAAAGATTTAATCTTGTTTGATTTCTTTATTTTGTTTAAGCATCGGACATCCTCTGCGTATACGGGAGTATCGACCTGGATGTTGTTGCCTAAACGTTCTGCTTTATTTTCTTTGGTGTTTCGTTTAAGCTTTGGACCTCCTCTGCGTATACGGAAGTATCGACCTGGTGGTTAAAGCCTAAACAACTTCAACTTGTTTTATTTTCTTATTTTGTTTAAACATTGGACTTTCTCTGCGTATACGGAAGTATCGACCTGATTGTTAATGTTTAAACATTCTGCTTTATTTTCGCATATATCACAGTTGATGAAAGTTTAAAGGCATTACTCGAGTTAGTGTATTGCATGATGAGGGGATATGCTGAGATCGGGGGGTCCATAAGAATTTTAGTGCAAAATTAATATACCTTAACGTATCTATAAGCATTTCGAAAGTTTTTAGATTGAGCTTAAGTGGACATCAATATCGTCAATCAATGTGAATCGTTTTGAACTTAAAACGATTAAAAGCTTAACGATGCTTGTGATGTGTCTCAAAAACTGATATGATCCTCTTACACAAACTCACAAAAATATGTTAATACATATTTCATTTCTGCATTTAATTTCTGTCTTTGCATTTATGTTTCTTATTTTGAAAAATCCAAAAAGATTTTCGACAACTGATGTTGAAAAACTGATATTCAAAATCTCAAAGGCTAAACATGATGAACAGACAGGTTGGTTAAATGGTTTGAAATGTTTAAGATGATTCATTAAGTTGAATCAGGATTTGGAATGTTTCAAATTTTTGATCATTTTTAAATGTAAATAATCCTCAAATGTTTAGATGATTCATTAATTTGAATCACAACTTTATTGGTTTGTAATAGAGAGGTTGAGATGTGCAGGTTTCTAAATCTGTTGATACGGAAAGCCAGGCGTCGATCCCAAAAGCACGGAAGCTTGACGAAAGGGGGAGCCTGAAGAGTCTGAAGAAAAAGAGCAACGGAAGCTGAAGACAGATCCACCGGGATTCTGTTCAAGCAAGAAGAATCAAGAAAGAGAGAAAGACAAGCCACTACGAGTTTAACTACGAATTGACTGCGGCAATATCCAAGGGGGAGTTTGTTGATGCATTTATTGTCTATCGCCTTCGTCAATTCGTGTCGTAGTGAAAAGCCGGAAGAAATCAAGCTCATAATGTCACAAGTAGATAAAATTAGCAAGGTGTCATTTTGGTAATTAATGAGAAATCTCATTAATTCCAATGACATATAAATAGGAGAGTTATGTCATAAGTTGTAAGGACTTTTGGAAGACTTTCAAGACTTTGGTTCTCACATTTGTACTTTTGGTGATTCAAGTTTAGAGAGAGAAAGTCTAGAGAGAGAAAGTCGTTGTAAACGTGATTCTTGTACCGGACTTGTCATATCTTGCAATGGATTCACGTTACTAGTACGTTATTGTGTGTTCGGTCACGTACGTTCACGGTTTCCGCACGTCGAACGTTCGTTACGCAATCGAACGGTGTCAAAACCGGTCCTACATTAGTAAACATAGTTTATGTTTCTATTTCGTAAATGAGTTCAATTGATGTATTCATTGTAAATATGTCACCTTAAAATGAACCTCAAGTAAGTTAAGACGTTCATAATGAGAGAAATTTTATGGCATGTGTTGGTGCACTTGTGTCTGTACTTTGTCTGTATTCGGTCTGATATAAACGATGTCCTGATTTGTGTTGTCAGTTGACCAAGTCAATCATCCTCCGGTTTGACTTGGACAACAGTTTAAAGATGTTCTGATCGAAGGATAGCCTCGAAGGATACACCTGATCCTTCGAGGTGATCGAAAGATATGGTTCGACCATGGTTCGACCATTAGACCTCGAAGGATGATCCTTCGAGGTCCATGCTGATCTTTCGTGTGAACTATGATCGATAGATGATCCTTCGGACCATCTATCAGATCCTTCGATCCAGACCTGCTGAGCTGGGTATATATATACCCATGCATGTGTTGAGTGTGAGGAAGTTCTGCCATTTGCACATCCGAGAGATAGAGAGCCTTGAGAGCATTCTGTCCAGAACTCACACTCACACACTTAGAGAGTTTATAGAGCATTTCTGTAAACATTGAGCTTGTAACCGAACCCTCATTGCATTAATACAAGTTGTGTTAATCGGTGAACTTGTGTGTTTGTTTCTCTACTTGCTACTAACTCGGTTTGCTTGCTAGCTTGGATTCCGCACTCGCTAGTAGGTTTGTATAACAAGGTTTAGGTTCGTAATCCTCCGCGAAACAGGGACCTACAAGTGGTATCAGAGCCTCGCTCTTTACCTTGTTTAAAACCGGGTTTTTACAAGTTTTGGTGTGTTGAAACACTTGGTTTTGCACCTGTTTTTACTAAGTTTCTTGCATTTTCTTTGAGTAAAAACGTGTTCTAAACCTATCGGGAGTGTTCGGGGTCGGTTTGGGTAACATAAAAATCGTGTTTGTGAAACTTTGATTTTTCCGGCCATATTCCGGTTATCATTCCGGTGAACTGGACTTGAGGATATGGTTTGCCTATTTTGGTAAAATTTTTGAAAGTCAAAAAGTTTGGTGAAAAGTTGTTGCAGAACCATCCATTCTGCCGAAAGTTGGTACACCAACCCATCACCTTTTCACCAACCTATCACATCAAAGTCAGTTGTGTCAGAGTCTCTCGAAAGATATCTTTCGACATCGAAAGATCATCCTTCGATATCTTTCGATCAAGGAGGGCTCGAAAGATTTATATCCTTCGACCCATCCTTCGAAGTCTGAAACATATCCTTCGACAGAGGAATCTTTTCGAAAGACTAGTGTCCGAAAGATTAGGATCCTTCGTATTGGTGAATCTTTCGAGATCTGTTGATCGAAAGATAAAGATTTAACACGAAAGATAAGGATCTTTCAAAAGGGAATCCTTCGTGTTCTTGAGTCTTTCGAGATCATTGTTCGAGAGTCAACAGTAATCCTTCGAGTACTGTTGATCCTTCGAACAAGATTATATCTTTCGATTGTGATCTGTTTATTGTTAACAACTTTCTGTGATTTCAGATCTTTCGACCAGGAACCTTCGGTTGTGTTATCTTTCGGATCATTCTTACTTAGCATTTATTTTGCTTGTCTATCATGAATCCGAGTTGGTGGGGAACTCCGGCTCCAGACAATGGTGAATATACAAGATCAAATGTCACTCCCTCATGGTGGGGTACATCGGCTCCAGACGATGGAAAATACACGAATACCAGGTCATCTCCTTTATGGGCCGAGTCGCCGGTATCGACATCTTCTCAGGGAAATCAATGGGCTTTGGTATCGAATCAAACTCCGAGCATTCAAAGTATTCTACTAAGCGAAAGTGAAACAGGAAGTTTGAATCGACCTCCAAAGTTGATGCATTTGAATGAATATCCAGGATGGGTTGAGAGATTTAAAACATATGTTCTTGGTCAAAATACGGAACTGTGGATACGTTTCACCACAGATTTCGATCAAGCCATAGAGGTTGCTGCTTCAGATTCTGCTACGTTTGCTGATCTTCCAGAAGATAAAAAGAAAACCTATGATCTGGAAAAGAAGGCATACGCCATTCTCACTCAGGCGTTGAGCAAGGATATCTACCATCAGTTTGTCAGCTTCAAGACAACAAAGAAGTTATGGGATGGATTGAAAAACAGAGGAGTGGGAAATGCAGCAACCCGTCAAATGCGTCATGATCTTCTCAAGAAAGAATTCGAAGGCTTCACTTGTATGGATAAGGAGTCCTTGGGAGATATGACAAGCCGATTTTATCATCTGCTTACGGAATTGGATAATTATAGTGTAGTGACAACTCAGGCTGAAGTTGTGAAGAAGTTTGCTGATGCTTTGCCTCCTCAATGGAGTAGTTTCTTGGAAATCCTGAAGTACAACGGGGTGTTGAGAACCACTAATATCAACGAATTCGTTCAACTGTTGGAAAACAAGGATCAGGAGGAAACATTGAAGGCAAAGAGAGTTCCATTGCCACAGAATCCAGAAATGTACTGTGGAACTTCCAGTTCTTCGTCTGCAAGAACCGGTTCACATGCTCCACTTCAAACAGCGTTTGTCACAAGCACAGATTGTTTTGGCAATCCAATACAAGTTCCTGTTAAGCCACCTCCCACCACAGACATGTATGGAAATCCAATCCAACCACCTCCACCTCCTCCTGCTCAACAACAACAACGTGCATGTTATGGAGGAACATCATCTGCTGGTCAACAATCAAAGTCAAGTACAGTACAGCTCGACACGTCAAGCTTCTCTAAAATCAGTGTAGAAGTGGCTAAGGAACACATGGAGCTGCTTAACACTGTAGTGAGCGCGTACTGTGGGTTGATAGAAGGTCAGATTGGCAACATTAATCTGACACAAGAAGATTACAGGCAGATTGATAAAGAGGAGATGGACTTGATGGACATCAAGTGGGCCTTTGCGAGTGCTGTGAGAAGAGCAAAGGATTGGATGGAGAGTACTGGAAGAACCAGCTTGGAAAGTAAGCGAGACACCAAGTATGGGTTCGATAAGCAAGCTGTAAAGTGCTTCAATTGTGGTGAACGGGGTCACTTTAAACGGGAATGCACCAAGCCAGCCCAGCACGGAAATCAAAACCCCTTCAGAAACCAAGGCAACCGGCAGAACAGAAACAATGATCGTACCATGGTACCCGTCAACAACCAAACCAACCGGGCACTTGCAGTTCAGGTAGATGAAGGTTGTGACTGGTCAATCCAGTTGGGTGGTGATGCTCCCGATGGAACAGCATGTTTTGCTCAGATTGTGAAGGAGCTAGTTCACACCAGTGGTGGAGAATCTTCTGCCAGTGGTGGTGAATCGTCTGAAGATGAAGACTCTTCTGGGTACAGCAGAAGTGTTGATGAAGAATCATCTAATTCTGGTGATGATCATGTGGGTGAGACATTGAATGCAGCAATCGATGCAGATATTGATGAATTGTTGGAGGAAGCTGCAGCAGAAACTCAAAGAAGATCTATTCTGGTGGATCAAGCTGCTTATACTTCGTCTTCTCTCCATTCAGCCTTTATGGCTAATGTCGACAGTTCATCAAGTCAGGTATGTGTCGATGAACCCACTGCTGTTAATTGTGATGAATGTGCTAGGATGCATGCTAGATGTGCTGAAATGGAGAAAAGTATGTCTGAGTTGCAAGGCAAACATGATGCTTTACAAGCTAGTTTGTTTGACTTGCAAGACAAACATACTACTGTGAATGAGAATCTGAGTGACTTGCAAAGTAAGCATGACGCTTTGCAAGAAAAATATGATGTGACCTTTCTCCACAATCAGAAATTGACTGTGGACCTCTCTAAATGCACAGAAGCCAACATGTTTTATGAAAACCATGAAAAAGAATTTAAGTCAGTAATTGAAACGTTAAAGAAGGATAAAACTGAACTGACTAAAATGGTTTCAAGAAAACAAACTGATATTAATTTGTATATATCTCGCCTTGAGAGTATGCAAAAAGAGATGGCTTGTGTGAAAACCGAAAGTGATGCGATCCAACTCAAGCTAGACAGTTATTTGAGTTCTAGCTATGTGTTAGATCACATCATTGACGTTCAGAAGGAAAAGAGAGATGTCACATGCATAGGGTACAAGAAGTGTCCACCACCAGTGAGACATAATTATGATGCCATGCCTGATGAAGAGGACAGGGTTTTCTTTGAACCTTCTGTGCCTCTAGATGTTAAGGAGTTTGCTGCAGGACTCGGATACCAAAAGGAAGTATCCTCAGATTCAGATGTGTCAGCAGATACATTTGTGAGTGCTGAACAGAATCAAGATCCTCCAGTTGTGATTGAGGATGCTGATTCGTCTGATGATGAATCTGACGATACTGTCCCAGCAAAGTCTGATGCGGTAGCCAAAAATGAGGACATACCTCTTGAGAATCACATTCTATGTGATCCCCCTGTTCAACCCGCTAAGACTATTGCAACTGAGTCCTCATCTGCAGAAGAGCCGGAGAGTGTGAATTTGCTGTACACTCTAGTTGGTGATGATAAAATTTACTCAGACAAAGATTTTCCCATTAAGAATGTTAATCAATCCTTAATCTGCAAAGTCTTTGAGAATTCGACGAGTAAGTTCTTGGGAAAGGCAGGACCTAAAGTTACAGTTACACAGTGTCCTCCTATTCCAAAGGCTGAAATTCGAAAACAATTTGGTAACAAGAAATTACCAACAGTGCCAACACAGCAAAATCACACCAAACCCAAAGGTAAAACACCGGCTCAAGCTAACAAGAAGCCGAACCAAAAGAAGAAGAAGAATGTTAACTTTGTGAAATCGACGGGAACAGACAAAATTGAAAAGTTTGAAAATCAATCTAACTTAGATTTTGTCAAGAAAACAATTGTCGAGAAAAGAAATGAACCAAGCAGTTCAAAGCCTAGTACCTCGGGTTCACAAAGTTCAACATCATCGGCTAGACGATCACATGATTCTTCGGGGTTTGTAGAACGAAGATCGTGTTTTGAGTGTGGAACCATTGGGCACATTATTAGAAACTGCCCATATCTTCATAAGCAGAAAGGAAAGGTTGATGATCCCCGTGGCAAAACTGACCGTAAGCCAACTGTTTCCACAAAACAAGATCCCCGCCTTGTAAAAGAAAGGGAAAAGAAACAGAAACGCCAACAGGTCAAAAGGATAGAAAAAGCGATTAAAACCGATGCGGTTCAAAAACAATCTGTTGTTGTAAAACCAGACAATTCTAAAACTTCAAATCCCCAAGAAGTTAAACTTTTAAAGAAAAACACTGGTGAAACCAAACAGACTTGGAAACCAAAAACGGTTACTGAATCAGGGGGACCATCACAATTCACCAACCATCAAAGACAAGAAGTTATTGTCATTGATGAAAATGGAAGACCCAAGACCACAATGGCTTGGGTCCCCATCTCCAACTAATTCATTTGAGTTCATGTGCAGGGTGCTTCAGGAGGAACTATCAGTAGTCACTGGATTGTTGATAGTGGGGCATCCAGGCACATGACGGGCGACATGAAGCTTCTCTACGACGTTAAATCTATTAGAGGAGGTTATGTTGCTTTTGCTGGAGATAAAGGTGGATATATAACGGGTGAAGGAATGATATCTAACGGGATTGTCAGCTTTGACAAGATCAATTTTGTGCAACAACTTGATCACAATCTTCTTAGTGTTTCTCAAATCTGTGACAAGAAATTTTCAGTACACTTTGATGCTAATGGATGTTATGTGCTGAAACCCGGCTTCAAAATTCCAAAAGAATGGATTCTCTTGTCGGCTCCAAGGATAAATGATTTGTACGTCCTTGACATGAGCCAAGCTATTACTACGTCTGCACAAGCAACATGTTTCGTTTCTAAAGCCACAGAAAAAGACACTATCTCTTGGCACAGACGAATGGGTCACATTCACTTACGCAAAATGAATCATTTGGTTTCAAATGAATTGGTGAATGGTGTTCCCCTCAAGAATTTTCATCTTCAAGACATCTGTGTTTCGTGCCAGAAAGGAAAGCAAACAAAGAAGAAGCACCCTACAAAGAAGATCAACACGGTGGCAGTTCCTCTTGAACGCTTGCACATGGATTTATTCGGTCCTGTCAAGCACAAGAGTATTCGGGGTGATCAATACTGCCTCGTGGTTACTGATGATTATTCAAGATTTTCTTGGGTTGCGTTCATGGCACACAAGAGTGAAACCTTTGGCATTATCAAAAACTTGATCATTCAGATTGAGAATTTGTATAAGTTGAAGGTTAGGCGGATACGTAGCGACAATGGTACTGAATTTAAAAATCATTCCATGGCGGAGTTCTGCACTTCAAAGGGTATTCTTCATGAGTTTAGTGCAGCTTATACTCCTCAACAGAATGGTGTCGCTGAACGTAAGAACCGCACGTTGATCGAGACTGCTAGGACAATGTTGGTAGAGTCACAGTTGCCCATTCCATTCTGGACTGAAGCTGTGGCCTCTGCATGCTACACATTGAATAGAGTCCTTACAGTCAAAAGACACAACAAGACCTGCTTTGAGCTTCTTCAAAAACGGAAACCAGATTTGTCTTATCTCGAACCGTTTGGAGCTCCTTGCACAATCATCGATCCTAATGGAAAGTTTGGGGCAAGAGCAATTGATGGATACTTTCTTGGGTATGCCACCCCTAACTTACGAGTCTGGAATCTAGAGACTAAAAGGGTCGAGGAATGGTCTGAGGTCAGAGTACAAAGGCACACCTTGCCAGTCAAAAATCCGGGTCAACCTTGGATGTTTGAGTATGATGACTTCTTCAATTCGATCAATGTTGAAGCCGTTGAAGAAAATGCTGCGGCTAGGATGTTTTTCGAGAGTGACAATGCAACAGTTTCACCGGTGGTTCGTCCAATTCTTGTTAATCAAGAACCATCTTCTTCGGTGAACAACAATACTCTCAACAATGAGGATTTTCATGATGCAAACGAATTGAACGAATCTTCAGAGGATGATGAATTTCTAGATGCAGATCAAGAAGCTCCTACAACAGCAGTTCATGGTACTTCAGAGGGTACTCCTCCAGTGGATACACATAGAACAGCTGAGACTACTGCATCATCCTCTTCGTCAATTCCGGGTCTTGAATTGGTTGTTGATCTTAATCTTAACAACCTGGGTATAAATGTTCCAGTTCCAGATAATCCAGAAACAAGGATTCATAATACCCATCCTCAACAAAACATCATTGGAAATGTGCAAAGTGGCGTACAAACAAGAAACATGTTGCGAAACAACAACAATGCAGGCTTGTATGCAGCTATTCGAGAATCCGGGCAACAAAACGATTGGTCCTTCGCGTGTTATGTCTCACAAGAAGAACCAAGAACGTGGAAAGAAGCCTTGAAAGATAACGCTTGGGTTGAAGCAATGCAGGAAGAACTGCAACAATTCCAGAAGCTGGGTGTCTGGAAACTCGTAGAGAAACCTGCTGGATATAAGAAGATTGGTACCCGTTGGGTTTTCAAATGCAAAAAGGATGACCGCGGAGTTGTTATCCGAAACAAAGCTCGTTTAGTCGTTCAAGGTTTTCGTCAGATTGAAGGGATCGACTACAACGAAGTCTATGCACCAGTGGCACGTCTCGAAGCAATTCGAATCTTTCTAGCCTATGCATCCTTCAAAGGATTCAAGGTTTATCAGATGGACGTGAAAAGTGCATTTTTACACGGTGTGGTTGAAGAAGAGGTGTACGTCGAACAGCCTCCAGGTTTTGAAGATCCTATCCATCCCGATCGGGTTTGGTTGCTCAACAAAGCTCTTTATGGTCTTCATCAAGCACCACGAGCTTGGTATGCAACCTTATCTCACTATCTGCTGGAGAACGGTTTTCGTAGAGGTCTTATCGACTGTACTCTTTTCATCAAGGAACAAGATGGAGATCTTCTTCTGGTACAGGTATACGTTGATGACATTATTTTTGGTTCTACTAATGATGTCTTGTGTAGGGAATTCGAGCGCATTATACAGGATAAATTCGAGATGAGTGCTATGGGGGAAATGACCTTCTTCTTGGGCCTACAAGTACAACAAACGGAGTCTGGGATATTCATCCATCAGACTAAATATGTTGGTGACATCTTGAGCCGGTTCCAGATGTCTGATGCAACGCCCATTGGTACCCCATTGCCAACTAATCACGGAATTACTCCAGATTTGAAGGGAGAAGCTGTTAGTCCCTCAAACTATCGCGCTATGATCGGATCTCTTATGTACCTCACAGCATCAAGGCCAGACATCATGTACCCAACGTGCCTGCTTGCCAGATATCAAGTTAACCCGAAGGCCTCACATCTTGCTGCTGTTAAAAGGATTTTTCGTTATTTGAAGGCGTACCCTGACACCGGTCTGTGGTACCCTAGGGATAATAACTTTGAATTGGTAGCTTTCAGTGATTCTGATTTTGGCGGATGCAAAATCGACGGTAAATCCACAACGGCTGGATGTCAGTTCTTAGGAAATCGCCTAGTTACATGGCAGTGCAAGAAGCAGACGTGTGTAGCTACATCAACATGCGAAGCTGAATACATTGCTGCCTCAAGTTGTTGCTCCCAAGTTCTTTGGATTCAACAACAAATGCGGGACTACGGTTTTGAATTCCTAACTACTCCTATTTACGTTGATAATTCTGCTGCCTTAGATATCACTAGAAATCCTGTGCAACATTCAAAGACCAAACACATCGAAATCAAATATCACTTCATACGTGATTGCTTTGAGAAAAGGCTAATCGATGTTGTTAAGGTCCACACCGATGACCAACGTGCCGACTTATTTACCAAAGCATTTGACAAATCTAGATTTGACTTCTTAATTTTGGTAAACGGCATTAAGGTCAAGCAAGAGTAAAACCAACATCGGAAAATCATTTTTGTAAATATCCTTGTGTGTTTTAAATTTATCTTAGTTTATTGATTTTAGGGGGAGTAAATCCAAAAATCTGAAAATCCAAAAACATCGAAAAATTTCAAAAACACAAAAACAATAGAAAAACAAAAATGAGTTTCCTGGCGAGCAAAAGAGAAAATGATAGTACATCAGTGGTCTATTCAAGCCTCTTTAAACCTTAAATGAAAAACGGTAAGCAGCTCTATATAAGATGTATCGGTAGGCTCACAATCATTTTAAAGTGTGCAGGGTGATATAAATCTTAATCGACTGAAGACCAGGTGGGAACCATTCATTGGCATATGGTCTTAGTACCGAAATTTCGTTTGATAGATTGCCGAGGTTCTGAGATATTCGGTCTTTATGCTGCTTATCATCTGGGTATCATGGTTGTATCTTTTACCGAAAAATAACGGGGACGCAAGTCTAGATCTTCCATGATACTATACATACGTGTACATATTACATACTGCATTCGACCTCAATAAGTGATAAACAATCACATGTCCATATCAAATAAGTGATAAAAATATCACATTTATCCGGGTGTCAAGTTCGTCTCTCTGCTGTACGGAAGTACTGACCTGTTCACGGACTTGCACCTGTGCCCTCATGCATACGAAAATCAAGTTCCTCATCAATAAGTGATTATATCACATAGGGCTTGTTTTCAAATCAAAATAAGTGAGTATCTCACAATTTATACGGTCAAACAGATGATAATCGGTATACTCACCGGTAAGATGAACTCTCGTGCATACCTTGATACGGGAATGTGTCGTGATGTGGATGAACACCGGTCGGTAAGTATAAATCATACATTAACGTATCCTCTAAACATGATTACATCTGATAAGTTGAGCTTAAGTGGACAACAATACCGATAATTGTTATAGGATGTTTATCTTAATGTTAACTAACTGAACAACAAGAGTGTTTTGGCATGACCGTACACTGATATGATTCTCTTACCCTCGAAACTCGCAAAAAGAATGTTTGTATATATTTATTTATTTACTGCTTAACTTTTATTGTTTTTCTTTTAAACAGTTTCGTCGTTTGGTGCATATCAGCACGACATTAGCGGTGATGTCGTTTGATAACACTCAAAGGATTTTAAATTGTTGTCTTTTACTTTCAAAAATACCAAAAAAAAAAATTTTAGGAGTGTTTTAATATAAACTTTATAAAAGCCAAAAAGATTTTCTTTTTACTTTATTTTCGATCGTACGATGTTGGAGCTCAAGTCTTCGTTACCTGAAACCTGACTGAAAACCGAACTGACTAAAACTTCATAAACGGTCAAAAATTTGCAGATTTTGAAAGTTAGAATTTAAAATTGATAAATTTATTAAACTTTCAAACTGTCGGACGGTGTTTGATTGTGACATGGTCATTCGTGTGTCATTTGTTTATACTATATTCCAAGCAGTTGTTCTCATTATGCGTTTAGATTTCTTGCATGTGCAGATTCTAAAGGCTAGGAGAACATGGTCGATGACAAGCATTGGAATGAAAACACGACGAGAAGGCGCTCAAAAGATGAAGATGTTCGAGTTGCCGCTGGCCATCATCAACACCACAAGGATCTCACTTCATAAAGATAAAGTCTTTTCACGAGCATAACTCAAGGGGGAGCTTATGTTAAGGGGGAGTTTGTCAACACACTTCCTACATGATACGGGTAGTTTGTTGATACACTTTCTACTTTCGAGACGTGAAGACTTTGAAGATCCTCCGACATTGAAGACTTGTAAGGACGTCAGAGTTTTGGGAACTCGAAGACCAAAGACCGTCGAAGTCCAAGACGAGTCTACATTTATTGGAAGACAAAGACAAAGCTACAGCCAAGGGGGAGTTTGTTGGTGCACTTGTGTCTGTACTTTGTCTGTATTCGGTCTGATATAAACGATGTCCTGATTTGTGTTGTCAGTTGACCAAGTCAATCATCCTCCGGTTTGACTTGGACAACAGTTTAAAGATGTTCTGATCGAAGGATAGCCTCGAAGGATACACCTGATCCTTCGAGGTGATCGAAAGATATGGTTCGACCATGGTTCGACCATTAGACCTCGAAGGATGATCCTTCGAGGTCCATGCTGATCTTTCGTGTGAACTATGATCGATAGATGATCCTTCGGACCATCTATCAGATCCTTCGATCCAGACCTGCTGAGCTGGGTATATATATACCCATGCATGTGTTGAGTGTGAGGAAGTTCTGCCATTTGCACATCCGAGAGATAGAGAGCCTTGAGAGCATTCTGTCCAGAACTCACACTCACACACTTAGAGAGTTTATAGAGCATTTCTGTAAACATTGAGCTTGTAACCGAACCCTCATTGCATTAATACAAGTTGTGTTAATCGGTGAACTTGTGTGTTTGTTTCTCTACTTGCTACTAACTCGGTTTGCTTGCTAGCTTGGATTCCGCACTCGCTAGTAGGTTTGTATAACAAGGTTTAGGTTCGTAATCCTCCGCGAAACAGGGACCTACAGCATGTATTTTCCGCTGTGTCTTTTCATTTAAAGCGTGTTAGGGTGTAACAAGTTGGTATCAGAGCCCTGGTTTGAGGGAAATCAAGTATGAGGAGGTAAATACTTGAACTTAAACCTGTGTGCTCTTGTGATAAGGACTCGTACAATCCAAGACTCGATCAAGATCTAAGGGTAGAAGCCAAGGTAAGTATATGCTTAAGTATGCATTTGAGGATAACTAATAGTATGTTATGTGTAAGGTCAGCATGATTGCTGGGAAGGGATGATCTGTAAATGCAGTCTAGCGCCGGCACCAAGGTATGTAATATGACATATTGACCGAGGTACGTAGATTTAGCTTATGGGTGCAAGAAATGGTATATAATTAAGCAAGTGAAAGAAAATTTTAAATGAAATATAATAATGGTATGGTAAGGAAGTTTTAGAAGTGTACACGTGCCGAAACTTAATTCTGCGGACATAAGGTGGTGATTACACGAAGACACGAAACTAGTATGTGGATTGTGTACCCGGCCAGTACACAAGAAACATATGACGTTCGTGAGACCGTGATAGTTGTCACAGGTATGTCCGTTAGAATTAGGTAGCTGGTGGGCGTGTGGGTGAAATGAGTAATAAGACTCTCGGGAGATTGAGAGTACTATGTAACAATGAAAAGTGTGAATGATAAGAATGAAGAATGTTGAATCTGTAAGACGATACGGATCAATAATGTATGAATGCAATGCTTGAATCAGCTAGACGGACTCATAGAATGAAGGATGTGCATGCAATGCTTGAATCCGCAAGACGGATTCAAGGAATGAAATGTATGAATGCAATGCTTGAATCCGCAAGACGGATTCAAGAAATGAAATGTATGAATGCAAAATTTGGATCTGCGAGACGGATTCAAGGAATGAAGGATATGAATGCAACATTTGAATCTGCGAGACGGATTCAAACATAAAAGCAATTAAGTGTACGAATGATAAGTATGAATCCGCGAGACGGATTTAAGGACGAAAGAATGACCGTAAATGATATGCGAACTTAAAATTTGAGTTAAGAAAAAAAAATTTCGATTAAGCCACATATTAGATACGTTGTTAATTGACTCGTGTGAGTCGGAAGGAATGACGGGATACAACCCGAACGATAACTTAAGTATGGCCGGGAAGGGGAAGTTTTGCAAAAAGGTTAATGAAATAATTTTAAGAATAAAAGAATTAGGAGCATTTAAAACCCCAAATAAAATAAGTATGGAGAAAAAGTAATAATGACGAGTATCGATTGAAAGTGCTAATTTTGATGTTGGGCTTGTTGGCCATGTTCATTTGAACAACGCGTTGTTGAAAGAATGCGCATAGGCGGGTGCTCAACAAATCAATGGAAGCAATCAATGTAAGTATTACATGAACCCATGAAGAAACGGGCCGACTCGGGCCACAAACCGTTGGCATACACGACGAAGTCAAGGTTAGTAAGATGTTTAGCTTGTGATTATGAGTAAGTATTGATATAAATAAATGATTATAGTATGCCTATGATGATATGTTGACCTCTCGTATAAACATTAAGATAATTAGAAGTAACATTAGTAATGGGATGCTAAGGATGTCTCAAAGCAAATAAAATGAAAGATTGTACATGATGTATGAGTAGAATGAAATAAATTGATTTATTTCGATATATGAAGGTAATATGCTTAAATAGGAAGCTAGAGACAAGCCGTAAACTTAAAAATCAATACGAGTAAGGATTGTATACTTTTGGATTAAGTTCAATGAATGAAATGCAAGGGATGATATGTGCTAGAAACTAGCAATACGAAATGAAGGACACTAATAAGAGCTCTGGAATAGAGTCTTACATAAGTATTGTGAATGAACAACTTGAAAGGGGTAAGAGTAGAATTGGTTTGATTCGAATAAGGAAGGTATCGGGGACGAAACCTCATTTAAGGGGGGTAGATTTGTAACGCCCCAAAACTCGAATTATTAAAATTGTTAGTAAGACCCCATGTCTAATAAAATAGAATGTAATAACTAGGTTATTATACCTAGTCAAATGTTTAGCAAAACAAGCAAAGGTATAAACTTGAGGGACCAAAGATGAACAAGGGGAAAGTTATGTTTTAAATTAATAAAAACACACACAAACACACACATCTCGTGTGTGTTCTGGAACGATCAGAAGGGCTCCATAGGAGCCAAGCCCTAATTCTTCAAAAGCTTCAAATCAAGGGATGATTCAAGGCTCAAATTCGCAAATAAACATGGAATAATGATCACCGTCACAAGGGGATCGTAAGGTATGTCTTAGAAGTTAGATTGGTGATCTTTCACGAAGTGGGTTTTGATGTAAATCGCGAATTTGTATGAAATTGAGAATGGGTGTGTGTTAGAATCATCATATTGGACATGGGTTATGCATGATTTAGGTTAATTCGATGTTTTTGGATGAAACCCATCTGTTATGATGAAGATGATGACATGGGTGAATTATCCATGTCCAATTTTGCTTAATATTGATGTATTTTGATTTGCATGATGAGTTCTTGTTAGAGAAATTAAAAGAAATGTAATACTAGTATGTTTGATGTTTATGCATGAATGATTCGTGTTGATTAGGAAGTGGAATTTGATGAATTGTGTATGAGATTAGGAGATTATGCATGAACTAGTTGTACTTTATGTTTAGGAGGTAGTACATACGCCAAAGGCATGATGATATTATGAAGAACTTAAGTTTAGATCACTAGTAAGTGATTAATAATGTAGTAGTAGAGTGGGTTTTAGATAATGTGATGTAAATTGATGATTTACTTATGTTAATGATGTTTAGAATCAAACATGTGTTTAGTGATGATTTTGATTATGTTGATGCATGTGTTATGTATTAGGTTTTGATAGTAATATGATGTAGGTGATAATGTAATCTTGTTTGAATGAAAGGATTCATGAGGTGAATATGGGGAGAATATGCTTAAATTGCTTGTACAATGTGCTTAAATGTTAGTACGCATGCCAAGTATTTGACAAAATGACTAGGTGAAGTAGAAAGTGAAATTGTATGCAAGTTGTAAGTTTACATGTATAGAAAGCGATTGTGGTGAAAGTAGTAGTTACTAACTTGAAAAAAAAATGTGCTTTAGATGGAACTTGTATATGAATTCGGGTTGAAGGTATATGTTGGTCAAATTATGCATTAGGAGCTTGTACATTGTGTTCGAACGGGTAAGGTTTGCTATGTGGTCTACTAATCCCTTAATTACGGTCAAAAGTGAACATGTACTAAATATATATATAGCATATGACCTCACTAGCAAAGGATGATGTTACGATTATGTTAAGTTGATTCTTATAGGAAGAGGTTGTCAAATGTAGAATTATGAAAGTATAAGTATGTGAGAATTGATTATGTGTTATGTGTGGTAATGAATTTAGAACTCGAAGATATTGAACAATGTGGTTGACAAATCATGTCGTATGCGTGTTAGTGAAAGTCAATATAGATAAGAGTTGGAAAATGTGTGTTAATATGAATGAGCATGAATACTAACATTGTCATGCATGACGACATGAAAGAATAGGAAACACACAAGCGTGGACTAAGCATGGAAGGCTAACGGGTCAAGATAAGGCAAGGAAAGCGGTCACGAACACGGATGCACAAGGTAAGTGACTTCCGACTCACTTCTTAGTATGCATGTAGAATTTTCATGTTCATGATTGTGGGGATAATTATGTAAGGTTATGTAATGATGAAAGTATTAAGGTAAATTGATGGGTTTAAACGAGTCGAATAATTATGTATAAGTAAGGTAGCGGTAATGAAATTCGTAAAGATTACGGACCCGGGGCAAGGATTCTTAGTCTAAAATGCAGGGAAAGCTTTTACGGACAATTAGAAACAAGTTATGTTGAGATATGCATGAAAGGGTCAAAATTTGGTAAAAGGGAAGTAAGCCGAAGGCATAAGAGTCATAAATTTAGGTAGTCCAAATATTGGATTTTCACTCCATGTGATGGAGAATTAAATTACGGTCGCGTAGGAAAAAGAATCGGGTAAAACGGATCAAAAACGAGTAAGTTATGCAAGTTTTAGTATTAAAAGCAAAGGCTGAACTGGGCATCACCGTAGCTTACGGTGCCCACCGTAAGCTACGGTGGGTGCTGGACATTTAATTCTGCCGTAAGGCAGACTATTTCTACCGTAAGCTTTTGGGGCCACCGTAAGCTACGGTAGCCACCGTAGCTTACGGTGGAGGTCAGGTGTAAAAGTATTGTCTATGTAATTTCTTTGTTTTTCTTCGAATTCGAACCTCGTGAACCCATTCCAAGCCTCGTTAATTTTTTATAATGTTCCTTAACCCTACCAAATGGCTTGGTAAGTTACGGATGAGTATGAAACTCATTTTTAAGATCCGAAACATACCCGATAGATATTTTGTAAGCGTTTAAGATGTGCGAATAAGAACGGGGTATGTAAGCGAGTATCCGGGGTAATGAATTAAGTACCTGGGTATGTATGTATGTATGTATGTATGTATGTATGTATGTATGTATGTATGTATGTATGTATGTATGTATGTATGTATGTATGTATGTATGTATGTATGTATGTATGTATGTATGTATGTATGTATGTATGTATGTATGTATGTATGTATGTATGTATGTATGTATGTATGTATGTATGTATGTATGTATGTATGTATGTATGTATGTATGTATGTATGTATGTATGTATGTATGTATGTATGTAATGTATGTATGTATGTAATGTATGTATGTATGTATGTATGTATGTATGTATGTATGTATGTATGTATGTATGTATGTATGTATGTATGTAGTATGTAATGTATGTATGTATGTATGTATGTATGTATGTATGTATGTATGTATGTATGTATGTAATGTATGTATGTATGTATGTATGTATGTATGTATGTATGTATGTATGTATGTATGTATGTATGTATGTATGTATGTATGTATGTATGTATGTATGTATGTATGTATGTATGTATGTATGTATGTATGTATGTATGTATGTATGTATGTATGTATGTATGTATGTATGTATGTATGTATGTATGTATGTATGTATGTATGTATGTATGTATGTATGTATGTATGTATGTATGTATGTATGTATGTATGTATGTATGTATGTATGTATGTATGTATGTATGTATGTATGTATGTATGTATGTATGTATGTATGTATGTATGTATGTATGTATGTATGTATGTATGTATGTATGTATGTATGTATGTATGTATGTATGTATGTATGTATGTATGTATGTATGTATGTATGTATTTCACTAGTGAATGTATGCACGTGTAAAGTTATGTTTTGTTATGAGCAATGTTGTAGAAGGCGCTAGGCGCTAGTCGGGCGGTGAGGTACAGCCTAGGGATTAATCGGAATGGGATTTTTGTATGTATTTTTTCAAAATTATATATATATACCCAATAAGTATGTAGGTAGGTATATATGTAGGTAATGGTGTAGGTGCGTACGCGAGTAGATATGTATGGGCGTAAGTATTATGTATTTAAGTGTGGAGATGCATACGAGTGTAGGTGTGAACGTATATATATGTGGATGCCAGTATGCATGTATAACCGTATGCCAGTAGGTAATTAGTATGCTCATATGTTTTCAATACGATTGAGTATTGATGCTAATAATAGTGTACCTTGAGAATGAAGAATAATGCAGGTACAATATTGAAGTCTCACCGGGAAATGGATACTCAGACGGAAATGCCTAAGTGCAAAGGAATAACGGAATAGAAAGTAAAAGTGTATGAATCTTGCTACGTTCATAATGTGTACTAACGTTTGAATTTTGTATGGTAAGTGTAGGTTGTACGAGTCTCGGAGGATCACTGAGGTGTGGAGATCGAAGACCGAGTCACAAGTTAGATTGTACGGGAATGTTTGAATAACTAATTTAGTAAACATAGTTTATGTTTCTATTTCGTAAATGAGTTCAATTGATGTATTCATTGTAAATGTGTCACCTTAAAATGAACCTCAAGTAAGTTAAGACGTTCATTATGAAAGAAATTTTATGGCATGTATTTTCCGCTGCGTCTTTTCAGTTAAAGCGTGTTAGGGTGTAACAAAATTGGAACTAAGATTTTCACCAGGATTCAGACTACTCGTGGGTTGGACAGTCAACAACAAGGAGTTATCACGGTACTCAGAATTGGGATTCGGCATATTACCTGGGTTTGCGTCTGAGGATGTAGAACAGGGGAATCCATTCCCTGAATTAATCGCTGAGTTCCTTTTCCTTCTTTCGTCACATACAAGCCCTCAGATTGTTGGTTTCCTTTAGACATACGTTTCACCCAGGACCCAAGGACCGCGACGAAGTTGGAGCTGGCCAGTTCATGGTCCGATTTGTGCAGGGCAAAGGTATCTTCCCCCAAATTCAAGTTGAAATCCTCCATATTGAGGTTAACAACCATTCGATTGTTGGATTTCGATTGCTGATTGGATCCAATTTCAAGTGTATCATTGTTTTGCAAAGGGTTTGACGAGTTATCAGGGTTTTGAGTGCGACTGGAGGTTTCAAGATGAGGAGATTTAGCCGGGTTTGGGAGATGAGGGGAATCAGGAGGCTTAGATGGTGGGGTGAGCTCTATTTTCTTGTGGAACTGTAATTTGAAATGAATTAGGGTTAGGGTTTTGGGTGTTCTTGTTGAAGAAGATGAGATCATAATAGAGTCCTTTATATAAATTGATTATTTTAAGTAAGAAAATTAAAATGACTATTTTGCCCCTGAGGAAAAAGACAAAATAGCAGGATTTTATAAGACAAATTTGATCTGATTTCACTTTTGGACCAAAATGGCAATAAAACTGAAACCACAGGGACCCAGGTGCAAAAGGTTTAAATTTTAGACTAAAGTAGCAAAAATGACCAAACCTCAGGGACCAAAATGACAGTTTACTCAAAATAAAATATCAAACACTATTTTATAAAATTAAACCTTTTTACATGGAATATAAATTAATCTATCAACGTGACTAGAAAGATGCTTATGAATAAATTATATTATATTGATATGTTGTAATCATCACCAACTAGTTTTACGAACATAAGATCGCGTTACGACAGCTGTATAAAACAGTGAAAAAACGTAACGCCATCACAAATATATCCGTTAAAGGGGCCGTTGATAACTATATGAATGTACTTGAATTTATGTCTACTACGCACATCCATATCATAAACAATAAACTTGCATTTGGGGGTATTTTTTGAAGCACGCGACACATTCATTAATCAGATTTACAATGTTAGCACTTTTTATTCTTGAAATTTGGCATTGTCAATATGAAATTTTCAGAGAAATCTAGAAACAACTAAAAATGAATAGATAATCTAACTCCTATGTGTATGGTTCTTTCAGTCGGTAGGTGGTGAAATTCGATGACTTTTTTGTGGCATTTTCCGTTTGCAGATGGCATATGTAAAGAAGAGAAAAGTTGAGTGAAGATTTTATGGTATTTGATGTCGGCAGCAAGTAGTGGCAGATCTTGAACTTGTAATTTGGGGGGGGGGGGGGAGGGGGCTCAATATATATAATTTTCTAGAAATTTTCGGTAAAATTTACACTTCTAAGCGACCCCCACCATGTTATAAACAATAAACTTGCGTTTTGGGGTATTTGTCGAAGCAGGTGACACATTCATTAATCAGATTTACAATTTTCGGTACATGCACTAATCGGGGTCTCACTTGAAGCAACCTCTCTATTCCTACAAGATAGAGATAAGGCTGTCTACATCTTACCCTCCTCAGACCCTACCTTCGCTTTGCTATTGGTGTGATTTACTGAGTATGATGATGATGATGATTCTTGAAATCTGGCATTGTTAATATGAAATCCATTGTTTTACAAAATTAGAGAAATCTCGAAACAACTAAAAATGAATAGGTAGCTTAACTCCTGCGCATATGGTTCTTTCAGTCAATCGGTGGTGAAATCCAGTGACTTTTGTTCCATTTTCCGTTTGCTTAGGGCATGTGTAAATAAGAGAAAAGTTGAGTGAGGATTTTGTCGTATTCGATGTTGGCAACAACCAGTGACAGATCTTGAACTTTTAAGTAAAAGGGGAGGGGTTTAAAGAAACAAATAGGAAGGGGCGGGTGACTCGATACATATAATTTTTCAGAAATTTCAGTAAAATATACACATGAAGCCAAACCCCCCTTGACAACTAAGATCCCTCCCCCACCCCCACCCCTATAGTAACTAATAATAAAAAAGGAAAATAATTTGATTTAAAAGTTGCATATAAACCCTTGCACCCTATACTTGTTCACTTGTAAAGAATGTACAGTAAACATAGTTCGTTGCACCGACATTAGAAAATATGTGTGTATATAATACTAGTGCTAATACCCGTGAATTTCGCGGTATTGAGAAATGATATGTTTTCTATTGTTTGAAAAAAAAATTACGTTTATACTTAGGGGCTGTTTGGTAGCCTCTTAATCCATTCAGAGGTTGTCTCTTAATGAAATCATTTGTGGCCCTTATGTCTGAATGAATAAGAGGTAACCTTATGTCTGAGTGGATAAGAGGTAACATCTGAATGGTAAACCATCACATGTCACATTCTTCTACATTATCTTTGTTAAACTCTTAAATGATTTCATTAAAAGGTAACCTCTTAATGTCATTCAGATGCTACCAAACAACCTCTTAGTCTTGAAACATAAAGAGTAGATAACAAATTCGCCTTATGATGCTGCTAGAACAGTTAGGTTAGTTGACTTTTAGCTTATTGCATGTGTGCTCCGCAAATGACTTTTTATAATAATATGTACCTTAGTTCTATCACTTATATAGCAAGAAATCCAATCGGAACTCTTGATCACTAAATCCTTAGTTCTATACAAATCACCACGCTTCATGGCCCTTTTGAGAAATGTGTCATGTATACCATAAAGGTTCGTAAATATGTGGTATGTGGTCTTCATCTTTCAAACCACCAAACTGAGTTTTCTTTAAGAAGGGGAAGTGGTGGAGGTTGTGCAGTATTAGCCTCAACACAGCAGCCCATTGCAGGGAAAAGAATCCTCTTCATGGGTACCTAACACAAAGTAGCAGGGTAAAGCTAATGAATTCGGTTTTGGGTAAATCAAATAAATTCAGTTGAACATATTATGATATCACTTCACAAAAAAAAGAAGCGCTTTAATATTACATTGCAACCATGAATTGAGGGGGGTATTATACATTTACATATTAATGCACCAACTTTCCTTTTAATAGATAAATAACCAAGAATACATATAGAATGATACGGATGATTCATATAATAATCTAAACCTTTTAAAACGATTACTGTTTTGACCTGATATGTAATTGCTAATAGTGATTTTTGCTACAAACTACATTAAAGCCTAATTGTGTTATTTAGAAACTTATGAGATAGTATAAGTGTTAATTTTGATCAATCAATGTTAAACCTAAAACAGACTCATCCATGGTGTTTGCGATCAGAGTTCACATGTTAGTTACTTAAGGAAAAAACAAACAAATAGTGAATCGGGTCAACTAAATCTGACCCGTCCGAAAAAATATATAATTTTTACCTGAACTCGTGTTGACAGTTGACACGTTAGCCAACCCATCCGACTTGTATTGTTTGCACTCTTTCAAGTAGTATACTGTGGAAAAACAACATAGCATTCCTAGCTCTTTTTTTTCACATGACTCGGCTCGAGCACACTCTCTAGCCAGCAAGGCCAACAAACAATTAGTACCAGGTTACCATCAATTGAACTATAACTAAAAGGTCATATGGGGGCTGCTTGTGTCTGGTTGGTGGCTAACATGCAACAAAGGCCATGTTAATAACTACCCCTTGAATCTTTGATAGCAATTGCCTTTTGTTTCTCCCGTAATGTTACTGTTGCAACTTGATTTTCAAGTTAACTGGACCATTTTTGAACCTCACATTAATATATCCTTATAATGTCTATAAAACTAAATGACACAAAAATATAATCTAAAATAAAACAAATTAATCAAAGCGAAAAGCAGACACTTTTTTTTATCTCGACAAAATGGGAGAACCCCTCATAATCTAAAATAATTATTTTAATTTTAATATATTAATTTTTGGAAAAAAAAATTAATAATACAATAAAACTCGGGGTGAACGGGTCGTGCTCGAGGCACCAAGTGAATATTCGGGTCGTGTTCAGGTTCGTGTATATTTTTCAAGTTCGGTCTTTAAGGTCATTGACTGATTCCTTTGACATAATTTTGGTCCGCCTTAACACATCATAAAATGTTGAATATGGGATTGATAATCCATAGAAAAATGAAATCGATTCACACAGACCACTCCATGTCCCCTAAATCAATACAAAGCTTATAGAAAACAAAATCAGAATCACGATCACATAAAATTACTGTTGCAATGAAAAAACAAAGAAAAGACCAAAGATCAAAGAAGGAAATGTACGTTGCTAGACGAAACAATAAAAATCGCCATGAATGGAGGCCATGTCTCAACGTCGACGCGATGTCGCCAATTATACCGCACTTGAACCATTAGACTATAAATGCGGAATTTAACCGTCAAGAATTTAACTTACTTTTTGCTTGCCTATTCCAACCCAAATTCAATATTTTTCAGGCCATTTCAACTTAGATTATCAGCTTTGGGTCAAGATTGTTGGCATGGCTCTACTTGATACAAAGTGAACTTATTCATCTACTCACCAAATCCACTGCTAGAATGTCGGCCTGGGATGGATCCCCTAGATCTGAAACACCCCTACAAAAAAGAAAAGAATTTGATGTATTGAATCATGCTTGAAAACGATGCTAATAATTTAACAAAAAGGCGGGAAGCATTCAGACCTAATAATCAGCTGGTTTAACAAAACACGCCAACTATTTAATACAAAATTTAATTCTTTTTTTAACAAAATGTGTTTTGAGTCAACCCAAGCCGTCCTAAAAAAATGCTTAGCCAGCCCATTTTATCAACTAAAAATTATATAGATAGCAACCAAAGGTGTGGCGACTAACCCTTATGATAGGAACAAAGAGTCTTTTATCGGTACGTGCAGCCATGTTGATGTGCACTTCATGAAACCTATGAAATCAACCATATCATACATGATGTCGACTTACTTTGTAGTAATTTATATAATCTAACATGAATTGACTACAGGATGACAGCGGGTCAACAAACATATAGTCTCTCATACAACAACACCTAAATAATAATATTGGAACCCATTTTGACCCAAACAAAACTGATACTTCATTAATACAGCCCACTTCGACCTAACCCCATTTTGGCCAGAATGTGTTTCCACCCAAACATGTGAATCGTTACCTAGCCCTACCTGGCCCATTTCATTTGCCAAACAGAATCAAGATTCAAGATTCTACATACTACTCGGGTCAAAAAATCTAACGGGTTGTCATGGACAATTACTATGATTATAATACAAATTGTGTCAACCCGTACCAAAAATCACCCACTTAACCACTTTCTAAACCCCTTTTGACCAAATTACCAAACTGCTTTGCGGCGTATGTTCAACACCAATTTAAGAAAGCTTTATTACTTGATGACAGTACACGACATATGCAAGTCCAAAGAACACATTGTGTAGCTGCAACAACATATTCAAACATACGGTTAAACGGGTAAAATCAAAATATTTGTCCAATGATAATAACAATAATGTCAGTTATATATTAATGGGGAGGGGGGGTTCGTAGTTCTTTTCTCACCATGCACTCACTGACATCATCTCTTACGGAGATTACTAAGATATATATAAACAAAACGAACTTAAAAATACAACTCTTGCGAAGACTGAACTTACACGAACAGTTTTTTATGTTGCGGAGTAAAATAATTTAAACGATTACCCGTTTTGACCCATTACATAACCTGTCCATTTAGCCACTTGTGTTTAGGTTGAAACAAATAATTGTTGGATAAGTTTTAATTTTGACTTTGATCATTTTGACTTTCAACCAAGTAAAACAACTTTTACCCATTGTGACTCATTACCCAAACCATCCAATTTGCCTCTTGTGTTCAGGTTGAAACTGGCAATTATTAGATAAACTTTGACCTGAGATTGATTTTAACTTTGACATGGTTATTTTCAACCAAGGTTAATTAGAGAAAGTGTATAAAACCAGGAGCACACCAACCCTTTCATCGATCCACACTAATGAGATTAGTTGATTGTTAAGGACCCGAGCAACAACATCCTGTGGGAACATACCATTAGTTGCTTCAAGTTCTCCACCCTAAATATGACGCATACATACCAACATCAACCCAAATACGATAATAATAATCATATTAAAGTCAAATTACCATACTAACCGCTGAGAATCCCACTGAACATCATACCTCAGTTCACCTTTGCTGGAGGAGTGTCCTTCACACTTGTTGTCTCCACTGGTTGACCATTAAACATGATTTCGACTGTAAGTGTTTTCACCGCAAAGTCAATGCATTGGTCTGTCCAGTTATCATCTTCTGGAATGTTAAAAGTTAGATTGCCATCATCAGGTTGTTTTTCCAAATTTACCCATGTTTCCTGCTTCTCAGCGGGAACACCGCTTGTAGGGGCAGTCTCGTAATCTTTCCCTTTTTGCCTTTTTGAAGATCGAGATGGCGAATCAGTCGCGGGACTGCTATTCTTTGTCACCCTGTGGTTTATGTCAATAGCGGTTTTTGGATCAGGGGTGTGATTCTCTTCAGGAACTTCAGTCGCCACGTCATCTCCAGTAGTGGGTTTTTGTGCATTGTTTGTATATACATAATGTCAAGAAAAAACATTCAGGTCAACTAAAGTCAATATGACAGTTTGGTAATTCCATAACGATGCCTAAA
This sequence comes from Helianthus annuus, assembly GCF_002127325.2. NCBI lineage: Eukaryota > Viridiplantae > Streptophyta > Magnoliopsida > Asterales > Asteraceae > Helianthus > Helianthus annuus. The sequence goes on from NC_035438.2 coordinate 55,226,092, forward strand.
AACTGCAAATCTTAAGGACTTACAGCTTCCTTTCCATCTTTATCCTTAACTTTTGGTCTAATACCACATGAGTTCACATCTCTGGTCTCTATATAACGCAGAGCATCAGCTTTGGACCGAAAGATGTATCCAGTCTCAGGGTCTGTATAGAACTGCATGACACACAACGATAAATTTGCAAAAATAGAAAAAAGTAGGTCACTAAAAAGTAAATACTGGGTTTTAAAATTCCCCACACATAAAAAATGAAAAAGAAAACGAAAGTACCAGATTATTTCTTTTGTGGGTTGCATATATCTTAGTTCTGGTTTCTTTAATCCATCCTTATGGCAACCCATCTGCAGCGGATGTCGTGATAACCGAGACATCGTTTCAAATGTCAGGTGCTCATATTAAACATTGGAAATAAAAAAACCAAGAGTAAAATTCCATTTTCGTCCCAAAGGTTTGGCTAAATTAAAACCTCAATAGAAGATCACCTGATTGGCATTAAGTTTCTGAATTAGAGATCAACCTGCTCATACCTAGAAATTAGAGGGGAAAATAGGAAATTCAGTAGTGAGTTCATACAGTTTGGTTCTGTAAAACACACACATGTATTTAGATTTCTAACAAAGTCTAACTATTGTTCCCACTTCATATACTTAAAAAACCTAACAGTTCATGTTCGATAAAAAGAAATTCAATAGGTGAGCTGTTGATTCCTTTTTGTTTCAACTGTTATAAATTTCTCAGTGTTCTCTTTTATAAAAGTTGTTTGTTTTTTAGATACTTACATTGCATCTCTAGTTGAAGCTGCTTCATCATCAAGAAGCACACCATGCTCGTCTTTATATATTCGCTGAGCTTCTTCTTCCACCCTTTGTAACGACTTGTCAACCTAAAAAGTTTATCAAGTAACAACTATGTTAGTATCCTGATTCACAAATAGTAAAACAAAACTCTAAAATGTGAATGAAGTAACCACTATAATTTACCCTAAGATAAGACGCCTAATTTACCCAGGGTTAATAACAAAATTAAGCTTCTTTAAAGAGTCTGACCCATTCAACTTATAACTTATTTTTCCACCAGTACATGCCATAATTTATTTTTTTATTAACCTCTCTTTCAGTTTGAGATCTTCAACAACAGCCAACTCCTCTTTCTCCACTTTTGACCTTTTCTTTGTGAACCCTTTTACTCTTGCCACACCATTCTTTAGAGTAACTTTCACTTTCTCGGCTTTTGCTCATTTTTAGCTGAATGTTACTGTGAACTTAAAAATTATAAACCCTAATATTATGTGGAAGAAAACGGTGCAGATCAATTGACCACGGTGGAGGAGCTGCAGAGGAATCAGCGATATGATAAGATTAGTAGTAGAAATGAGAGTTTAATTAGAAAGCTTGTATGAAATGGGTTATATATCGTAACTGGTCAACTCTAACAATGATCTAAAACCTCTGTTAGTCATGGCATCACAAATCTGTAAATAAAACAATTTAGTTAGTAATAAATCAATATGGTAATGTAAATTCAACTTTTAATACTCATGAAACATTAGATCAGTAAGCGCGAAAAACAATTTTAGGGTTTCCATGAAGATTGATTCAAGATCTCATATTCGAAACTTGAAATAAAAGAGGTCATAGAAGATAATCAAATCAAATGAATCACAATACAAAACCTAATATCAACGAAACCAAAGAGATTTGGCTCGCACACGACTAAACTTGATAAATCGAAACTAACTGAATAGTAAAGACTTACCAGAATTGATTGATACACATGATTCAGAGAAAGAGATGGTTATACCCATTCGATTTGCGACTTTATTAAGGACACAAATAAATCTTGATTAGAATAATGAATTAGGTCAGAAGCAACACTTGAAATATGAAAATAGAATGAAGAGCAAACCTTCAACCATTAATTTTAGGGTTTTCATATGAGAAATGGAGTGGGTAAGGATTAGCGTGTATAGAAAGATGGAGGCTGGATTGAATAAGGGAAGAAGAATAAGAATCAAAGAAGAGAAACCCTAGTTTCTTGTGTGTTTATATATACGCTGTAATAATTCGACCCGAAAGATTGTAAATGGATCCCGCGTGCGTTCATCATAGGGAAAATCAAGGATGCTAATTTTGGCGGGAAAATGAGAAATAGAACCTCTAGATTGTGGACATGTGTCCCCTAATTAAGGCTTTTATTAGGTTGTATAGATAATTGTGTATAGACCTGCACTAGGTATTGATATTACCAAATAGAATGTGAATTTTTGAAAAAAAAAAAAAAAAACATCCATGTTGTTTAACCATCACCAACGCAAAATTAATATCCTTGCAAATTATTTTGCCACATCACTCGAGTATTCATTTTCTTTCCTCTTTTCTTTCTTCAGTTAATACCTCACTATTTATAAACCTCATTCTCTATCAATAAATACATGCATTTAGCCAATGACTTTTTCTACTCTCTCCTTAAACTCATCATCCATGTCACTAATACACCTTAAATCCATTACATTCGGTTTGATCTTATCGTTGTAATCATATGATTCATATTATTTTAGACTATCATCTTTACGAATATTACTTTTGTTTTTATATTAGTATTAATTTCATTATATTATTATTTTTATTATTATTTAAAAAATTCAGATGCCACCTAAATCTATAGAGGTATATTAAGTACGCGTATTAATCATGTAGGCTTGGCGCCTTGGTGGATTGATTTGTTCAATTTGAATACGACCCATATTTTTATTCGTATAAAATATCAACCCAAACTCGCACACACTTAAATCTTGTAACCCAATCATGACTCGTTTAACCCGTATATCTAGGCGTGTCTAATGGGTTGGTGGATTATAATCAAGTTGTAAATGTGTTTAGCTAGTTGGTGGGATGTAAAAGTGGGTTAAATGGGTTAGAAGGTCGACATGTTCAATTAAGAAGGTCAAACATGTCAACCCAAACACGACCCGCTTAAATAAAACCAAACTCAACTCATTTATTAAGCGGGTTATATATGCCAATCCATAGCCTGCTTATTTTCTATTGAATCGCGTTAGAAATTACCACTTCTTGTTAAAACTATAGTTTAACATATTAGATAATCTTCGAGTTCAAGGCTTGGGTAGAGATGAAAAAGAAAATCCTAGCTTGATGTTGAACCGTTTCTCCGAGTAAAAATTTGAGTCATTCATGTCTTCAATTACCGAAATTATATGCGGACGTTCTAGTAATGTACTCATAACCCACACACAACACTCTTTCAACAATGTGGGGAGTCAGGAGTCTCCATTTGATTAAAAAAAATAAAGTCATGAGTCCTAGTGGGTAAAACGGACATTATCGAAAGATATTAGAGGATATTAGGTAGAGTGGCGGACCCCAGATTTTTTTTTTTTTTTTTTTTTTTTTTGAGGGAGTGGGGGAGGGAATCGGAGGGCTTAACCGAACGTTTAAGGGGGCGATCGGGATTTTTTGCCTAAAAGTTACACTGGGGTAGCCACCCCTAGGGTTGTTCAAATTGCTTGGCGCTTGACGCTCGTTCGAGCTCGCTCGAAAAATGCTCGGATTTTACTCGTTAGATTCAGCTCGATTGAAAAAACGTTCGGTTCAGATCGGTTCGGTTCGGTTTGTAAGCAAACCGAGCACGAGCAAAGGTCTGCTCAGTTCGGTTTGGCTCGGTTGGCTCGATTTATTTTTTAATATTTATATCATTTTTAATGAAGTGACTAGAGTCAATCATTAACAATGTTTGGTTCAAGATCCAAATGGAGATCACTAAGTAATTAAAATTAAAGTCCAATACTTAAATGTCAATTTGAGTAATTGAGTTAAAGTTTCAAATACTGAAATGTGAAGCGTCGATCAATACTCAAGTCTCTGCCCGCCATTCGATTCAGAAGTACAAGATCCTACTTAACCCCCCCCCCCCAATTGGCTATCATTATTTGGTTTCTCCATCGCCACTCACCAAGACGCCAACTAGCTAGGGTTTTGCTTCCATTAGTTCATTCAATTTGAAACTTCCGATAGAACAAGGTACGTTTCAATCCGTCAACTTATTATCTTCCTCCTCAGTTAATCTCCATAGAACTAGTTGGGTGTTTTTGTATTCCTTGTTATTTGTTAATTTTTTACTTGTATTCTATTTGGACGCAGCCTCAGGGACAGAAACTGCACTTTATTCTGATAACTAGTACCCCCATCGTCACTTTCCTTTTTTGTTCTGTGACACTCGATACTCGTTTGACGTTCGTTTGAAAAAATGCTTGGATCGAAAGACGCTCGCTCGACTTTGGCTCGGTTGAAAAAACACTCGGTTCGGTTCAGCTCGTGAACAGCCCTAACCACCCCCACTCTATAGTGTAGGTCCGCCACTTATTGGGTATAAAAGTCACTCGTATACTGTTTAGGATGGTGGGGCAAATCTTTATGAGTATGATGAGTCCTAAATAAACGTGGGATGATTTTTTCTGTTTAATTCTTTATTGGGCATAAGAGATGTTGAGTTATCAAGATTTTTAACCTCAAATATCATTTATCCTATTAGACGCTTTAGTTATGTATAAAATGAAAAATCCTCGACTAAACATATTTGGTAAGAGAAATTTTATGATGATTCACTTTACTTATGTATAAAATGAAAACTCCTCGACTGAACATATTTGGTAAGAGAAATTTTATGATGATTCACTCAAATATAAATAAAAAGAAAAGAAAAGAAAGAATATGGATAATATTTGTCTCCACTCACTTAATTTACAAGATTTTTTATTTTTATTTGTTAATTTGTAGTTTGATGATCGTTTTCATTCCAGAATCAAGATTATGGTTGCTGTTTGGTCAAGGGTAGCTTTGACTTTCGCTTCAATCAAACCTTGCAATTTGTTGGACCAATATCTATCTGTTCATCCAATCTCAGCAACTCTTAACCCCCTTTACCTTTTTTGACTTTTTCAGTTATAATATCAAACATACTATTTAAATACTTATTTTTAATTAAAACAAACTAGGAAAAACTATATTAGTAATTCAGATTTCAACTAGTAATTCGAACGCGCGCGTTCCAGTGTGGATACATTGCAAACACAGAATTGATTACTCGAACGGTTATATGATGCGTTATCGATATGAAAACACGCGTTTTGATGTATCCGATTTAACTCAATCGTATTGCGATTGGATCAAAACCTAAAGTAAAAAAACATAAAACGTGTATAAAGGGAAAACTGACACAGGTTGAAGTTTTACTCATAGTGCGTTGTCATGGGGCCGAAACTTAGAGTAATTATAATTAATATCGTCGAACGGAAACGTATTATATTTGACCAACTCGACACGTAAACCAACTCAAATCTATACGGGCCGTACATAAAAAGACAGACATTAAAAATAGTTTTAGGGGTAAATACGCAAATAGAATGTTTAAAACTTGAGGGTATACAGTGAATTGATAGTGAAAGGGGCAAAAGAAATTGGCATGTAGTGAAAATTTGAAGGGTGCCAATGGAAAATGCACCAACATGACATTTTAAGATAGATAAAATAAGTATAATTTAAGTTTTCACCAAAAAGAAATTGAAAATGAAAAAAAAAAAGAAAATTACAGCATAAAAGTTGACAACCAAAATTTGTTGATTTGGTTAATCGAAAGTTCATTTATAACCAATTAAAACTAGTGGTTCTATACGTTTTTTTTTTTTAACAAGTTGATTTATTTTACTTAGAGTAGAAACTTAAATAAAAAAATAAATAAAACATTTTAAGGTATTAGCAAACATATAAAAAAATATTATGGTGTTAGAATGTTCAAACTTAGTTGAAAGTTGATACATGACGACTTTATGTACATCCCAAGGAAGATCTTAAATTAATAACTAAAACTATGTCGAATTAGTTATTTATTTATTTTATCAAACAAAAGTTAATATCATTTTTATTATTGGTCTACCATCTCTCCTAAGTATCCACCAACCAGGCTAAAAACGACATTTGAGCAAATGCTCCCCTAACCTTTCCTTTATAAGGTTTGTAGTCCATTTGCCACACCACAAAAAAAAACACATAGCACTTGCATCTAATACAAATGGCAGCCTCGTGGTTTCGAGCGGTAGCGGTAGCGGTAATGGTGGTGTTGGTGGCCTGTGCTTTCCCGACAATAGTCGAGTGTCGTATTCGTAATTACAAATTTAATGTATGTGTTTCATATAACATATTAGTTTATCATGTTCAAGATATACTCATTATATATTCCATAACATGTTTTGATGATGCATGCAGGTGGTAATGACCAATACTACGAAACTATGTAAAAGTAAGCAAATCGTAACGGTTAATGGTCGTTTCCCGGGTCCCACAATAGTTGCTAGGGAGGATGACATCGTGACAGTCAAAGTGGTCAACCATGTTAAATATAATGTTAGCATTCACTGGTTAGTAATCATATGAGTCATTTGTATTCAAGTTTGAGATGAATTAACAAAACTCATGAGCTTTTTTTTAAGTTTAATAACATTCAATTGACGCGTATTTAATCGACAGGCATGGGGTACGACAACTACGAACCGGGTGGGCCGATGGTCCTGCATACATAACACAATGCCCAATCCAACCAGGAGGTATCTACGTGTACAATTTCACATTGACGGGTCAAAGAGGTACACTTTGGTGGCATGCACATGTCTTATGGTTAAGGGCCACGGTTCATGGTGCCATTGTCATCTTGCCAAAGCTTAGAGTTCCATATCCTTTCCCAAAACCCAATAAAGAAGTTGTGGTTGTCCTAGGTAATATTTAGCTTTTTTTTTGTTTGTCTTACTCATATAACGGGTTTTTATAATATTTATGTTACACTCAACAATGAAAAAAATTTGCAGGAGAATGGTGGAAGTCGGATACCGAAGCCGTAATAAATCAAGCACAAAAATTAGGGCAAGCCCCTAATGTTTCAGACGCTCATACCATCAATGGGAATCCCGGGCCTATCGCGAGTTGCTTAGCAAATGGTTAACATTTTACATCCCTTTTTATTTTTTTTTTCTTTCTTAGCATGAGTACTACATATAACTTTATATAATGTGATTCTTGAGTAATTAGTGACAAACCTGAACTTTTAAAAAATCAGGAGGGTTCAAGTTACACGTGGATCAAGGAAAGACGTACATGTTAAGAATAGTCAATGCTGCACTCAATGAAGAGCTTTTCTTTAGGATTGCAGACCATAAACTCAAAGTGGTGGAGGTTGACGCGCTTTATGTCAAACCATTCACAACTGACACCATTCTTATAGCACCTGGTCAAACCACAAATGCCATTGTAACCGCCACTCAAAAAGCCGGCAAGTACCTGGTGGCGGTCGCTCCGTTCATGGATGCGCCGATTGCCGTTGACAATTTTACCGCCACTGCCTCCCTCCATTACTCTGGTACTGTCACCTCTACCGTCACTAAACTTGTTGCTCCGCCACCTCAAAATTCAACTCCGGTGGCCAACACTTTCATAAACTCTCTTAGAAGCTTGAATTCCGCAACATATCCGGCTAAAGTTCCGTTGACAGTTGACCATTCATTGTTTTTCACAATTGGACTTGGAATCAATCCATGCAAAACATGTGTCAACGGTAGTAGGGTGGTAGCAGACATCAATAATATCACATTTGTCATGCCTACAACAGCCCTTTTACAAGCACATTACTTTAACATAAGCGGGGTTTTTACAGACGATTTTCCAAGTAAGCCATTAATGCCTTATAACTATACTGGCACACAACCAACAAATTTTGCCACAAACAAAGGTACAAAGCTCTACCGACTTCCATATAATTCCACGGTACAACTAGTTTTGCAAGACACTGGGATGATCGCCCCTGAAAGTCATCCGATTCATTTACACGGGTTCAACTTTTTTGTCGTGGGAAGAGGTATAGGGAACTTTAATCCAAACAAAGATCCGAAAAACTTTAATCTTGTTGATCCAGTTGAAAGAAATACTGTTGGTGTCCCAACGGGTGGGTGGACTGCTATCAGATTCAGAGCAGATAATCCAGGTATTGAATCTTGACCTTTTAGGTTCATCTAAATCTTGTGAGTTATATTTTACTTTTTTATACATTTATCATTGATGTAAAACTGATTATTATTATTATTTTAAATTTACTAGGAGTATGGTTTATGCACTGTCATCTTGAAGTACACACAACATGGGGACTCAAAATGGCTTTTGTTGTTGACAATGGAAAAGGGCCTAATGAATCTGTTATCCCACCTCCAAGTGATCTGCCCAAGTGTTGAGCCCGTCTTATAAACTCGGCCTTCTTTTAGGTAAATGGGCTGCTTAGAGAGGAATAAATCAAGTCCATATACTCTTGTTTCTTTGGTTATTAAAGCCCATTAATCTTTTTTTTTTTTTTTTGGTTTTTGAAATATATGTGTTGATTTGTTTGATTGTAATTATTTATAAATACGAGAGTAAATCTCAAGAGGGTCTGTCAATTACTAATCCATTCTTTAATAAATGCTGCACTTTTGTTACTTTATGATTTTATACATGATTTGTATCAAATTAAAATTATGGTTGATATCATAACTCTCCCACTAGAAGTTGTCTGAAATCAACCAAAAAGATTTTCTTTCCCTTGTGAAATTCTCACCGACGGTTGTGAAGGTAAATGGAGAGTTCAAAATCTTAGTTGAAATCAGAGAATGGTGAGAATAAGTTCATAAATTGAATATCTCCCTAAACATATATACTCTTACTTTTATACCGTACTGGTGGACCCATGATTGTTTTTCACTGAGTTGGTTTAAAAGTGAAGTCCGCTTAAATGATCATTTCAGATAACTTGACGATCGAATTTTCGGGTCGGGTCATGTAAACAACCATCACAGGGGCGGAGCTAGAAGTATCCCAGGAGTAGCCCGGGATACCCCTCAAATTTCATGACGAATGGCGAAGTATGATTTTTTTTCTTGGTTATGTGTAGGGCTGTAAACGAACTGAACGTTCAGCGAACAATTCGTGAACCGTTCGGCGGGAAGTTCGTTTATGTTCGTTCGTTTAATAAACGAACGAACATGAACAAGAAATTCCGTTCGATTAGTTAAATGAACGAACATGAACAAAGATCTTGTTCGTTCAATTGTGTTCGTGAACGTTCGGTAAGGTGTTCGTGAACATTCGTTCATTTGCGTTCGTTTACGTTCTTCGTGTTTTAATTAAAGATTTTTATACTTTCATATATTTTATCTATACTTTTTATACTATTAAACTTTTATTTATATCATTACCTTAACAATTAAACTAGGAAACCCTCTTTCACCTTGTTTATGCACTATTTCCCTTTCTTTTCTCATTATTTACATCGACGAATATGATCTACCTCCGTTCCACAATAAGGGATTCAAGTTCTAGTGATACTCTCTGGGCTATCCACCTTTATCCTTCATCGCGTTCGCCAAATTTATTTGTGTTCGCTTGTGTTCGTGAACCGTTCGTGAACACACTCATTTCCTTAATGAACGAACATGAACATAAAATCTCGTTCGGTAAGTGTTCATGAACCGTTCGTGAACACATTTATTTCTTTAACGAACGAACACGAACAAGGCCTCGTTCGTGTTCGTTCGGTTCGTTTACAGCCCTAGTTATATGTATAGGATGCTACTGAGCAAATAATAGGATACCCCTGAGCCAAGCATTCTAGCCAGAGAGAAGAAGAGATGAGTGTATAAACTGCAATTTTTTTCCGGACGGCGATGTCTCTGTAAATTATGAAGTGAAGAAGATGATGAATTAAAGAGAAATATTAATAATAAAATTTTAAGTAAACTTTTATTGAAAATGAAATGAGGAGAGGATCTGACACCTTGTAAAAACTTTAGTACTTTATTATTATTTATATTATTTATTATTATTAATAATTTGTGTTTGATTGGTTATTTAGTTTTAAATTGCATTGATATATTGTTTATAGAGAAACCACTATGTCCTAAAGGCTTTTTTAGGTGCTTAAATGTTGTATATTATTTTATTACATATATAGTTATTTAAGTTAGAACTTATTAATCTAAATATTCATCTATTATTTTTAAGAAATATAACTAAAGACACATCGTTAAAAATAAAAGAAAGAAATAAAAAACGGTTTCATTAAAGCCAATAAATATTAATATAAATACAGATGTTTGGAAGCTACACTGTGATTATGAGAATTTCGATATGGGTAGGTCTTAATCTAGCACAAGCTGGATAAAATTGAATTTTAGGTTAGCGTTTAGTGTCTAATATTAGTTGTTATCGTGTATTTGATTGTATGAGTTTACGGTAAAAAAAATTACATTGTATGAATATACCGTAAAAAAATTGGGATACCCCTGAATTTTTCTTCTAGATCCGCCACTGAACCATCACAAGTCATTACAACCACTAAAATGAAATGTTACAATGAGGCAATAACGATCACAAAAGGTAATACGCCGTTTAATAATCATTTAAAAGAAATAACTTCGAATCTAATTCACATATTTTTTTTGCTTTATCACTTTCTTTTTTGAAAGTTGATCCTTTTTAGGGGGGGGGGGGGGGGGGGGGGGGCATTCAAAAATCTTTTGATTTTATTCACTAATCGGTGATCTTTTAGTTTGCAAAACATTTCAACACCTATTAGAAACTTTATGAGGGGGGTTCCATATTTATTGGGTTTTCTCCTGAATTGGTGTATAGGCATTATAGCCTAGTGGAGATGGATATGATCGAGTGATTCTGCTGGTGGCACTATGATACTCCAATGGTCCGTCAGTAATGCTAATTTCTCGTTCAAAAAATAGATCATAGGTGATACTATCCATTTATAAATTGAAAAATCTTTCACAAAAACAAACCACATGTTAAAAAATAAAAATGACCCAATTTCAAGAAGAATCCGTGATATGCGACCATAAGATATGTTAGGAAGATCAATATAATATTATATAGACTTAGAAAAATCAGAAAATAATCTTGATTTTTTTAGCTTGTTGAAAAATCCATTTAAAGATGAGGGTTTGCACGTGGCATTATAGTCTAGTGGCTTAATATTCAAAAATAAAAACCTTTTGAATCTAGGTCTTTATTGTTTTAATTTTGTTACTATTTTCATCCAAAATCAAAATCTTGTCAGATTTTCCAATTAACATTCAGTTTTTTTTTTCTTCTCTTTCAATGAAGGGCAAAATCTTGACCTACTCAACTTAAATAAAAGGTTTTACTGTATTTATTTAAAAACTTTAGAGGAGGAGTGAATTCAGTAAAACAGGGTGCATTTAACAACATCCTTCTTGCAAACATACCAAATCTTGACCTACTACTTAAATTATACATGAATATGTTTTGGGAATTTCCCACCTTTACTCCCTCAAGTTTCTTTCTTTTTAGAGTAAAGTACAGTTTCAGTCCTTGGGTTTACACCCAATCGCATGTTCAGTCCCTATTTCAAAAAAAATCAACACTTCGGTCCATTGACGTTGTTAATTTGATTCAATTAAACCCCTTTATCAAAGGGGGTGTTTGGGATTCCTTTTTGATGAAAAGTCCTTTTGAGAAGGAACAAGTAAGAAATACTTACTTATTCACTTCTCCTTTTTTGAAGGCATAATCAACCATAAGGCATTTTCAGATGATTGTTTGGGATTCCTTTTAGCTCAAAAGTTCTTTCAGATGATTGTTTGGGATTCCTTTTTAACTTTTAAGCTCCAAAAAGTCATTTTCACCTCCAAAAGTCCTTTTGAGAAAGAATCCCAAACACCCCCAAACTTCTGTTAGTCAACAGTTTGGATTATGGTTAAAAGACCATACTAAGGGAACGAAACTGCGATACGAATAAGTCAAATCCCCTTTTAGTCCCCTCTACACACAACCACCACAATCACCGCCGCAGACCAATAAAGAAACATGTCTAAAATCAAAATAAACAAGAATATATGTCCGAGATTAAGACTGATTGTAAGCAAAATAGAGAGGGTTTTTAAATTCTTAAAACTGGTTGCCGGAAAAATCAACCTGTTGTAGAGTAGTGCAAACATTTCCACCTCTAAAAAAATTACTCACGTCTCCTGTGCATCTCGATAATTTTTGCATTCCCAGAAGAGAACTTGTTGGATCTGAGTTTGATTCTGATTGTATTTTGTGTTTGTAATTAAAGTGAGAATGAATGAGTGTGCAGCGGAATTAAGATGAAAACAAACTTTGCATACAAATACTTTGATCAAACATCTTTACACAATGAATCGGAAGATTGAATTTATTTCAATAACGATTACAATGATTGATGAATGAATGCAAACTCCCCCTCAGCCAGAGCTCAGTTGTTTGTTCGTGCAAAGAAGACGATTGTGCAAAAGAGCTAATAGAACAGTACAAAGTACTGATCTATTTATAGGCACTTGCAAACTACTGAGCATCTTAGCTGACGTCACTGTAACGCCCTGCTTTTTCATACTTTCCATAATTAGAAAGCTCGCCTTGTAATGCTATTTTTGGAAATCTTGTATTATTGTAGTCTTCTTTTCGTTGTAAAATCCGAGACTTGGATCATAAATAAAATTCGTATTTCTTTAAATTCACCATCTACATATTCATACATGTTCATACGTTCGAATTCATTGTACATCGAATCCTTATTTGTAATTCATACTTATACGATACTTATTCACGATGCATGTCCATACTTATCCTTAAATTGTTGATACCTAAAAACCCCTAATAATATGCTTATTTATACAATGATTAATCATCTAAAATGTGACATATACTTGTCACTTACAAACATGTTACATACTTGTACATTACACTTTTTACCTAGTTAAATCATGTTTTATTTCATATTTCACCTTGTTACAAGTTAGGGGAAACATTGTTGCATATTATTACACAACTTAATTAACAAAATTACTCATTATAATGTTTTAAAAAGATAAAAAAATAAAGAAATATGGCAGCCCCAATTCAGCAAATTCAGCCCCATATAGTTGGGTTTTGTGGGCTAGTTTCAAGGTGTAACCCCTTCTAAACACTTACAAAGACCAACCCATTGAAACCCTAATCCTTCCCCCTATAAATACCACTTATAACCAGCCTCTCTACCACTTTTGCAACACTAAAAACTCTCAAAAGTTCCTCCAAACCGTAGCTGAAAGCAAGGGTTCGAGCAGATTGACACCCCTTCACGAAAATGAGCATAACTCACTCAATTCTTATCCGATTCACTTGATTCTTTTTCCTACTTGCTTGGATAATCATGGGGTTCGATTCCTAGACTTCTCCTTGGAGAAATCAGACCTGGAAATGCCCCGAAATAGTCCATAAACTTTCTGTTTGATTTTTATGTTCTTCAAAACTTGTTTAAACCTATGCAACTTGTGTCTAACACATCTCATGCCTATGTCCTAATGCTTACAACTTATCCCATGGTTGGTTAAGCTTAAAAACAAGGTTGAGACATTTGAAATCAGAGGATTAAACCTCATAAACTTGGTGTTTTGTCTAGGGTTTCAACCCACAAATGTCAAACATAGTCTTTGATACATGAGTGATTATGGAACAACTTGGGTTGTCCAAACATACAATCCTCACATGATTTGATGATTTCTATTAGTTAGTTTACTTTACATACATGTAATGACCTTAGTTTATGACCCTCCTTGGTTGTTTTTACATCAAGTGTAGTGGTGAACATCAAAGGGGTACCTAAATGGAAGCCTTGTCTTCCTACCCCATCCATGACACCCATGACTCAACTTGAGGTACCTAAATGAAGATGTAATCTTCTACCTCTTACTTGAATACTTGAACATTTGGACTTAATAATATGTGTATATTATACAACCTAAATACTATCTATGTACAATCGAATCTTTGATGTTGAAATCATATTCATTTGTCAAAGTAGTAGGTTATCATCTAAGGACCTAAACCTTGTTATGATTCTTATGGGTGTTCAACTCATGAAATCATTATAACCCTTGTGGTTACCAAGTGTCATACAAGTGTTATGTGTGAAGATGAATATTTTGATATAATATTTTCATGTCACTTTCATTTCGAATCTCGACTCTAAACATGCTTGAACTTAAACCTTTACGCATTCCACCTTCCAACCTCGTCAACTTTGTCACATTGGATAGTCGGAAAACATATGTAAACTTTGTGAGTATACTCGTATTTCCCCTTTTTACTTTTATCACTTTTGGGGTGTAACATGTTTATCTATCAACAAACTTACACATGAACATTTTGCTTAAACACATGAACATTCCTATAACATGCTTGTATACGTGATGGCTTGATGCTTTAAACTTGGATTTATCTTATGTGTTGAATTTATCATTAACTTCGTACGAGCCAAACCGTGACATATGTAGCGCTATAGGATTAACGACCCGCCCCTTTATCTTGGTAATGTCATGAGCATATTGCGTTTTCTTGGTTTGATATGTTAGACACATACCATGTTTAAATGTTTATCTTGAATCACATGCTTGCTATGAGGAATTGTTCACAACTTATCTTTTGCTATGTATGTATCAAACTTGTATACTCGCCTTTGCTTTTGCATTGAATTGTATTTTAAACATGTTACAGGTTGATGATGATGATGCTATGAAAAGAAGTAGCGTTGATGCCTAGATACACATTTAGACGTTTAGGTTTAATGTGTTGTATCAGTTTTGCTTGTGTTGTCATGTACTTCTTTTGAACTTGTTGTATTTGAATTTCTTGTAATGTTGACAATTTACTTTATGAAATGAAATCGGATTATTAAAATATTGTCACAAATAGCGTTATGATGTCTCTAGCAATCTTCACACTTCGTCTCATCCCGATGTTTCCGCCATTGGTTGGGGTGTGACAGTCACCATGAAAGTGACATCTAACCTCCTAACAAACTCTAACCTCTGATCTATACAAACACTGCTGTGTTAACTACTGCCATTACATTATAAAACAAAACAGACTATTGATCAGCTGCTGCAACCTTCTACTGCTGTGAACCCAGCAGCACTTGTCCGGATCAGCAGAGCTTGACTCAAAGCAGTAGATTGAATCATCAGGGCTTTAGTCTTTCATCAGGCCTTTATTTGAGCAGCAGTTGTAGGTCAGCATTTAGCAAGATCAGCAGATAGGAGGTCAGCAGTTGTTGAAATCACTTCCAAGGGGAGAGATTTGTATGTAAACATCTGCTTATTTAGGATCCACTGCTCTGATCCAGTTTTGGCTTTAATTATCTGTTCCTCTGATAGGGTTCAATCCCAACAATCTCCCCATGGAACAGATAATGCCAAAACTCTTCATTATTGTGGACATTTATTGCCTCATCAACAGCTCCCTTATCTGTCCTTTAAATTGTAATTCAAAGTCAAGGGCATCTGTGTCTTCATCATCCCTGCTAAGTGGAAGATCAAGGAGATCCTGCAAATCTTCAAGACTCAGGCCAAGAGCTTGTTCCCTTGATATTTTCTCCACTTCTCCACCAGACCTGAGCAAAGTCAATACGCAGGTCTGTTTGTCAGTTTCCCACTTTTGTATTTTTGAGCCTGGTGGGTTTCTTGGGAGATGTTTATTTGCAGAGGTATTTGGTGAGGCTGGCCTATTCATAACTGGCTGACCAGTATTTGCAGTTTGACACAAACCAAGAGTTTCTATGATCATTTTCTTTATGCCTTCTTTCACAAGGTCATCTCCTTTTATCAACTCTTGGATGGTTTCAGCTCCCAACTGTTTGTGAGACCTTCTTTTATAGATGGCAGCACCAGTTGGAGCAGTGGTTCTCCTGATTTGTAGCTTTGATGGTCTTTTTGAAACCTCAGCTTCAGGATAGTCAGGCTTTTGAGGAACTTTTGGATCTTTCTTTCTCAATTCCTCCAACCTTTTGTAGGTGATCCTGACCACATCTTCTTTCCATCTAGCAATTTGTCTTTTGTTTCCATATTCAGCAGCAACCAGTTCTTCTCTCATTCTTTTCAGTTCTACCTGTTTGTCAGGTACATTCTTTCTAAACTTTGCCCAGTCAGGAGGAGTGTGAGTGACTTTCCTTTTTATCATGTCTTGAATTCTTGCTGCTTCATTCTCAAGCTCGGGAACAGTCCACTCTTTGTACATGTATCTCTCTCCTTTGTACTTCTTGTGAGCCATGATGCTTTCAATGTAGTCTTTCTTCAAAGTTTCAGCTGCTCTTTCTGAAATTTGTTGACTGGCATTTTTTGCAAATCGTTCTAGGGAGCTGACTTGTGTGAGCAGATATTGATAGTATCTAGAAATTTCTTTGTCAGATTTCTCTTGTGTGTTTCTCTTTGAGATATCCTCTGCTTGCTTGGCCTTGATCTTCAAATATTCATCAACATTTTTAGGCCAGGGATATCCTTTTATTGATGGCAACCTACTTTTGGCAGGGTCATCCTCATAGTAAAAAGATTTTATTTCTTCTCTAACAGCTTCTAGTTCAAGAGGAAATTGAACACCTACAGGAGGTAAGGGCTTGTGCATTTGAACTGAAGAGAGAGTAACTGGTTTTGGTATTGTGACAAGAGCTAAAGATTTTGAAGATGGTGAAGTGTCATCATCTTTAAGAATTAGCCTTCTCCTCTTTGGTTGAGGAGGGACTGATGATGTTTTGAATGGAACAGTGGTGGTGAATGTAGTGGCAGTGATTTGTGATTGACAAACAGTTGTTGAAACAACTGGTGTTCCAACTACTGTTGTCTTTACAACAGATGTTATAACAACTGTTGTCTTCTGCCTTTTGGCAGGAGTGATTTTGTTTTTGGTGGTGATGGTGGTAAGGCAGTGGATGTAGTGTGTGTTGAAGTGGGAGCAGATGTTGAAGCCACTGAAGTACCAACAGTAGTGGGTACAGCAGGAGTTACAACAGCTGTTTTAGGTGGTGGTTTTGGGACAGACTTTGAACGTCTGGTTGGAATGGATTTGGGTAGCCTTACTCTTCTTGTAGGCTTTTCTTTTCATCAACAAGATTTTCATCATCTTTTGACCCTGAAGTACCCTGATCCGGATAATCCACCCTGGCTTTCCTTTTGGCCTCTCTATCCCTTTTTACACTTGCAACTGCTTCTGCCAGTGCATTTGTGGTCACATCAATTTTCTTGCTTCCATCTGGCAGAGGGATCTGTTTGGTCATGTTTGCATTTTCTGGTGCAATGTAGAGACCATCCTCTATTCCCTTCTTTTTCCACTCCTGAATTTTCTCCCCCTTTTTGGCATTATCTGGGGGAAGTTGATCAATGAAGAGAACTAGTGGAGGAGCAGTGCCAGTAGTGTGCAGGATCTGAGTTTTGAGTGCCTTGAGATCAACCTGAGTGTTCTTGAACCTTGACTCCATTTCATTTCTCAGCTGTTGAACATGTTTTTCATGTTACTGATCTGCGAGTTGTGCTTGATGATGGAGAAAAGGTTGAAATAGATTCCAGAGCTCATTTGTAGCAAGTGCCTGTTGTGGAGCAGGTGCTTGAGGTGGAACAGCAGTGGATTGTATCTTTTGAGTTCTCAACACCTGCTGCAGCATGGTTTTAAGGTCTGCAACAGATGTATCCAACTTTTCAATTCGGTCCGTCAAATCCTGATATTTTAAATCATCACCCAATTTAATGGGATCATCTGATTTCCCACTAACAGTGGTTTTATCAGTGGTAGAGGTAGGGAGTTTACTCCAAACATTAACCACTGATGCCCCTTTTTCTTGGTACTGGGGTCTTCTTCCTTCAACACTTGACAACCTTTTGATGTTGCCAGTAGGATAAATAAATCCACTGGTGGTTGGCAGAGGTGCTATAAAAGGAATTGCCTCCAAGGAAGACTTATTGATGTAACCACTGTCCAACTGTAAACCAGTGGGTTCAACAGTTGTAGTGGCTGCTTCACTTGGATTACCACCAAGAGTTACTTGTAACTCAAGGGGTGTAACCTCCTCAGGTTGTGTTGGTGGGTTAGCAAGGAATGATACATCAGGCTCAGTCAGTGGTTGAGGTATATTCTCATTAACAGGTGATTGAGAAGGACTGAGTAATGCCTGGTTCAAATCGATTGCATCTAACAAAAGTTGTGTTTTTGGTGGAATTGTGGATGTGAAGTTGGGTGTAGAAAGAGGATTTGCCCCGGCCATTGGGCTGTGGATGATGGAAACGAGAGTTTCCAGAGCATCATAATGTGGTGGCCCTTTGTGTACAACCTGTTCTTTTGTGAAGAAGCAGGAGGAGTTTTGGTTATGGGTTGAGATATTTGTACCAACTGCTGTGAGGAAGTAGCAGCAGTGGTTTCTTGTGACATTTGTGTTGTCACAGGCAGTAGCTCTGGTATCTCATCCTCCAGAGTTGCCGTTTTGATTTGTTTGAGGGGTTTTGGATTTTTCTTATTGTTTGGCTTTTTGGGATTTGTAGGTGTGGGTTTCAAAACAGTTGGGCTGCTGCTTTGATCACCTAGAGTAGTGGGCTCAGCAGCAGATACCTGAGGAGCAGTGGTAGCTGCTAAATTCTGCTCAGGCACCTCTACTTGTGTTTTGCAAGGTGCTAACATTCTTGAAAAAGTTTCAGATGTTAGGCTGTTTATTTGAGTAATCTCACCTTGATTTATTGCAGCTAAATCATCCTTACTGAATTTCTTTTCAAAATAGTAACTTAAAAACCTTGGAAACAGTAAGAATGATTTTGTTTCAACATTATTAACCAAATCTTTAAAGATTTCCCGAGAATAGTTAAAATTTTCTTCTTGAAGAATTGCATATCCCAGATTTTGAATCTTTAAAGGGATTTCATTGAAAGAAGTGGTTTTGTTTGAAACACATAGTAGGAGGGTATGAACTAAAAATCTGGTTGCAGAAGGAAAATAACCTTTTTGCAAGGTAAGTTTCTTCATCATTGTGGCTTCATACCCTCTTTCAATGAAGTCAGTTTGTAACTCGTTTTTAGTGAAAGAAGTTTTACCTTTCTGATCATCGAGTTGAAAGACCTCTGAAATGGATTGTGGCGTGATTTGGACAGTTTTACCCTTTATGGAAGAGTGTATGGTGGTTGCAATGTCTCCTTGTTTTTCAAGGGTTGCATTCTTCCAGAACTCCCTTTGGGTCTCCAAATAAATTGGTGCATTGACGGTGAACAAAGTTTTGTACTTTGATTTTGTCATGATGTTAATGATGGAATCGAAAACATCGGTGGTTCCTGGTTTTGTGAGAAGACCCAGGAGATTGTGAGATGATTTATATGGTATTTCAGTGGAGATTGCCTTTTGAGAGGCTGTTTTCGATGATGATTTGGTTGTGGGTTTTGCAGATGACTTCGATTTTGTCATTTTTGAAGAGAATGATCGAAGAAATTTGTGAAAGGTGAGATGAAAAACTGCTTTGAGAAGAGAATTTTTGAAGAATTCAATTCGACAGTAAAACCCTGTTTTAGTGGTGAGTGGGGGATTTTATAAGGAAGAAAGTGAATGCTGACGTGGCAGCCGTTACAAAAGGTCTGACCACTATGTACTGCCCACGTGACAACCCCTGGTGAAAATGAAGGACAGTACTTTGATGAAAGTGAGAGATGAAGGCAGTGGTAAGGAAGCAGTGGATGATTTTCACTATCAGTGGATAGCATATCAGTGGATAAGACACTGCTTTTGAACAACAGAGGTTATCAAAGGAATGAGAGAACAGGGGTTGACTTTCAGCAGTGGACAGACTTTTGAAGTAGAGCAGACTTTTGAACAATCAGTGGTTATGGCAGACTTTTAAGGATTTTAATGAAAATTTCATTTTTAGCTATTTTTAAGGATGAATTTTTGATTTTCTGAAAACATTTTGTTGCTTTTATTCATAGAAAAACAAGATGTTGCTTGTTATTCCATGTTCAGCATCCCAATCCTAGAGACCAAGCTTTCAAAAGTGGCTGTATCAAGTGCTTTTGTGAGCACATCTGCCAGCTGGTCTTTAGTTGGGACATGATGCAGAGAAATCAAACCTTTTTCATAGCAATCCCTCACAAAGTGATGTCTGATGTCGATGTGTTTGGTGGTAGAGTGGGAAACTGGATTTTTGATGATATTTTCTGCTGCCTGGCTGTCCAACATGTGTGGTGTTTTTAAGGCAGTGATACCAAAATCCAGTAACTGATTTTGAAGCCACAAGAGTTGGGCTGTACAGCTTGCAGCAGCAATGTATTCAGCCTCAGCAGTGGATGTTGAAACTGCTGCTTGCCTTTTGCTTTGCCAAGAAACTAAGCAATCACCTAGAAGCTGGCACCCTCCTGAAGTGGACTTCCTTGTGGTGTGACATCCAGCAAAGTCACTGTCTGAAAAACCTGAAAGCTTGATATTCCCATTAGCTGGATACCAGATACCAAGTGTGGGAGCACCTTTTATGTATCTGAAGATCCTTTTTACAGCAATGAGATTTGATTTTCTGGGAGCTGATTGACTTCTTGCATAGACACATGTTGCAAACATGATGTCTGGTCTAGATGCAGTTAGGTACAATAAAGACCCAATCATGCTTCTATAGAGTGTTTGGTCAATCAGCTCATCCTTTTCATCAGACATGACCAGCTTATTTGTTGCCATGGGTGTGCTGCATGGTTTACAATCATTCATATCAAATTTGGTCAAAAGTTCTTTAGCATATTTGCTTTGATGAAATGAAAGTTCCATTTTGCATTTGCTGTACTTGGAGACCAAGAAAGCATTGCAGCTCACCCATTGCACTCATTTCAAACTCAGCTGTCATGAGTTCTCTAAACTCTTCACACATTTTGTTACATGTGCTTCCAAAAATAATGTCATCCACATAAATTTGGACAATCATTAAATCCTTCCCTCTCCATTTAAGAAACAGTGTTTTATCAATGGTACCTCTTTTGAAACCATTTGAGAGTAGGAAGTTGGAAAGAGTTTCATACCAGGCCCTTGGTGCTTGTTTCAGGCCATACAAGGCTTTGTTTAGCCTGTAGACATGATCAGGATAAAATGGATCCTCAAAACCTGGAGGTTGACATACATACACCTCTTCTTGAATTGTACCATAGAGGAAAGCACTTTTGATATCCATTTGAAACACCTTCATGTTGTGGTTGACAGCAAAGGCCAGGAACAGTCTAATGGCTTCCAATCTTGCAACAGGGGCGAATGTCTCATCATAATCAATCCCCTCTTCCTGTCTGTAACCTTGAACCACAAGCCTGGCTTTATTCTTGACAACAATGCCCCCTTTCATCAGTTTTGTTCTTGAAGACCCACTTTGTGCCAATGGGACTGACCTCTTCTGGCAGTGGTACAAGCTCCCATACTTGTTGTCTTTTAAACTGTTGGAGCTCCTCTTGCATGGCTTCTACCCAGCTGTTGTCTTTCAGTGCCTCTTGGTACTTGACTGGCTGATGGAGTGATAGAAAACCAGCAAAAAGACAAATGTTTTGGGTTTGGCTCCTTATGAGCACCCCTTCATTGATGTTGCCAATGATTTGATCAGGTGGATGAGATCTCAAGAAGATTAAATCTCCTTGGTATGGTATGATGGCATTTGTTGGTGAAGGCTGCAAATGTGTATCATCTGAGCTAACCACTGTTGGTGACTTCGATGACCCAGCAGTGGCTTCAAAAGGTGGTGGAATAGGAGGTAATGAGGTGGACAACTGCTGACTTTTATCCATTGTTTGAGGACTTTTGTCAGCAGTGTTTGAGGATGTGGAAGCAGTGGTGGATGGGCTACTTTGGTCAACAACTGTTGAGGTAGCAGTGGTTGAGCTTTGACAACTGTTTTGAACAGCTGGTGCTTTTCCCTTTGTGGCAGACCTTTGAGGGATGATGATTTCATACCCATAGTCTGGTGTTGTATCCTCTGATGGACCTGCACTGTTAGTCTTGACAACAGTATTTTCAAAAGTAAATTTTTCAAGATCGAACAGATCTGCAGGATTTGCTGGGATTTTCATTGATGAAAGTTCATTGAACTTTACATTCAAAGTCTCCTCCACTGCCTTGGTCCGTGTATTGAACACTTTGTATGCCTTGGCAGTGGTTGAGTATCCCAGATGATAACCACAATCAATTTTGGCTGCAAATTTTGAAATGGAATCTTTTAAGTTCAAAATAAAGCATGGGCAGCCAAACACCTTGAAATATGAGATCAGTGGTTTGATTTTATACAGAATTTCATAAGCAGTCTTTTTGTGCCTGGGGTTTATTAAAACTCTGTTCTGGGCATAGCAAGCAGTGTTTACGGCCTCTGCCCAGAAAGTTAATGGCAAACCTGAATCTGCAAGCATAGTTCTGGCAGCCTCAATCAAAGTTTTGTTCTTTCTTTCAACAACCCCATTTTGCTCTGGTGTTCTAGGGATGCTGTACTGCCTTACAATCCCTTTCTTCACACAGAAGGCATCCAACTCCTTATTTTTAAATTCTGTGCCATTGTCACTCCTGAAGCTTTTCACTGGAATGTCAAATTACTTTTCAACCTGTGTCACAAAGTCTTGCAAAATGCCTGCAGTCTCATATTTGGAATGTAAAAAGAAAGTCCATGTAAACCTAGAAAAGTCATCAACAATAACCAAACAATATCTTTTCTTCTTGAGGCTCATGACTTGAACTGGGCCAAACAAATCCATGTGTAGCATTTGCAAACACTGGGTTGTTTTGGACTCTTCAATGGACTTGTAAGAACTTTTATGCTGTTTTCCTTTTAAACAGGAAATGCAATGTTCAGGACATGAAAACAATTTTTGTGGTAGGCCTCTCACCAAACCATTTTTTGAAATTTCACTGATTGTCTTAAGATTTGTGTGCCCCAGCCTTCTGTGCCAAAGTTCTGTCTCTTTGTTAGAGGCAGCTGAGAACAGACAGGCATCAGCTCTGGGACACTCTTTTGACATATCAACAACATAAACGTTGCCACTTCTTTGAGCAACAAGTTTAGTTTGACCAGTTTTGATTATTGCTTCAATCTTTTTGACCATTTCTGGTCCAACAATCCTACAACAATCTTTTGTGAAGAATGACCCAAACCCTTTGTCACTCATTTGTGATACACTCAGAAGGTTGAATTTTAGATTGTCTATTAGATTGACATTTTCAAATTTTACATTTCCAGATTGCACTGTACCAGACCCTAGAACTTTCCCTTTACTATTATTCCCAAAGGATATATCACCCCCACCATGGATTTTAAAGTCTTTGAGGAGGTCTTTATATCCTATCATGTGCCTGGAGCCTCCACTATCTACATACCAAAGACTATCAAAGCATGCAGAAGCTCCCTGCACATGAAGTAAAAGGATTAGTTCATTAAGGGCTCCAAAGCCAACAGGGCTTTGGATGGGGATTCAGCAGTGTCTGGTATGGATGCAGAGTGATGGACAGTGGTTAGATCAGGGGTTTGGACAGTTTTAGTACTGTTTTCTTGCTAACCACTGTTGAGGATCACCTGCTGATAACCAAAATGATGCCTATTCACTTTAGTTTTAGTGGGCCTTTTGTAGGCCTCATAAACGTGTGGAATCCTTTGGTAAGACTGTTTTTCCTTGCCTTTTCTGAACTGATTGGCAGGGGGTGCATCAGTAACCTGAACATCTCTTTTGACAGATGTTTGGTTCAGCTGTTTTGTGACAGCCGTTTGAACTGGTACAAACAGTGGTTGTTTCTTGGTGAATTTGACAGATGATGATGATGATGGACTCAAGGATGTTTTAGCAAGGTACTCATTCTTTTTCACATCAAAATTTTTGAGATACACACATGCTTGAGTTTTGTGGTTTGTTTTACCACAAACAATGCAATTTTCAGCTGGAACTATGACACTTGTTCTGTTTATATCATAAGCTTTTAAGTGGAAACAGTCTTTTGTTAGATGATTCCTTTTCTCACAGAATTCACAAAACAAGTTATCAATTTTTTCTTTCTTCTTTCTCTTTTCAGACTCCTTTGCAGCAGAGGTTTTAACCACTGCTGGGATGTCTTTGAGAGGTATGACTTTAGCTTTTGGAGCTTTAACACCATCAGTTGATGTAAAGTCCATTGGCTTGAAAGTTTCAAGAATATCACACTCATCAGACCATTTTGGTTTAAACTGATGATTTTCAAGCTCCTCAAAAGTAGAGGATCCCATTGGTCTGTCAAGTGTGATTTTGTTACCAAGTTTGTCAGTGATTTTCACTTCTTGGCCATTCTTGTTTGTGGGGGTGAACTCAGTGGTTACATCAGTGGTTGGAACAGATTTTTCAAAAGCAGTGTTTTCATCATCATGTTTTCTATAACCAACCCCAAATTTCACATTGCTTTTTATCTGTTTTTCAAGCATAACCTCATACCCTTTGCATGATTCCACCCATCTCTCACATGTGATCTGGGTGGACTCTAACTCCTTTTTGCAAACTTGATATTTTTCTACCAAAGTTTGGAGTTGGGTTTTGGTTATGCTCAGCTCTTCTTTCATGCTGCTAATCTCTTTGTGTTTTTCAGCCAATTTGTTTTTAAGTTCTTTTAGAGATCTTTCAAATTTGACTTCATCAGATAAGATTTTATCCCGAAGGTTTTCATTCACCTCTTTGATGTTAGCAAAAGCAATAATGCAATTGTCAGAACACAGTTTTTCAAGAACTTGAGGTGATACCTTGGCAGCAGCCATCATTGCACAATCACATTGAGGATTTTCTTCATCTTCAGCTCCTTCTTCTTTCTCATCTGCTTTTTCTTCTTTCTTTTCTTCCTTGTTCTCTTCGGACCATGGGTCTGTCAGTGGTTCAATCAGGGTATCTGAACTTTCTTCCAACAGTAGTTCACCAGCCACAGCAGTAACCACTGCTTCAGTCACCTCATCCACTGTTTCAATACTCAGTTGTTCCTCCTCAGTTTCAACCCCCTCCTGTATTGACTCTAATGCCATCAAACAAAATTCATTATTAGAAGAAACATTGGAAGCATAGAGTGCAAAATTTTCATCACTGAGGTCTTCAGGCATACTGCTCCAGTCAACAAACCCTTGAGTGAAAAAACTTTGTTGATCTGGTTGTACTGCTGCTGGAGCAGTGGTTTGAGGTGCAGGCTGCACTTGTGCCTGAGGGATAGGGGTTTGAACATATTGGATCTGTGGAACAGTGGTTTGGACATAGTGCACTGGCACAGGGGCAGCAGCATAGTGAGCAGTGTTTACTTGAGCTGCTGGGGCATATTGGGCATAGTGCACAGTGCCTTGATTTTGAGGTCTAGGATTTGAGCTAGGATGAGTGATTATGGGACCAGTAGTTTGACTCCTACACTCCCTAGCGAAGTGTCCCAACCTATTACACTTGTAGCACTTGATTTTCGATTTATCCAACCCAACCCTTAGATTCCCATGCAAACCTGGGAACTTTCGCCCTGTTCTTTTATAAAATTTGCTAGTTCTAACACTTAGCAAGGCCAGTTGGTGCAGGATGTCCATTTCCTCTAAGTCAGTGGGATCAAAATGCTGTAGATCATTGAGTTCAAAGCTTAGGTTGTCTGACATCTGGTTTTCGTTTGCAGTGAATGCATAACTTATAGAGTGAGGATCAGGGTTGTTAAAATTTGCACCAGCAGTTATGTCAATGAAGTGATCATAACCCTGATCCTTAGCACTACTCCCAGATTCTTCTTGACCCAAAAGAGTAGTGTTACCGAATGTATAATTATCAACGGTTTTTCCTGACTCTTGTAACTTCCTTTTCTGGTTCAACTCCCTTTCGTAGGTCAGGAGTCGACCGTGGAGTTGGGTCAAGGTCAGATCCTTGAACTCAGGTGAGTTTCGGGTGACAAAAGCTATGGTGTCCCATTTTTCTGGCAGTGACCTGAGGAACCTGCTATTTTGAGTTGAGTTTGTAAAAGTGGTTTTAACAAGCCTCAGTTCACTGATGAGACAGCTGAAACGCTCAAATTGTTGCGTCAGTGATTCACCTTTAACATGACAAAATGTTTCATACTGTTGGTTCAGGATTTCCCTATTGTTTTCTATGACTTCTTCGGTTCCCCCAAACTGTTCCTTAAGCGCGTCCCATAACTCTTTGGCACTGTTACAGTGTAACAGTCCAGCATATATTTCATTGGGCAGCGCTGAAGCTATGATGCTAAACGCTTTAGCATCTAGTTCGATCTTTTGAAAGTCAGTTTCGGTATAATTTTCAACTGGTTTTGGAACGAACTTTTTAGTATCTTCAGCGCTTGGCACTGTAGGAACATGGGGACCAAAGACGACAGACCTCCAACAACCTGTGCTTTGTTGAGCGAGGATGTGACCCATCCTCCTCTGCCAGATGTTGTACTCATTTCTTTTTAGCATAGATGGTTTAAAAAGAGAGCCGATGTTGTTTTTATCATCCTGAGATTGTGACGTCATTCTTGTTTTTTTACAGACACTGAGAAATCAACTTTAATGGTGATTAATCCTTGCTCTGTTTTTCAACAAACGAACAAACGATCAGTATCAACTGTTATGAGCTGAACTATTTACGTCAAAATGATTGTTAAATCAAATTTGACTGTCCAGGCTCTGATACCAATTGTTGGATCTGAGTTTGATTCTGATTGTATTTTGTGTTTGTAATTAAAGTGAGAATGAATGAGTGTGCAGCGGAATTAAGATGAAAACAAACTTTGCATACAATCAAACGAGAGTAATACTTTGATCAAACATCTTTACACAATGAATCGGAAGATTGAATTTATTTCAATAACGATTACAATGATTGATGAATGAATGCAAACTCCCCCTCAGCCAGAGCTCAGTTGTTTGTTCGTGCAAAGAAGACGATTGTGCAAAAGAGCTAATAGAACAATACAAAGTACTGATCTATTTATAGGCACTTGCAAACTACTGAGTATCTTAGCTGACGTCACCATGAAAGTGACATCTAACCTCCTAACAAACTCTAACCTCTGATCTATACAAACACTGTTGTGTTAACTACTGCTATTACATTATAAAACAAAACAGACTATTGATCAGCTGCTGCAACCTTCTACTGCTGTGAACCCAGCAGCACTTGTCCGGATCAGCAGAGCTTGACTCAAAGCAGTAGATTGAATCATCAGGGCTTTAGTCTTTCATCAGGTCTTTATTTGAGCAGCAGTTGTAGGTCAGCATTTAGCAAGATCAGCAGATAGGAGGTCAGCAGTTGTTGAAATCACTTCCAAGGGGAGAGATTTGTATGTAAACATCTGCTTATTTAGGATCCACTGCTCTGATCCAGTTTTGGCTTTAATTATCTGTTCCTCTGATAGGGTTCAATCCCAATAGAACTCCAAGGAACCCACTGATAGAAGTAACTCCTAAGTGTTCTAGAACACAAACGAGAAACAAATTCAGCAGATTAATTTTTGAATTTTGGCATATGATAATAGTTGACTAAAAGTCAACTACATAAGCTTCGGTACAAAAACCAGACCTTGATTCTTTCGATTGCCCATTTGTTTAAGTTCTTCTCCTCTCAAATATTTGCTTATAAAAGGTCAAATTTCCCAAATGTGTTCCACCTTTATAATGTACATCTATACATATATATGAGAACCAATAAAAATTATTTTAAAAATGAGAACAACTGTTTTAGCCGTCAGGTGCTTGATAAAGATCCTTTTACACGATGACATTTTCTTATTTAACATGAAAACATGTTGGATTTACACATGAACACACTTATTTAACATGAAAACATGTCCGATCACCGCAACAGCAACTGGTAACGACGGAGCAACGACAATGTGTACAACAAGGGCAAGCCACTGGGATGGAAGAAAAAGTACATCAGATGGTAAACTTCCTGTGAGTCGGTTCAATCTAAGGCTAAAAACTTGTAACGATTCGAGTTTTGCAAGAGTGTTAGCCGGAAAAATCAACTGGTTGCCGGAAATGGAGAAGATGGGGGGACTGAATTGTTTAGGGCATGTTTGGCTAAGCTTTTCTCGTTCTCCTTCTCAGAAGAACTTTTCACAATCAAGAAGTCACAAATTATGACTTCTCCTTTTCTACTTTTTGAAGACAAAAAAAGCTTCAAAAGGACTTATTTTCATAATGTTTGGCTAAGCTTTTCTCCTTCTCTTGACTTCTAGATAATGTTTGGATCTCCTTCTCAAAAGTCATTTTAGCTCTAAAAGGAGCTTCAAAAAGCTTAGCCAAACATGCCCTTAATTTGGGGCTTTCAGATGGATGGTATGTGCTATATTGGGTTCGAAAATACGAAATGACGATATTGCCATTCATTTTTAAGTAAAAAGACAACAATACCCTGGTCAACTAACTGTTAACTAACGGTTGTTTGGAGCAGTGGTTTAATTGAATCAAATTGACAACGTCAGGGACGACTGAAGTGTTGATTTTTTTGAAATAGGGACTGAACCTGCGAACAAGTATAAACCACATGGACTGAAACTGTACTTTACTTTTCTTTTTATATTATAACAAGCAGAAATTGTCCATATGTTGCTGCGGGATATGCCCAAAAGATTATCAACCATAAAACAAATGCCAATATCGGTTTTAAATAATAACGATTACCGTTGTTATTTGAAAATTAAACACTAACTTATGTAGTATGCACAATAACTTATTTATAGTACAGACTCATAGTATTACGGGTAATTTAAATTTAAAAAAAAAATTAAAAAAAAAACACTATGAATAGTAATTTACGTGAGTAAGTTGACTTTTAATAAATGTTACATACATAACACCAACAAACTTGGGTTTTATCAAGTTTAACTTTTTAATCTTTATAATGGCACACGGGGCACTCTCGTTATTTACCGTGATACAATTGTATCACGCGTTGAACCCACCCCCACAACAAAAGTTCAACGCGTTATAGTATAACGCAATTCGATTTCGTGATATTTTCAACGCGTGATGGTTTTTTTTTTTTTTTTTTTTTTTTTGTGAGTGTAATTGTTGGTTGGGGGGAAATTATTGGGTGTGGTGGTGAGTGATGACCACCCCCACTAAAAAAGGTTGTAAGTGATGGAAAAATGGTTGCTGACATAGCGGAACATAATTGGATATTGTGAGTGATGGAGAAATGGTCACTAATGACCACCCCCCTTCCCTAATGACATAAAACTTTAAAGATTATCTCAACATGTACATAACGAAATCTCTCCTTATTAAAATAATAACATTCCTCTTGAATATTGAAAAATAATGACTTTACATTTAGGCCGGAGGGTGTGGGGACGCCACCCCCGCCAGCTAGACATCTATAGCGCTCCCAGGCGCTATCACACCACAACCCAGGCGCCATGGAGGGGTGCCATTGAAGGCTCGCCAAGATGATAACAGGCTTTATTCGCGTTGATCGAGGATGAATGGTCAAAATGACCGTTTGACAACGGTCAATTATAAAAAAAAAAAAAAATCTCTTTTTTCATTCTATTTATATATATAAACCTATCCTAAACTAAATAACTAACCAATCACAACCAAAACACACACCAATCACAACCAAAACACACACCAATCACAACTAAAACACCTACCAATCACAACTAAAAAATGTCTTCTTCGAGCACCTCATCCGATGGTGTTCTTGACGATATTGTTATCGCCATGACGCAGGAGGCGATAAATTATTTGCGAGAAGAAGCCGAATCCTCTGCTTCGCGTACCAGACAACCGCCTCTTGAACGGAATCGGTTAGGTGCTCATGAACGTCTAGTGCAAGATTATTTTTGTGAAACTTTGTACGATGATGTTCAGTTTAAGCGTAGGTTTCTTATGAGCCGACGATTATTCGTTAAAATTTCCAATGATCTTGCGGGCGAATCCTCTTTTTTCACGCAAAGGGTAAGTGCAAGTCGCAAAGTTGGTTTCTCTGGACTACAAAAGTGTACAGCAGCAATTAGGCAACTAGCGTACGGCAGAGCGAGTGATGCGTGGGATGAATATTTAAGGATGTCGTCAAGAATGTGTCGTGAGTCTCTTGAAAACTTTTGTGAAGGTAATTTTTATTAACAATAGCCTTTATTATTTTTATTTACATCGTTATTATTTTTTAATTAACAATAGTTTATTAGGTGTAATCTCTCTGTACGGGAGACGATATTTGAGGATGCCAACCGCAGCCGACGTTCCACTTCTATACGAGGCCCATCAGCGCATACACGGGTTTCCTGGAATGTTGGATAGTCTTGATTGCACGCACTGGGAATGGGCGGCATGTCCAACCGCTTGGAAAGGGCAACATCATCGTGGTGACCACGATGGTCCTACCCTAATATTACAAGCGGTCGCTTCTCAAGATTTATGGATTTGGCATGTGTACTTTGGCGTGGCTGGTGCGAACAATGACATTGAAGTTTTAATGTCCTCGAATCTATTCGACGATGTCATAGACGGGGTTGCACCAGATACTTCATTCTATGCAAACGACGTGCAGTATAAGTATGGCTACTATCTCACAGACGGTATTTATCCCGAGTGAGCGACGTTGGTAAAAACTCTTTCGTGTCCAGATGACGAAAAAAGATTGTATTTCAAGAAAAAACAAGACTCAACAAGAAAAGATATCGAGCGGGCTTTCAGTGTGTTAAAGAAAAGATGGTCTATCATCGCCTAGCCGTCGAGGATACTTGAAAAAAGTAAAATGAGAAACGTCATGTATACGTGTATCATTTGCAGGGTGGGAGTTGGCTACAAAGTCCATTTTTCCTACAAAGTGTAAAAAGTCATAAAACACCATAATGTCAACCATAAAACACACTCAAAACCCACAAATAATAAAGTGAAGATTACTAAAACGCCATATTTGTGGGTTTTGTGTTGTGCTTTGGATGATAAGGCTTTGATTATTGAATGACTAATATTAGTGTGTTTTATATTGATCATCATGTTGTGTTTTATATTCATAGTTCTACGATGATGTGTTTGATGTTTTTATGGACTTTTAGGGTTTGGATATTGTGTTTTAGTACTCTTCACACTGTTATTTGTGGGTTTTGAGTGTGTTTTATGGCTGAAATTGTGGTGTTTTATGACTTTGTACACTTTGTAGGAAAAATGGACTTTGTAGCCGAACCTCACCCTAACCTCATTTTGCATAACATGATATTGGAGGACTCGGGTAGAGCGTTTTGTGGAGAAAGCTATGATGAAAGTAACCAACCGATGAACCCAATACTAACATACGCCGAGAAAGAAGATATCCGAGCGAAGATACGGGCTAGAGGCACACACCATAACCTTCGAGCCGATCTAACAGAGCACCTATGGTTTTATCGTGAACAAGGAGGAGTCGACACAGACGACGAGTTATAAATTACTTTGTAGTGGTTTTTTAATGACTTTGTAGTGTTTTTTTTTTTTAATGAAATTATGTAGTGTTTTTATTTTTTTTAATGAAATTATGTTTTTTTTATTATTTTCTAATATTAAAATTGCCATTTAATTTAAAAAATTAAATATTTAAATAAATAAATAATTAGATAATCATGACGGGGGCTCCATCCACACCCAGCAAATTAAAGGGGGCATGATAAAGCCCCAGGGGTGACATGGTGCTGACATGAAGCTTAGGTGGACTGATAAAGCCCCATGAAGGTTCTAACCACACCCTCTAGCCTTACAAGAGAGGTTTGTTAAAGGTGGCTCACAACATCTAAAAGACAGGCATGCCGCATTATACCAACCCTAGCACACATCATCAGTTCTTTAGTTCCCAAGATGTTGAATGACGTATATCAGTTGAATATGATTTGCTATGGATGCACAAAAAAACCAAATACGGAACCCAACCCGGATATTAATAAACTGGGTATGGCATACCCGGTTCCATAACCAACCCTACCTGTCGGGTATACATCAGTTCCATGCCCTATGATTTAAAACCGGTTCCAGCCCAACTATAACCGACCCGAACCGTTCAAAAACTGAAAGAAACCGGCAACCACTTCCTCTCTAAAACCCGGTTCCATACATGATCCAGGTATTGGCATACCCGGTTTTTGACCTTATTGACTATACCCATAACTGGTTATGACCCAGCACCCGATTTGTGCACCATTATAGTTTACCATTATGAATGTTAACTGACATTTGACAGTTTCCTAAGTTTCTTATATGATCACATTTGCCTTTGTTTAGTTCCAAATAATTTTGAAAAAAAAAAAATCTTACTATATAATAAAAGAAACCACTTTCAGGACACTTGTCATTATATTAGACCATCTCTTATAGATAATTATTATTTTAGTTTAATCTCTTCTAATTAATTATATAGATAACCCTCCTACTAAATATTATTTAGTTTAATATCTTATAGTATAGATAACCCTCCTACTAAATATTATTAGTTTAATATCTTATAGATAATTATTATTTAGTTTAATCTTCTTATCATTTATAATATTATTTATTTGAATTTATTATATTTGAACGTTTTGTTTAGTTTGGTATCAAATAGATTTTACGAAAGTTAAAATAAAATTAACTAATATTATTTATCATTTATACATTTACGGAGTTTTAAATAAAGGGTTAACAAATTTATTGAGACTTTGTTAACAAATTTTGCAACAACAGAATAGTGTATTTTTATTACGAAAACCAAAGTTTGTATTAATATATTAAATATTTTTATTTTCACTATACAAAATTACATTTACTCAACCCATGTAATACATGAGGTTTTTTAAGATACAACTTTTTATTATTTGATATATAAAATTAGATTTGTTCAATTCGTACAATACACAGGGTTTTTTAAGGATATATATTTTTTATTATTTAGTACAGAATATTACATTTATTCAAACCGTATAATGTGCATATTTTTTAAGATGTAATTTTTTTAACCCGTGTAATACATGAGGTTTTTTAAATATGTATTATTTTATTATTTGGTAAACAATACACATGGTTTAAAAGATATAACTTTTTTATTTGGTATATAAAATTACATTTAGTCAACCCGTACAATATGGTTTTTATAGATATAATTTTTTATTATTTAATATATAAAATTATATTTATTCAATACATACAATAAATGAGGTTTTTAAAGATATATTGTTTAATTATTTAGTATATAAAATTTATTTATTCAACACCGTGTAATACACGGGGTTATAACGTAGTATATTAATATGGTATACATTTACAACTAATAAAGCACAAACCAAAGTAATTTTGTAAACACATCTCAAGAACTTTGGTCAGCTGAAAGTTATTAATTTTACTGTTAAAAAGTCACAGAAAATTACAACTTGTGCCGTATACGTACACCGACAGCCTTATCAACATCCCGAACTAGTTGGGATTGGCTAAAAATCGACACCAAAGAAAAATATAAAAATCCAAGAATCTGCAACTAAAGAACATGAGGTGGCTGTATATGTTATATATCTAATTACCTGATGGTTTTAATATACACAAGTTGCAGATAGATAGATGATTGGTGGTGTTATAGTAGCTGCTGCTTTAGTTCAGGTGTTGCAGATTGTAAAGGGAGAAAGCTCCCCTCTGTGCCTTTAACAAAATCAGCAAGTTCGGCAGGTGCGACTACCAACTTCAACCATTCTTGTAACTCTTCTCCTTCAACTTTCTCCTTTTCTACAAAATTAAAAAAAAAATTAACGTAATATAGCTTGAAAACAAATTGCTTAACCGGGCCCAAAGGGGTCGGAAGTGTATCTTCAATGTGAATTTATAAAATTATACTATTACTCAAGAATATATATTTATGGAGCCACATTTGAGACATTAGCGGATACATGAACTATAAAAGAATTTGAATCGTGATGTTTAGGGTCAGCACCCAGTCTGACTCGTTTCGACCTGTTACCCATGTTGCCACCCCCAACAAGTACTATGCAATTAAAGTAGATAGGGCTGCAAACGAACCGAATGAACACGAACAACTTGTTCGTTTGTTAAGAAATATTTGTGTTTACGAACTGTTCATTAACACTTGCCGAACGAGGTTTTATGTTCGTGTTTGTTTGTTAATGAAATGAACGTGTTCGTTTGTTAATTTTAGGCAACGAACAAAAACAAACGTTGACGAAACTAACATTCATGAATACAAATGGAAACAAACGAACACAAACAAACGTTCATGAGCAGAATATATATATTACACTGACATTAAATATTTAATTTGTCAGAATTTTGAAGTATTTAAATAAAACTAAAAACACTAATGAACTATGGAACATAAACAAACACGTTACTTAACGTTCACGAACATAAATGAACGAACATGACCTTTGTTCATATTAGTTCATTTAAATAAACGAATAAAATTTCTTCGTGTTCGTTTATTTAATAAACGAACAAACACAATCGAACTTCCCGCAGAACGGTTCACAAATTGTTCGCTGAACGTTTGGTTCGTTTGCAGCCCTAAAAGTAGATACAAACTGGAAGAAAGGAAGCATTACCTTCAAGATAGGCACCGAGGCCCTCCAAAACAGTGGGATTAGCACGCATGACAGAAAGCGCTACATCTAGTGCGGATTGAAGCATCAACTTAACTTCCCCTTGAACAAGATCCACCAGATGCCCCTGTATCACATCATAAGCAAAAAGTTCTACGTCAAACTCGGTTTCAAAATAAAGTAATACAAAAGTCACAATTTAGAGAGGAAAAGAAACCTGGTCCTTTCCAAAACCTGATCCTCCGGAATCATCCATGCCACCATTTGAAAGTGTTGCCATTGAGATGGGGCCAATGGTGCGATTGAGACCGTATTCAGCAATAGCTTTGTATGCCATGTCTGTGGCTCGACGTATGTCGTCAAGTGCACCTGTAGACACACGACCGGAGTAGATAATTTCTTCAGCAGCACGTCCTCCAAGAAGAGTAACCAAACGTCCCCGTAATTCATCCACAAAAAGCAAATATCTATCCTCGGTGGTTGGAGGAGTGTAAGTAAATCCCAACGCCCCTCCTGACCTAGGCAGTATGCTTAGCTTCTGATTAAAAAAAAAAACTAACGTCAATTATCAAGGTATGTTATGTATCTTGCAGCTGCAACATTTCTAACATCATACACAATCATATAGGTTGCATGATTGTTAACTCGATTACACTTATGAAAAAAACTGTATGCTCAAGATGTCTTACCTCGACTCTTGGTTGTCCTGCAAGAAGTTTGGAAACCGCGGTGCCTACTACTGCATGTCCAGCTTCGTGACGAGCAACCACTGCTTTCTCACTACCTTGTAACTTAGCTGTTTTCTTTTCAATACCCTGTTAATTATTAAAAAAAAGTGCATAAAAGATGTAAGAGAATGTTCTGGCATAAAAGAGCATTCAACAAATAATATCATGCATATATAATATTTTTGACACTGGTAAATCTAGCAACCAAAAGCATGCAGTGTGCATATATTAGTAACACTGTGTAGACTGTAGTGTAGAAAGATCGATAGAAGAAACTTACAGCAATTGAGCGTTCCACTGCATGGATGAAATCAATTTTCTCCACAACGACTTTATTTTGTCTCCCAGCCAACAAAGCTGCTTCATTTACCAAATTTGCAAGGTCCGCCCTGTATGCATAATAAAAGAAAAGGCATCAAGTGTTGGCAAAGAAAAAGAAACTGAATGGTGAAGATGGGTTTCACAAAACAAACTGTTTTTAGTTTGGTTACCCGGTGAAACCAGTGGTCATGGAAGCAATACTAGCAAGATCAACATCATCTCCCAAAGGAAGCTCTTTCTTAGAAACATGAACATTCAATATAGCTTGTCTTCCAACTCTATCGGGTGTTTCTACCTAAAAACCAAATTAACCATTTTTCACACAGAATGAAAGCATCCGAAGATAACTGAGCTGCAACTTTGGAGAATCAGTAAAAATAAACTATTAGAAAGATAAATACCAAAAGGGATAAGTAAGAAGACAGACCATAACCACACGATCAAATCTCCCCGGTCGACGAAGTGCTGGATCCAATACATCAGCACGGTTAGTTGCTCCAAGAACGATTACAGCTGAATTACTGTCAAAACCATCCATCTCCTGCAAAATAATATAAAACACATGCAATATGAGAGTGAAACCAATGAACGTAAAAGAAGTAACTTTTAACATAATACCGTGAGCAGCTGATTCAAAGTTTGTTCTCGTTCATCGTTGCTGACAATGCGAAACCTACCATCACGGCTCTTCGCTACAGCATCAATCTGGAAAGAAGAAGATAAAGTAAGTGTATAAAACAAGCATTGTATATATGTATATATTCACAAGGTTAAAATTCCAACCTCGTCTATAAATATGATTGATGGTGCCTCCTTCTTTGCCCTTGCAAAGAGGTCTCGAACACGTGATGCACCCATGCCTACGTAAAGTTCTACAAACTCACTTGCGGAACAACTAATGAATGGTACTTCAGCTTCCCCCGCTACAGCCTTTGCCAATAGCGTCTTACCTGTCCCAGGAAGCCCAACCTGTAAGATACCCAAATCCATTCACATATTAAGCTATCATTGAAGTACAGTATAACAAAAACTGTATTCATGATTTTAGTGCACAATATATAAGCATCAAGCACAATATACTATTTCTCAACATGGGAATATATAAGCAATCTAAACTCACCAAGAGCACACCACGAGGAGGGCGAGCACCAAGCCGTACATATCGGTCAGGATTTCTGAGAAATTCCTAATTAAGTTGATAGTCATACAACAAAAATAGAAAATTAGAAAAAAAAACCTTGGAAAACAGAAAGCCACATGTAGGGCTGCAAACGGACCAAACGTTCAGCGATCAGTTCGTGAACCGTTCAGCGGGAAGTTCGTCTATGTTCGTTCGTTTAATAAATGAATGAACACAAACAAGAAATTTTGTTCGTTTAGTTAAATGAGCGAACATGAACAGATGCCGCGTTCGTTATTTTTGTTCGTCAACGTTCGGTAACGTGTTTGTTTATGTTCAATAGTTCGTTAGTGTTTTTAATTTACATATTTTTATTAAATACTTCAAAATTCTGACAAATAAAATATTTAATAAGTATCAGTGTATTATATATTCTATTCATGAATTCTTGTTTGTGTTCGTTTGTTTTCATTTGTGTTCATGAACATTGCTTGTGTTTGTGTTCATGAACGTTGTTTACCTAAAATTAACGCACACGAAAACATTCATTTCCTTAACGAACGAACACGAACAGAAAATCTTTTTTGGTAAGTGTTCATGAACAGTTCGTGAACACATATATTTTCTTAACAAACGAACACGAACAATTTTTGTTCGTGTTCGTTTGGTTCGTTTGCAGCCCTAGCCACATGAGTTGTAATGTCTAAAACCAGAGGCCATGAACTTACTACAATTTCTTCAAGTTCCTCCTTGGCCTCATCAACACCAGCAACATCGGAAAATGTGATGATTTCCCCTTGTTCTGAAACTTTTGACCCACCGGGACCACCTGACTTGCGGTTTCTTAGCTGACCAGGGGTATTCTGTTAAGAGTGCAAACAATCAACCACTCCACACTGTAAAGAAAATTTTGTAGCATGTTAAGCATGATATGAGTGTCTAAAGGCTTCTCGTACCTGAGAAAAGCTTAGAGGGAAACGGTGAAGTAGCCCTGCTAATACAGCAACATAAAACAAAGCTATCTGTGAAACGGAAGTAAAACCTCTAAAATTAGATACAACAGACATCTGAACACTGACCAAAATATACATCAAGTGCAAGCCAAGAATGCAACTTAATGAAATAAACTTAATAATGAGAAACTCGCAACAGAGGGTGGCCCTATTGCAAAAGAAATAATGCAAGCGAGAGATACAACCAGCGATTTCAATCTTTCATGTAGCATAACTAAATAACCTGCTTACTATGGTTTGGTACTATGCGTACTTTAAAATAGAAGAAAAAAAATAAATGAGTGGTTATGTTACAAGAATTAAGGAATGCCAAGTGTTCCCACAACTGATCATCTCTGTTTCTTGCATAGCATTGTTATACTTATACAAAAAGTGTTGACTCGCAAAAAATACTTAGGCTCAGTGTTTAAGCTAAGTGACGACTACCAGTATACAGCATCCGCATATGTTCATGCATAATGAGTATGATTAGTTTGTTAGACAACAGAACAGACTGTATTTATGTCTATAATGTCAATTACCCTACAGGATATCAACTCAGTTTACATATTTAGATTTATTCCCCTAAAGGAAAAGAATACCCTAAGATTTCATAAGACCTGAGAAAATTAACCCTTATCTTGTTGACTGCCAACAATATTATGAGTTCATTAGATTCTTCGGTTACACCAAGTGATGAGCTAGCGGTGAAGGTTCCCGGGTTAATGTCACCAATAATCCAATGAGAATACTTTTTAATAAAATATATATACTCACCAGCACAGGTTTTTTCCTAGTTTTATTGATACTATTTGACTATTTGTTGACTACAAGACCATATTTAATAGCTGACAAAATAATCTATAGCATCCACGATTGATTTAGTAAGTATCGGTATTTAAAGTGATCAGAATAATCAAGACAAAACTTTGGATAAACTTCAAAAACAGTTCAAGATGATTAGCAAGATTACAGTAGATCTTTCAACGTTCAGCTATGTAGGTAGATAAAGTAGTGGCCTAGAAAAGATTCACAAAGGTATTCTAGATGGTAGCAAGATTAAAGAAACAATTGTAACGAAAACCAACAAACGTTGATCCTATACCTTATCACCTGAATAACAAAAGTTAAACTATGAACTACTGAACTTTAAAAATGGGCCGATTACCTGTTTGTTAAAATAAGAAAGCAGAAGCTATAGGTAAAGCCCAGGAAGAGATGTAAGTAGGTGAACAGGATGCAAAAAAAGTAGTCCAACATGATAAAAAAGCAAGACAAAGAACACAATCAAGATGACAACCAAATATTTCTAATAAAAGATCAGAATAGAGAAGAATTAAGGGGTTATTCAGTCGATTGAAATAGAATTAGACGACCCTTCATAAATGTTTGCCTGTGAAGTAAGACTATCAAAGTTGAAAAAAAATTGAGAAGGATAAAAGTAGTTAAACCCTTAGCCTAACAATATTCCTATAGGAGTGTGGTAAACTGTTCCAAAGCTACACCGCTACATTATCCGACGTGGTATTATTATTAAGGAAAACAAGATAAAATCACTAAAAGTACAATCATCAAAGTGACACACCCTATAGAAAACGAGATATTAACAAGCGTATGTCTAGCAATAAAGTTTATGAGTCATGCAATCCCTATAGTAGGTTACTGAATATTGGTAAAAGTTAAGGTTCTACGTGCAAGATAGATATCTTGGTTACTAATAGAATGATCCAAGGGACGTAAAAATTATTTCTAATATCCACATATGACTCTTATTGTGAGTACTTATAAGGCCAGATGGCCAATAGAAGGCTATTGTGAACAACTCGTGAAACTCGAAACACGGTGAAAACAGAGAAAGTGTGGTGATTGCTCTATAGTATCAATGTCTTTGATGTTAACAATACTAAGGCGTATTTATAGTACCTGAAACCCTAATTAGAACCCTTAGAACACCAATCACACTTTAAAAAAAGAGAGGTCCATTAACAACTACACAATTCTGTAATGAATGCATAAGTAACATAAAACTGGAAACTGCAAGTACAATGGCGTTCTTTTCTTTTTCTTTCCCAGGTTCTTTTTGCTTCCCAACAACATTGCAGCACATAAAAACTTCATCAAAAGTTTCCACATACCAAATCAGTATGAAGTTTAGCAATTCACATTAGCGAATTGTCACAAGATTTACCTATAAACATATCATCATTCATCATTATCTACCTAAAATCAACTCGACAGAATAACTTACCAACGCAGAGTTCAAGAATCCACCAGACCTCTTATCAGGAGACCCAAACTCCACATCATTCTCCAACATCTTCTCATAAGGAGTCTTAATATCATTCGGCCGCGTCGTCGTATACACAATCCTCCTAGTCGGTGCCACACTCCTCAACAATTCTGAATCCTGCATCTTATTACTCAATTCGCTTTCCACCGCACCCTGTTCTTGCTTCAACTTAAACATAATATGCACACCATCCACCTCCACCTTCTGCACCTGATTACTCCCAACCTTACTCAAAAACTCACTATACGGCACACTAACAAACGTCGTGGGCACCCGCGGCTCCGACCCTGGCAACGAAACACCCGGCCTAAGCAACCGCATAACAAACATAACAATCCCTAACTGCAACAACAACACACCGATCTCTTGCGCCTGAATTATCGGCTGCCACCGCCACTTTCCGCCCCCTTTCCCCCACCCCCACCCCCTCTTCCCCTTCTTCTCCCCCTTGTCATTCTTTTTACTCACTTTATCACTCTCACTTTCACTCTTTTTACCTGATGATGATTCCGTATCATGCTCACATGAACTATTATTTACACCCAATCTTGACCTTAGTCTATTACTATGATTCG
This sequence comes from Helianthus annuus, assembly GCF_002127325.2. Taxonomy (NCBI): domain Eukaryota; kingdom Viridiplantae; phylum Streptophyta; class Magnoliopsida; order Asterales; family Asteraceae; genus Helianthus; species Helianthus annuus. The sequence continues at coordinate 55,266,494 of NC_035438.2, forward strand.
TCTTCAGAAACCCTAACCCTCCGCCCCATGAGTTTAACATGTACAGATTGGTAGATTGACGAAGCGGTAACGATGATTTGGTAAGAAATTGATGCGATTTTTCTTGTAAAGTACGATATCTGTTGCGATGAGTGTGTATGTATGAGTGGTTGGAACAGTTGATATGAATTTGAGCGTGAATGATTGGTCTTAGGGTTTCGAGAGCTGCCATGGTATGGTATGTACGGATGGGTGGTCTAGGGCTTGGTAGTTGAAAATTAGGGGAATAGATTGAAGAAAATTGGGATTGGGATATTATTAGTAAACATGAAGAAGAAGAAGGTGGTATGGGAAGGGATCAGGATTACAATGAATCTGGAGGTTGATGAAGATTAAAGATTTGTGGACCACTCTTTGTTATTCTTTCATGTTTTGTTTTGGCTTCTTCATAAACACACAAATTATGATGAACATACGTATTTTCGTAGGTGTGTTGCCTCATGGATCATGAGCCTCGTCGAGCCTTGTGTTTGGCTCGTTTGCGAATCGAGTCGAAGTCGGCTTGTTTACAGATGAGCCAAAAACCCATGAACGTTTTTTGAGCAAACGACGAGCGTTTTGGATAGCTCTACGGTCTAGTGTGTCATCCGGTTTAACAAACATTGGGTCTCAAGTGTTTATGCAAAAAAAGGAAGCAGTCTTAGAATAATATTTTTCATCAATGATAATGTTGTGGCAAAAAAAAAAAAAAACGAGAGGACATTTGCTCGTGTTTGGCTCGTTTCTAAATTGAACCGAGCCTCGACTCGATTACAATCGAGCAGTTTGGACAGCTCTATCTGTAAGGGTCGATTCTACATATTGATATTGTTAACGTTAATTGAAGAGGAACAACCTGAATTTACCTGCTAAACCTCATTTGACCGGCAAACTAAGGTTAAGTCAAACCAATTTTTGTTACTTCTACATGGTGAGAAAAAAGGTACATGACAAAACAAATGTTTATTTTCTCTCAGAATTTGCCTGTAGAATTGAATATGTTAATATCAAAACAATTACACCCTCGTTCAGGATCTACAAAAGATAGCGACTGTTACATCAGTCCTGATTCTCACTGTATAAAGACTCCATCGTAAGGTAATACATTCATTCATTTTCTCATACTCTTACTTGCATTTACATATTACGTTTGTTTGATCTCAAAGAGTTGATATTGATTCTTAAGCTAGAGGGTGTCACAAGAAGAAGCCTCTTCTATGACAATATTGATGGTGTCTGTTTTGTAGTATTTCATCCGTTATGATAGGATTTGATTAGAAGATATTTTGTGACAGTTCTTACTCGTATAAGTATACTTGACTGGTATTTCCTTCTTCATTGCGTTAGCATCTATATTCTTGATATTGTCATACGAAATGGAGTCTTAATGTGAGAATGTGAAAATAATCTGTTAGTTGAGGGTCGCAACCATTACTAATGGAGGAGTGAGTACATGCATATGCCATATTATAGATTTGTTGTATATTTCCCTTTGAATATAAACCATTTTAGGATGTTTAAACTTATCTCACAAAGATGGTGTTTAGGTTCGTATTTGAAGCTTAACTTATCTTACAAAAATTCTACTAACAATCATCCGGTAAAATGTACCGGGTGACAATATGTTTGTATATATTTAGAAATTGTCCTTAACAATTAACAGAAAACTTGTGAACTTCTTTGTTGTTCAACAAACTTATGTCAAACGTTGATGACGGGGTAGCCCAAGACAATATAAAATGACTAAAATGCCTGAGTGTTCAAAGGGTTAAAGGGTTCGAAGGTCAAACAGTCGTAGAGGTGAAGTAAAGTAGTGTGAAAACAGTAGCCAGTCACATCCAGGGATTGCTTCACCAACCACAGCCGCAAAAGCAACGCAGGTCAGCAGAGCACATGCTATTATCCAGGGGTCAAAAGGCTTCAACCCCCGAAAGGGCAAGCCCCTCGCTGCAAGCTAGGTCACTAGTCAAATGAATGCCTCTTTGGGATATGTCTTCTCCTATATAATTGACACTTCATTTACTGAGTTGGGACATTCCGACCAGACCTGTTTCCTAAAAACTCTGGTCATTCACATCGTGTACTTGCTTCATGCAAGTTGCTCCCTTTCACATCCAACTCACACGTATTCTATTTGTTTCTTCATCCGTATCTGAACACACTTCAGAGAAGGATCCTCAGCAAACAACAAAAATAAACTAGTGAACCTCCTTCCACGTCTTGCAAACGTGGGGGGACCCCACGACCTGCGTTAGGCAAGGTTAAACCCTTTAACCCTTTTGCCTAACCATCCCCGCTACTACATTTGGTCTATTATTTGTTGCTTCAACAAGTTGGCGCCCACCGTGGGGCTACGCCGCTATTTCTCCTCAAAAAGACCTAGTAGTGTAGCTCTTTTCTCTTGAAATCACCATGTCTGAAAGTGGATCCCCGGGTGAAGTAAATCAGGTTCCAAACACTTCAACCCCGGGTAACAGCCAAGCTCATGTGGTTATACCAACCACTTTCTCAACTCCGGGGAGTACACCCGAGTTTCTTACCTTTAACACTCCAACTCCTTCCAGATCCGGAGTTCCTTCCCCTAATGTTGGCGTCACTGACACTCCAACGCGTGTTGAACTTACCCCCGAGGGAGTTGCCAACAATTTCCTTGAGTTGAGGTCTCTCCTCAACCAGTATGTGAACAAAGAGAAGGATAAGGGAATAAGGATTCGTCTAGACTACGATGAGCCTGAACCAACGCTGTCTCCTGGACCTCCCATTCCACCTTTTACAACCAGGAATGAGGCTGGCCCCAGTAATCCTCCAAATCCTGTTCCATATTTGTCTACAATGGCAAACCCCACAGCACATCCTCTCTTTTCATCTCAGCCAGTTATGAGTGGTGCTCCTCTGGGACACGAGCTGACCCTAGATCAGCTCCTACAGTCCCCAGCAACAAGCTTTCCAGCTTCTACAACAACTTCATGGGAACAAGCCCTGTCCGTGCTTCCATTGGCACGAAGTGCAGTTATGAGCACTCCCCTTGGAGTTAGCTGCCAAGTTGCACCTGGAAGCCTCCAAGGCTTCAACCCTATGTCCCAGATGATGACCCAGATGATGGCCAGCTTCCCGTGGCAACACTTCATCAATCAAGTGCTAGCCACTCAGGGGAACAACAATGGTAATAACAACATGGGTACAAGGGTTGAAGAAGATTTGGCCAAGCCTTATAAACCAAGCAACCTTTCATGCTTTTCACAACAGATAGCCGATTATGACTTCCAAACGAAAATCAAGATGTCGGCCCACATTAGAACATATGATGGGACAGAAGACCCTGAAGACCATCTTCAGATCTTCACCGGTGCAGCGAGAATCGAGAAATGGTCGAACGCTGAATGTTGCTTAATGTTCATGCAAACCCTTGTGGGGTCAGCAAGAATCTGGTTCAATGACTTACCTGCTCGAAGCGTTTGAAGCTTCGATGATCTTAGCAAGGGGTTCTTAGCCAATTTCTCCCAACAAAGGCGATATGTCAAAGATGCTACAGTAATCTTCCAGATCAAGCAAAGAGATGACGTAAGCCTTCGAGAATTCATATAGAGATACAAGAAGGAAGGTCTAACTTACGTGGGGGCAGATGAAAAAATGAGGGTAGCCGATTTCATGAACGTTATCACCTCGAAATATCTCACAAGAGATTTCAACAAATCCCTGCCCAAGACCTTGGAAGAAGCTCTCGAAAGGGCAGAAGCTCATATTCAGGGAGAGGAGGCAGTTGATATTAAAGAACAAAGGAAAAGAGGTTCTAGTTGGCGAAGTAATAGCCCAGCCAGAAAAAGAGGGAACTATAACTCCTATGACAGACGACAGAAGGGTTCATACCATCGAAGGTCTGAAGGTCGGAACCCTCCAACAAGGGAGAAAGGCATGAGCTTCACACCCCTCACAAAGACTCCTCAAGAAATCCTTGCAACAGAATAAGTCAAGCAGAACTTTAGGCCTCCTAGGCCTCTCCCCAAAAGCAGGAAAAATGAGAACTCCACACAGTATTGTGAGTTCCATGAAGAAAAGGGTCACCACACCAATGATTGCTTCCAGCTCAAGAAAAGAATTGAAGAGGCTGTTAAGTCCGGAGAACTCGCTCATTTGGTAAAAGGGGTTCGGGACAAAATGGCTAAAGGAAAGGGTAAGGAAGTCAACATGGTAGACTCTGATGAAAAGGTTCCTCATAAAAGACAACGGTTGGAAGCTTGGGAGCTTCAGTGTGTTTGCTTTCCCCCAACAGAGAAAGACCCTCTTTCAAGCCCTCTTGTTGTAGAAGCTACTGTGGGAACGTTGAAAACATATAGGGCATACATAGACACTGGGGCGGCCACTGAAATCATGTTCGAGAAGTTCTTCAACCGTTTGAGCAATGAAGAACGTTCAAGGCTTCAACCCTCTGGAACCTCCATAAAAGGTATTGCTGATATCCCCCTCAAGCCTTTAGGGCAACTGACACTCAATGTTCGTTTTAACGAAGGTCAGAAGGAAAGAGTCCAACCATTCACCTTTGTGGTTATCAACATACCTTCAAACTATGATGTGATCATAGGAAGACCAGGACAGTGTGCCTTCTACATGGTCGTGTCTGTTGGACATGGCACAGTAAAATTTCCAACTAAGAGGGGGATAGAAACCCTTCAACCCTCTCAAGAGGCCTACCTGGTTGAAGGTGAAAGTCCCAGAAGTGAAGAAAACAAGCAAAGGCTAATCATAAATCCTAAGTACCCTGAGCAAAGAATAAGGGTCAATCCAAGCCTTTCACAGGAAACTCTCTCTTATCTGGAAAAGTTGTTAACACATTACAGCGATGTCTTCGCTTGGTGTCCAGAAGATATGACAGGGATCCCCCGAAACATTGCTGAACATGAGTTAAGAATACCACCCGATGTTAAGCCCGTGGTCCAAAAGAAAAGAAGCTTAGCACCCGAGAGAAGCCTGGCTGCTTGCCAAGAGGTTGAAAAGCTCGTATCGGCCGACATTCTCCGAGAAGTCAAGTACCAATCATGTGTTGCAAACCCGGTTATGGTCAAGAAACCGGACAACTCTTGGAGGATGTGCATAGACTTCAAGGATCTCAACAAGGCTTGTCCTAAGGACTGCTATCCACTACCGGAAATCGATCTCAAGGTTGACTCGCTCACTGGTTACCCATTCAAATGCTTTCTTGATGCTTACAAAGGGTATCACCAAATACTCATGAAAGAAGAAGACGAAGAGAAAACGGCGTTCCACACCGATAAAGAGATCTTCTGCTACAAGAAGATGCCCTTTGGACTCAAGAACGCGGGAGCAACCTACCAACGTCTAGTAGACAAAGCCTTTGCAAACCAAATTGGTAAAAACATGGAGGCATACGTCGATGACTTGGTGATCAAAAGCAAGACGGAGTATCAAATGCTTGACGACATCCAAGAAACTTTCAAGAATCTCAGAAAGGTTAACATGAAACTTAACCCGGAAAAATGTTCATTTGGAATTGAAGAAGGAATATTCCTGGGTCACATTGTCGGGAAGTAAAGCATCAAGGCTAACCCAAACAAAGTAAAAGCTGTCCTCGAAGCCAAACCACCAAAAACCAAAAAGGAGGTGGAAAGCTTAAACGGGAAGCTTGCAGCCTTGAAGCGTTTCACCTCCAAGTTGGCTGAAAGGTCTCTACCCTTCTACAAAACACTCAAAAATTGTAACACCTCGAATTTTTGTGTCCAATAATGTGTTAACACGTGTCATTTGATTACACGTGGCATTGATATTAAATAAAGGACTAATATTGACAAACCTTGAAAGTATATAAATTCGAGGGTTATAAATGTCGAACAAGGGTAAATATGCTGTATAGTAACCCTAAATAATGCTTGTACCTTCAAACGAATAAATCATAGATCGTACGGAAGCAAAATGCGGAAGAAAGTGAGAGATTACAAACCACAGGGTTAACTGTGTCAACATGTTTAATTATACCTCTGAGTGACCCTTTAAACGTTCCCGAGGCTTTGTAACAGTTTAATACACTCACTAGAATGCAATATATAAATTTCGCGAAGTTCCGTTTTAAAACGAGAAAGTTACGATCGAATTCGTATGAGAAGGGTTAAAAGCGTCAACAATATAATTTAAGGCCTTCCGGATAATAAATAAATTTAACCGAGGGCTTAACAATGCGGGTAAATAACGCGAGGTCCTTAACTCTAATTAATCAAGGGCCATATCGCAAAGTTACCCCTTCAAACCCGAAAGGTCAGGTAATTAATTACCAAGATTTTATAATCATTACTAAAAGATTTAAAAAGATTTATTTTAACCCCTTACGGACCGTAAAGGGTATGCCTTACGGACCGTAAGGAGGGGGAATGATTGCTGATGATCCGCCTATGGCTTACGGACCGCAAGGCCGAAGCCATACGGTCCGTAAGCGACGCCCAGCGACAGATTGTTGGCTGTTGGCTGATTTAAACGGCCAAACACGGAGTAATGGGTTTCTCAGAAGTATGGATGCCCCCTACTCGACCCATAACTCTATAGGACACATGCCATCCATCCATGATCAGTTGTAGAGTGGTGTGTGATGATCTTGGACCTTGCCTTTGACTATAAATAGGCACATTGTGTTCATAACTTTCATCACAACTCAAAACACTTCTCTGGTCACTTCTAAGAGCTCTCAAGCTTTCTTCTTTGTTCTCTAAGCAAGTCTCAACTTCTGTAAGTCCATTAGATCCTTTGTAGTTTTATTTATACTTAGTAAATAGCTAAAAACCAAACCGTCGTAAATACGGTTTGACTTCAAAATAAATCCGTAATGGCTCAGGCTTATGACGGATCAAAAGTAGTTATGAGTTGGTATTTATGTGGGTAATAAACCTCTAAAAGGTTTCCCTCTGATCACCACTCTAACTAGCTCAAATGTCGAGTCAAACGAATGCTTAAAAAGTCAACAGAAAGCTATTTTTGCGATTCTTACATAATCTGTAATGTATATGCTATGGAACCTGTTTAGACACTCATAAAACATGATATTAAGTATATAAACTTGATTGCGCTCGTTTGAATCGACCATTTGCTATATTGACCCGGTTCGGAGCCGAATGTCGTGAAAGTTTGACTTTTGCTTTGACTTCAGTTCTGACCCGTTTTAGTGAGGTATAGATATGCCTTAGGACTCTCTTAGGACCAGGTTACATGATGGTATAACCCTCTGTGACCGGTTCATAATTTGTCCGAGTCTTTTACGCATTTCCGTTAATCGCCTAAAAGTTGACCGTAACGGCCTTTTTAAAATAAAACGGGCATTTCGGACACGTGAACGGACCATAACCTTGCTTACTAAATTATAAGCATGTCCTTAAAGTTTCACGTCAATCCGAGGTCTAGAATGAGAGTTATGCTAAATAGCGCATTTATAAGAAACTTTCGTAATAAACGGCGCAATTAGCATAACGCCTATCTAGACCAAGATTTCGTCACCAAAACTTTTACCACTGTAGGAAAATAATATTTTTAGAATTTTAAAGATTTTTAATAAATTTTACCTTGCCCATAACCTGCGGTTATGGCTACGGTTCGGTAAATACCGAATATGCCATTTTCGGCCAAAACATGAGTTCTACAAGGTTTTTTGACCCGATTCCAGTTGCTACTGATTTTAAATAATAAATAAAGTATTTTAGACTTTATAAACTGTTCGGGAAACTCAGATTTCCTGTAGAACTCGAAAAGCTCTTTAAAAGTCTTTAAAATGACCGAAAAACCCCTACGGGGCGATATATTAACTAAAACTCGTTACGGGCATCACGGAAGGTATCCTACTGATACCACAACCTCTTTAAGGCATATTGACTTAGGAAATAAGCGTAAGACTCTCATGGTTAACCGTTTCGCCTATTGCGCGCACGGTTCGGCTTATGAAACTAGTTTTCATAAAATAGCCGATACGGGTCAAATTATATTATTTGGACCCCAAAATCCAGAGTGTGAACCTTAAACCCATCTAAAACAAGTCTCTGAACTTGTTGGGTCAGAATCACACTCCATTCTCGGTTTTCGCCTTTTCGCGCGATTAAACCGTATTCACATATCGGAACCAACCGGTCTAGGCTACGGCCAATATAAAGACTCGTTAGGATTCTAATAGGTTAATTAAAACCTTCGTTCCAGAATAGGAGCCCCAGTAAAAGCTATCGGTGACTTAATCAAATTAAGGATAATACTTGCAAAGGTAAATACTTTAACTTATTTTCCCTTATACGGGCTTGGGATACGGTATATTAATATCGCTTGATTGAGCATCATATCTTCCACCGCTTAGGTGGTTAATTGAATAATGTGATCGGCTCATTTAAACAGTCTTGTTACTTAAAAGCCTTTGGGGGGTTAATGACCGTTGTCCCGGATATCCTTGGCATCATTTTACGAAATGGCCACGACCTCGACATCCCGGTGTAGGCGTACACCCGGTATATTATGTCGACATTATTATTAAAAGACGTAGCCGTTGGTTTTTACACTACGGTTTTACGCAATGTGGTGTGTCTATTAATCTTTAACCCGGACAGGATCCGGGCTACTGAACGCATAAAAGGACATGTAATTCGTTCACAAGATTTTAATAATTTTCCCAAGTTATAAAAGAGTTTGTGCCTCGTGCATTCAAATCAATTTTAATAAACATTTTCAAATGTGTCAGTTGAACGTATTTACCAGTGTAAACTGACGTATTTTCCCCAAAAGATTAAGTGCAGGTACTACACGCAATTTGGCTGGTAATAGCTTCCTAGCATCACGAATAGTCTCGCAAGCTTGATGCTGTATCTGATTGAACAATATTTTATTATTATTTTTGATCCCCTGTGGAAACAATTCGACTTCTGTAATACACTTGATATTACATTCAAAAGGTTGAATTATATTTATCTTTATGCTTCCGCTGTGCATTCATATAATTGTGTGGTTTGACTATATTGTTGCCAACTACGTCACGGTAATCCCCCACCGGGCCCACCGGTGATACACGTGGAAATCGGGGTGTGACAGGTTGGTATCAGAGCCAACATTGAGTGAATTAAACACGTTAGGCATTGTGTTTAATCTCAGTGACACAATTGCACATACTTGAGTCTAGACAAGAACTTAGGACAAATTCGAATTGTTATTCCAATTCTGTTTTCTTTTTCTTTTATTATTGGTATTTAAAGTTTTATAAAGCAGGAAATATGCCGCCATTGATATTCCGAGGAAGAGGAAGGGGAAGAAGAGGCAGAGGAGAGATCATTACTCATCACGATCACGAAGCCGGGCCTTCAGGTACGCGAGCTCCTTCAACCACAAGGAGTGAAGAGCCGCAAAGGCGAAGAGACCTGTATGAACCTGCGAGACATTCCACCTCGCATAGCTCGACGCCGTCGTACCGGCACTCATTCGGGCCAAATTCCGAGAATGATCCCAACAACCCGCAACCCTCCTTCATACCGCTACAACGTTCGGTATCGCACCGAAATTATGACGACCCTACTCCATACTTCATAGGTCAGTTTAATCCAGCTGACTACATACAGGAACCTTCAGGCTTTGTTCCATTAGGGCCACAAGATTACTTCTCCGAAGATCATATGGACGAAGATACGGATCCGACAGAACCTGCTCGTGGTACGCCCACGCATCCGATAGAAGTCTCTGATGGGTCATCCTTCCATGGCACACCCTATCAGGGACCAGATAGTTTCCAAGCGTTGTTCGACCGACATGAGTGGTACTACACACCACCTCAACAGACATCACAACAACCGCGACATCCACAGGATCCCTCTGAGGATTCACGCTTCGTGGCAGTTACGCCACCACCTCCGCCACCGGCGCAACCAGTAATGCCTGATCCGCCAAGGCGTAGGAGGACAAATGCTCGTATGTCCACACGAGGAGGAGGGGGTATCCACTTCAGCACCCCTCGACACTCTAATAGTAGCCACTATCCGCCACTACAAGAAGAAGGACCTTCAAGTCCTATACATGAGGCGAACTCCACACCAGCTGCACCAAATTCGCCACCATTTGGGTATGACCAACCCATACCTGCTTACACAGGTCCAACGGCTTACAACCCGTTCGAACCGTCACAAGCGCATTACAACTACAATTATGAGCGCGACCCATATGTGGTGTCGGCTAGATATAATGCACGCTATCCTGACGGAGCTCATGGGAACATGGGAGCACCGGACTACTCAGCTCATGGGTATCCAATACCTCCCAGACCTCCAGCTCCGCAACAAGCGCCACAACCACGTTTCTCTCCTCCTGAGCAGGAAGAGATACTCCAACGATTGGATCGTGTGGAGAGAGAGTTCGAGGAAGAGAAAAAGAGCCACCGAGGATTTCTCAAGGGCTTGGCGAACCTACTAAAGGGCAAAAAGAAGAAGCGTGACCACTAGCCCTTAATAGTTGTACTAATGTAATTTCTACTTTGAAATAAGTCCCTGCGAGGACATTTATCGTATTGCAGTCCCTACGTGGACTTATCTTTTAGTCCTTGTATGGACACTTATCTTGTATCAGTCCATGCGTGGACTTGTCACTTATTTTAAAACCTCTAAGTAGGTATGTACTTGTTTAAAGTCCCGTTTAGGGCAATATGTGATAGTATTTGAGATTTTGGAATGTATGATATGAGTTTTGTTTAATATATATGAAATAAATCAAAACCATTCCTTTTAAATTGATCTGCCAATATAAAGAATCTTAGAGTGAAACCTAGCCAGGTGTCTTTTAAGATCCGGCCAAGATGGTATGACCTGGTTAAAAGATTCAAATTCCCTGTTAACCTCTACAAGCATGTTGACAATCATGGCAGATGTGATTCGTTAAAATCACACACGTCATTCTTATACAATAATCCTTTAAGGGGTTTCAAAGACCCAACTGAATGAATTATAAATCATGGGTTAAATCACCAATAAAGGTGATCAAATTATTAAAACATCCATTTGTGATGTAGTGCCTACGGGCCAACCTTATTAAAACATCCATTTGTGATGTAGTGCCTACGGGCCAACCTTATTAAAACATCCGTTTGTGATGTAGTGCCTACGGGCCAACCTTATTAAAACATTCATTTGTGATATAGTGCCTACGGGCCAACCATATTAAAACATCCACTAGTGATGTAATGCCTATGGGCCGTAATAATTATCTTATAAACGACAAAAGACAGCGGTGGTCTATGACTCCCTGTCAGAAAGAGATAAAAGAACTACGGTTCAAATCTCTATGCCTTTGATTCTCTGAAATCTCGGCTAATATTATAAAACATCCTCGTGATTAGGCTTTACGCCGCCAATATTATTATTATAGCTAAAATATTCAAATCCTAAGATTAAGTGAGTAATAAGTTAACCAAATATGGTCTCTGTTATCATGGTTAACGAATTGTCATAAAAGATAATTCCATAATAAGCTCCTGAATAAAATTTTGTTATCTTCTGTAACAGATTCAAGTTACAATGGCGGATCCCAACGGAGAGAATAGCCATACAAATGAAGATGACTACGACAATGCGCAAGTGCATCTGACAGGCGCACAGTTAAAGGCTCTGATTGACAACGCTGTTCAGGCAGCTCTGGATCATCAATATACTGAGTCCCAAGGCAGAACCGTATCAAAACCACCCTCCAAACCAAAGTCACAATCCAAACCACTCTCCAAACCCAAGAAAGATGACGATAATCACTCGTCCGCTGAGAATAGTATTCGTCGTGATCGAGAATATACTGATGCATCCGGTGCCAAGGGTTGCACCTACAAGTACTTCGTGTCTTGTAAACCCCGGGAATTCACAGGGGAAAAGGGTGCTGTTGATTGTATCACCTGGCTGGATGAGATGGACACTATTGTGGACATCAGTGGGTGTGCGGAGAAGGATGTGGTGAAGTTTGTGTCACAATCATTTAAGGGCGAGGCCCTAGCATGGTGGAGAGAGTTGGTACAAGCATCGGGTAAGTCTGCTCTATACAAGATGACATGGGAGGAATTTATTGCTCTCATCAAGGAAAACTATTGTCCTCAGCATGAGGTAGAAAAGATCGAGTCTGATTTTGTGTCACTGGTGATGACAAACCTGGACTGCCAGGCCTATTTGATGAGCTTCAATACGATGTCTCGCCTGGTCCCGTACCTTGTGACACCAGAGTCCAGGAGAATCGCCCGTTTCATTGGGGGCTTAGAGCCTGCTATAAAGGCGAGTGTAAAGGCCTCTCGGCCGACGACCTTCAGGTCAGTGACTGACCTCTCCTTGTCTCTCACTTTAGACGCTGTCCGTCTGAGGACGCTAAGGAGCAAGGAGGCGGAAAAGAGGAAACGTGAGGACGACACCTCACGTAGGTCAGGAAAGAAACACCGTGGAAACGGTGAGGGCAAGAGAGGGACTGAAGCAAAGAAAGATGGCCAAGCTGGGAAAGGCCCAAATGCAAAATCTGCCAGAAACCCCACTCTGGGAAATGTAGGTTTGGGTCAAATTCACAGTCCCAGCCAAAGTCTTTTGCCTGTGGACTATGCAAGTCCAAGGACCATAAGACAGTGGATTGCAAGAAAATCAAGGATGCAACATGCTATGGTTGCAACGAAAAGGGGCATATCAAGAGTAACTGTCCCAAGAATGCCAGGAAACCAGAAGAGAACAAGAAGACAAATGCGAGAGTCTTCCGTATGGATGCAAAGGAGGCTGTGCTGAACGACAATGTACTTACAGGTACTTTTCTCGTAAATAATATATTTTCAAGAGTACTTTTCGATTCAGGCGCTGATAAATCCTTTGTAGACCAAAAAGTTTGCAAACTGCTGAATATGCCTATCAAAACCCTAGATATGAAATACGAGGTAGAATTAGCAGACGGCACGATAGAAACCGTCTCCACTGTTCTAGAGGGATGTGAAATGTCCATTAAGAACCACTCTTTTCCTCTATCTCTACTTCCCTTCAAACTAGCGGGTTTCGACATTGTTCTAGGCATGGACTGGTTATCCCGTAATCAGGCCCAAATCATTTGCAACAAAAGGCATATTGTGCTAAAGACTCCGAGTGGTGAATCGCTTACCATTCGGGGAGACACGCAGTATGGATTACCCGAGGACGTATCTATGCTCAAAGCTTCTAGATGTTTGAAGAGAGGCTGTGTCATTTACATGGCTCAAGTGATAATTGAAGAGCCCAAGCCAAAGATAGAGGATCTTCCCGTTATTTCTGAATATTCCGAGGTTTTCCCCGAAGAACTACCTGGTTTACCACCAGATAGACAAGTGGAATTCAGAATAGATATCATACCTGGAGCAGCTCCTATAGCTAGAGCGCCTTACAGGCTTGCTCCGACGGAAATGAAGGAATTAAGGACCCAGTTGGATGAACTGTTGGCAAAAGGTTTTATCAGACCTAGTTCGTCTCCCTGGGGAGCACCTGTCCTATTTGTAAAGAAAAAGGACGGATCGATGCGGTTGTGCATCGATTATCGTGAGCTAAACAAAGTTACCATAAAGAATAGATATCCTTTACCAAGGATCGACGATCTGTTCGATCAGCTGCAAGGAGCAAGCTATTTCTCGAAGATCGACTTGAGGTCGGGCTATCATCAGCTAAAGGTTAGAGATGAAGATGTGCATAAGACAGCATTTAGGACTCGCTACGGTCATTACGAGTTCCTAGTGATGCCTTTTGGGCTCACAAATGCACCGGCTGCGTTCATGGATCTCATGAATCGCGTCTGCAAGCCGTATTTGGACAAATTTGTCATAGTCTTCATCGACGACATCCTTATATATTCCAAAAACCAAGCTGACCACGAGAAGCACCTCCGTTGCATTCTCGAATTACTACAACGTGAGAAACTCTACGCCAAATTCTCGAAATGTGAGTTCTAGCTACGAGAGGTTCAGTTTTTGGGTCACGTTGTAAGTGAGCGTGGTATCCAGGTGGATCCCGCTAAGGTAGAGGCAGTCATGAACTGGCAAGAGCCGAAGACTCCTACCGAAATTCGTAGTTTCCTGGGGTTAGTAGGATACTACAGGAGATTTATTGAGAATTTTTCGAGGATTGCTGCGCCCTTGACTTCCCTAACCAAGAAGAAAGAAAAATTCATTTGGGGCCCAAAGCAGCAAGAATCTTTCGAAATCCTGAAGCAAAAGCTAAGCAACGCACCTGTGTTGACCTTACCTGAGGGTACAGAAGAATTCGTAGTTTACTGCGATGCATCACACACAGGCATGGGGTGTGTGCTTATGCAGAAGGGCAAGGTTATTGCCTATGCTTCACGACAATTAAAGGTGCACGAAAAGAATTACACCACCCATGACTTGGAGTTGGGTGCCGTTGTATTTGCACTGAAATTGTGGAGGCATTACCTCTATGGCATTAAATTTGTGATTTATTCTGATCACAAAAGCCTTCAACATCTGTTCAACCAGAAAGAGTTGAACATGAGGCAACGCCGTTGGATGGAAACATTGAATGATTATGATTGTGAGATCAGGTACCATCCCGGCAAAGCGAATGTAGTCGCTGATGCCTTGAGCAGAAAGGAAAGGGTGAAACCTATTCGAATCAATGCCAAGAGCATTGAAGTCAGGAATAATTTGATTGAAAGGATATTAGCTGCACAGCGAGAGGCTGTGTTGGAAGCTAATTATCCTAAGGAAAAGTTAGGAGTAACTGAAGAGCAGTTAACTCTTAGCAAGGATGGAATCCTTAGATTGAACGGACGAATATGGGTTCCGATTTATGGAGGACTACGGGATGTTATCCTCCAGGAAGCCCATAGTTCCAAATATTCTGTCCATCCTGGAGCAGACAAAATGTATCATGACTTAAAGGCAAACTATTGGTGGATAGGCTTGAAAAAGTCTGTAGCCGCCCATGTAGCAAAGTGCTTGTTGTGCTCAAGTCAAAGCTGAGCACCAAAAGCCGTCTGGCTTGCTACAACAGCCTGAACTTCCCGAATGGAAGTGGGAGTGTGTAACTATGGATTTTATTACCAAGTTACCAAAAACCAGGAAAGGAAACGACACAATATGGGTCATAGTCGATAGGCTGACTAAATCAGCTCATTTCTTACCCATCAAGGAGACGTATAGCTCCGATATGTTAGCCCAACTTTATGTTGATAAGATTGTAGCCTTACACGGCATACCTGTGTCTATTATCTCCGACAGGGATACTAGGTACACGTCTCATTTCTGGAAAAGTTTCCAGCAATCTTTGGGCACGCGTTTAAATTTCAGTACGGCTTACCATCCACAGACGGACGGTCAAATTGAGCGTACTATCCAAACGCTAGAAGACATGCTTCGTGCATGTGCGATCGATTTAGGTGGTAACTGGGATAAGAACCTACCCCTAATCGAATTCTCCTACAATAATAGCTACCATACCAGCATAAAGGTTGCGCCTTTCGAGGCATTATACGGTAGGAAGTGTAGATCGCCTGTTTGTTGGGCGGAAGTAGGAGAGGTCCAATTATCGGGACCAAAGATAGTTTTCCAGACAACGGACAAGATTGTCCAGATACGGGAACGTCTCAAGGCTGCCCGTGATAGGCAGAAAAGCTACGCTGATCCGAAGCGTAAGGACCTTCACTTTGATGTAGGTGAAAAGGTGTTGCTTAAAGTGTCGCCCTGGAAGGGGGTGATGCGTTTCGGCAAGAAGGGCAAACTGAGTCCGAGATACATAGGACCTTTTGAGGTCATTGAACGTGTCGGGTCAGTCGCCTATAAGCTGAACTTGCCTGAAGAGCTCAATGGAATTCACAATGTGTTCCACATCTGCAATCTCAAGAAGTGCTTCGCCGATAAATCATTGGTGATTCCACACACAGATGTGCATATAGATGAGAGCTTAAAATTTGTAGAGAAACCATTGTCGATTGAAGATCGACAGGTGAAAAAGCTTCGCAGAAAGCACGTACCGATTATAAAAGTCAAATGGGATGCTCGTAGAGGTCCCGAATACACGTGGGAAGTCAAAGCCACAATGAAAGAAAAGTACCCCTATTTGTTCGAGTAAATCTTGGGTCGAGATTTATTTTAAGGGGGTGAGGATGTAACACCTCGAATTTTTGTGTCTAATAATGTGTTAACACGTGTCATTTGATTACACGTGGCATTGATATTAAATAAAGGACTAATATTGACAAACCTTGAAAGTATATAAATTCGAGGGTTATAAATGTCGAACAAGGGTAAATATGCTGTATAGTAACCCTAAATAATGCTTGTACCTTCAAACGAATAAATCATAGATCGTACGGAAGCAAAACGCGGAAGAAAGTGAGAGATTACAAACCACAGGGTTAACTGTGTCAACATGTTTAATTATACCTCTGAGTGACCCTTTAAACGTTCCCGAGGCTTTGTAACAGTTTAATACACTCACTAGAATGCAATATATAAATTTCGCGAAGTTCCGTTTTAAAACGAGAAAGTTACGATCGAATTCGTATGAGAAGGGTTAAAAGCGTCAACAATATAATTTAAGGCCTTCCGGATAATAAATAAATTTAACCGAGGGCTTAACAATGCGGGTAAATAACGTGAGGTCCTTAACTGTAATTAATCAAGGGCCATATCGCAAAGTTACCCCTTCAAACCCGAAAGGTCAGGTAATTAATTACCAAGATTTTATAATCATTACTAAAAGATTTAAAAAGATTTATTTTAACCCCTTACGGACCGTAAAGGGTATGCCTTACGGACCGTAAGGAGGGGGAATGATTGCTGATGATCCGCCTATGGCTTACGGACCGCAAGGCCGAAGCCATACGGTCCGTAAGCGACGCCCAGCGACAGATTGTTGGCTGTTGGCTGATTTAAACGGCCAAACACGGAGTAATGGGTTTCTCAGAAGTATGGATGCCCCCTACTCGACCCATAACTCTATAGGACACATGCCATCCATCCATGATCAGTTGTAGAGTGGTGTGTGATGATCTTGGACCTTGCCTTTGACTATAAATAGGCACATTGTGTTCATAACTTTCATCACAACTCAAAACACTTCTCTGGTCACTTCTAAGAGCTCTCAAGCTTTCTTCTTTGTTCTCTAAGCAAGTCTCAACTTCTGTAAGTCCATTAGATCCTTTGTAGTTTTATTTATACTTAGTAAATAGCTAAAAACCAAACCGTCGTAAATACGGTTTGACTTCAAAATAAATCCGTAATGGCTCAGGCTTATGACGGATCAAAAGTAGTTATGAGTTGGTATTTATGTGGGTAATAAACCTCTAAAAGGTTTCCCTCTGATCACCACTCTAACTAGCTCAAATGTCGAGTCAAACGAATGCTTAAAAAGTCAACAGAAAGCTATTTTTGCGATTCTTACATAATCTGTAATGTATATGCTATGGAACCTGTTTAGACACTCATAAAACATGATATTAAGTATATAAACTTGATTGCGCTCGTTTGAATCGACCATTTGCTATATTGACCCGGTTCGGAGCCGAATGTCGCGAAAGTTTGACTTTTGCTTTGACTTCAGTTCTGACCCGTTTTAGTGAGGTATAGATATGCCTTAGGACTCTCTTAGGACCAGGTTACATGATGGTATAACCCTCTGTGACCGGTTCATAATTTGTCCGAGTCTTTTACGCATTTCCGTTAATCGCCTAAAAGTTGACCGTAACGGCCTTTTTAAAATAAAACGGGTATTTCGGACACGTGAACGGACCATAACCTTGCTTACTAAATTATAAGCATGTCCTTAAAGTTTCACGTCAATCCGAGGTCTAGAATGAGAGTTATGCTAAATAGCGCATTTATAAGAAACTTTCGTAATAAACGGCGCAATTAGCATAACGCCTATCTAGACCAAGATTTCGTCACCAAAACTTTTACCACTGTAGGAAAATAATATTTTTAGAAGTTTAAAGATTTTTAATAAATTTTACCTTGCCCATAACCTGCGGTTATGGCTACGGTTCGGTAAATACCGAATATGCCCTTTTCGGCCAAAACATGAGTTCTACAAGGTCTTTTGACCCGATTCCAGTTGCTACTGATTTTAAATAATAAATAAAGTATTTTAGACTTTATAAACTGTTCGGGAAACTCAGATTTCCTGTAGAACTCGAAAAGCTCTTTAAAAGTCTTTAAAATGACCGAAAAACCCCTACGGGGCGATATATTAACTAAAACTCGTTACGGGCATCACGGAAGGTATCCTACTGATACCACAACCTCTTTAAGGCATATTGACTTAGGAAATAAGCGTAAGACTCTCATGGTTAACCGTTTCGCCTATTGCGCGCACGGTTCGGCTTATGAAACTAGTTTTCATAAAATAGCCGATACGGGTCAAATTATATTATTTGGACCCCAAAATCCAGAGTGTGAACCTTAAACCCATCTAAAACAAGTCTCTGAACTTGTTGGGTCAGAATCACACTCCATTCTCGGTTTTCGCCTTTTCGCGCGATTAAACCGTATTCACATATCGGAACCAACCGGTCTAGGCTACGGCCAATATAAAGACTCGTTAGGATTCTAATAGGTTAATTAAAACCTTCGTTCCAGAATAGGAGCCCCAGTAAAAGCTATCGGTGACTTAATCAAATTAAGGATAATACTTGCAAAGGTAAATACTTTAACTTATTTTCCCTTATACGGGCTTGGGATACGGTATATTAATATCGCTTGATTGAGCATCATATCTTCCACCGCTTAGGTGGTTAATTGAATAATGTGATCGGCTCATTTAAACAGTCTTGTTACTTAAAAGCCTTTGGGGGGTTAATGACCGTTGTCCCGGATATCCTTGGCATCATTTTACGAAATGGCCACGACCTCGACATCCCGGTGTAGGCGTACACCCGGTATATTATGTCGACATTATTATTAAAAGACGTAGCCGTTGGTTTTTACACTACGGTTTTACGCAATGTGGTGTGTCTATTAATCTTTAACCCGGACAGGATCCGGGCTACTGAACGCATAAAAGGACATGTAATTCGTTCACAAGATTTTAATAATTTTCCCAAGTTATAAAAGAGTTTGTGCCTCGTGCATTCAAATCAATTTTAATAAACATTTTCAAATGTGTCAGTTGAACGTATTTACCAGTGTAAACTGACGTATTTTCCCCAAAAGATTAAGTGCAGGTACTACACGCAATTTGGCTGGTAATAGCTTCCTAGCATCACGAATAGTCTCGCAAGCTTGATGCTGTATCTGATTGAACAATATTTTATTATTATTTTTGATCCCCTGTGGAAACAATTCGACTTCTGTAATACACTTGATATTACATTCAAAAGGTTGAATTATATTTATCTTTATGCTTCCGCTATGCATTCATATAATTGTGTGGTTTGACTATATTATTGCCAACTACGTCACGGTAATCCCCCACCGGGCCCACCGGTGATACACGTGGAAATCGGGGTGTGACAAAAATTGTTCTGATAAGAAGGATTTCAAGTGGACTGATGAGGCCGAAGAAGCCTTCAACCAGATGAAACAACATCTCGCTTCCTTGCCAGACATTGCAGCTCCTAAAACGGGGGAATTAATTTCAGTCTATCTATCAATTGCTGAAGAGGCCATAAGTGCAGTCCTCACCATCGAACGGGACACAGCTCAGGTACCCGTTTATTTCTTCAGCAAAACTTTAAAATTGGCTGAAACCAAATATCCTCCCCTTGAAAAGCTTGCCCTAGCCCTAGTTCAAACAGCTAGAAGGCTTCGGAGGTATTTACAAGCACATCCTATACAAGTGGTCACTGACCCACCCATTAAGAATGTGCTTGAAAAACCAGAGAATTTGGGAAGGTTAGCAAAATGGGCAGTGGAACTAGGTAAACATAACATCACCTACGTCCCACGAAAAGCTATCAAAGCCCAAGTCTTGGCTGATTTCATTGTGGAAATCCCGAACCAAATAATCACTAAAGTGAACACTGCCACTGCTGAACCCTCCAACCTTGAAGCCTGAAAGCTTTTTACCGATGGAGCTTCAAGCGTTGAAGGGTCAGGGGCTGGGCTAATTTTGATCAACCCAGAAGGGTTGGAATTTACATATGCTCTTCGTTTTGATTTTCAAACCACCAATAACGAGGCTGAATATGAGGCACTGATCGCCGGTTTAAGGCTGGCCAAAGAGATGAAGGTCCAATAGCTTGAAGTGTTCACAGATTCATTACTAGTCTCAAGCCAAGTAAACGATAGCTATGTTGCCAAAGAACCCAACATGAAAAGATATAAGGAAAAATCCAAGGAGTTGATGAATACCTTCCAAATATGCTGCATCAAACAAATTCCCAGATCCAAAAACAAAAAGGCTGATGCCTTAAGTAAGCTAGCATCTCTCACCTTTGCCCACCTCACTAAGAAGGTGTTGGTAGAAGTGCCGAAGGCTCCGTCGATTGATGAATTGGAAGTTCAAGACGTAGTCACTGAGGAAGATCCAAACTGGATGACTCCCATAAAAAAGTTCCTTAAAAATGGTGAACTACCCAAGGATGGAGTAGAAGCTGAAAGGGTTAAAATCAAAGCAAGGCAATATGTACTGCAAGGAGAAACCCTTTACAAAAAGGGTTACCTTGCCCCCTTGCTAAGATGTGTTGGTCCTGAGCAAAGTAAGTATTTGATCAAAGAGATTCACGAAGGCATATGTGGAGCTCATTTTGGATCTAGGTCGGTGGTTGCAAAACTCATGAACCTTGGATATTTCTGGCCCTCAATGCATCGTGACACCACTGAGCAATTGAAGAAATGTGATGCTTGCCAGATTCATGCACCAATCCAAAAAATCCCAAGCATAATCTTGTCCCAATAACCTTGGCATGGCCATTCCATAAATGGGGAATGGACATTGTTGGACCATTCCCTCCAAGCAAAGGAGGAGTAAAATTCTTGCTGGTGGTAATAGATTATTTCACCAAGTGGCCCGAGGTTAAACCACTCGCAAAGATCACGGGCAAACAGGTCATTGACTTCGTTTGGGAAAACATTTGCCGTTATGGATTGCCGGGAGTGATGGTAACCGACAACGGGAAGCAATTTGCTGAGAAGCCTTTCAGCGTTTGGTGCAAAGAGTACAGAATTAACCAGGTTTTCAGCTCAGTCGCTTACCCGCAATCAAATGGCCAGGTGGAAAGGGCAAATCGAAGCATAGTGGAAGGAATCAAGACAAGATTAGGAAGATACGAAAGTAACTGGCTTGAAGAATTGCCTAGTGTTCTATAGGCAATTAGAACAACCGAAAAAACAAGCCACAAGAAAACACCTTATAGCTTGGTATTTGGATCCGAGGCTGTAATCCCTGCTGAAATAGGAGTTGTAACCCAACGAATTGTCAACATGGATCCCGAAACAAACCAAAAAGAGACCATGTTGAATTTACAACTCCTAGAGGAAGCCCGAGATCAAGCCGCAATCCAAGAAGCCAAATACAAGCAACGAATGGAAGCCTATTAAACAAGAAAGTCAAGAACGAACGTTTCAAGCCAGGGGACCTGGTCCTCAGAAACAATGAAGCTAGCAAAAAAGAAAGTCAAGGAAAGCTTGGCCCGAAATGGGAGGGTCCATATACCATCCTTGAAGCTCACAAGGGGGGCTCCTATAAGCTAGCAGATTTAGAAGGCAAAAGGCTTCCAAGGCATTGGAATGGCAAAACCCTGAGAAGATTCCATGTCTAGACAGGAAAGTTTGGTTTGTATCAAAATGTATTTCGAACAACACTATAAATACCTTTTGTAAAAAGCAAGTATTGCTTGAATGAATGAAGTTGTTTTATCAAACTTGTCTTTCTATCCTAAGATTAGGTTGAGAACCTAGCAAAAAACTCCATGGCAAGGGCCATGTAAGGGGATGAGCTCCCATGCCACATCACTCAATAGGTTCAAGGGTTGAACGAACCTATATAAGGGGTGAGTTCCTAAATCAATACAACCCCATGAGACTTATTAAGCCAAAGCAAAATTGTCTCATAGACAGGTCTGAACAACCTACACCAAATGTTCCTTAAGCCTTAGAAATATAACCAACAAACAGGCTTACGAAGTCAAATAAATCACAAAGAAATAATAAAAAGGATAGGTGCTATGTCTTCTTGTTAAAAAACACTAAGGCTAAGTGTCTGCAGCACTGAACACTTTAAGGCGTAAAAAACATAAAGGCAACACAAACTCGACAAAGATAAAGTTACAAGAAAGCAAAAGTAATCCAAAGGATGACAACTTGAACAAAGAAGTTAAAGATACAAGCCAAATCAAATAACAAAACTAAGAAGCCTTCAAGGCTTCAAGCCACCTTCATGGCAACTCGAAACCCCAAAGGCTCCAACCTACCTACGAATAGCCAAAAAGCTTGAAAGGTTAAAGCTAACCAAGCTGCCTAAAACAAAACAGGCACAAGTATAAAAACATAAAAATAGTTAAACATAATATTACAGCAAAAGAAAGCCCCAAAAGACTTTCAGCAAATCACAAAGCAAGTCCTACTGACTTGCAAGGTCAGATATTGTTTAAAAGGCCATACAGGCCTAAAAGCACAAACACATAACAGGAACCTTAAGGGTTCCTGCAGAACCTAATATTGTTCAAAGTTAATATTACAAACCACAAATTGTTTTGCTAAGAAAGCTACGAATAACCATTAAACAAGGGCAGAAGGCTTGGAGACCCCGGAACCTTCAGCTTTGGCCTTCTTTGCCTTCTTGGACTTCTTAGCCTTTGCACCACCTACTGCTGAAGCCTCCAAGCTTGCATCATTCGAAACATCCGGTACACTTGAAAGAGTGTCATCACTATCTCCTGAATAGGACCTTTTCTTCGAAAGTGAACCCAAGACTTCCACACAAACTTTTTCATTAAGGCCTTCCGGTTTCAAGTCCTGTAAAACAGAAAGAGGCTTACCAAAACAAGAAGAAACCTTATGAACATAAGGATAGGTCAGCCTCTCCATCTGTTCAACCGAGCCTTTAAAAACATCAGAAGCTTCAGGACGAAACAAAGGAGACTTTTCCAGAGGATGCCCAACTTCATGCAACTTATAACCAGCAATGAGGCCTTGGTGTTTCCCAAATTGAGCAACTTCGTGTAAACCTCACCAAGAGCAGAGTTAAATTCAGCGGAATGAAGCAGATAAGTAACAACTTGTTGAAAGCCCTGCTCAATCAACTACTGACTATCACTAGTAGCCCGGGAAACCAAAGCCTTCAAGCTTTCCTTCTCCTCATCAAAGGCTTTCTGAGCAACAGACAAAGCCTCCTTGCCTGCCTTTAGCTTCAACCGATCAGCCTCAAAACTCTTCTTAAAATCACTCATCTCAATTTTATGTTGCTTCGACAAATCTTCAACCTTTTTTGACCAAGCTTCCTCCTTTTCAGGAAAACCACTTATCTCCTTCTTCATTGCGGCCATCGAGGATTTCATTTTGTCTTTCTTCTTAGAAAACTCTTCATACTCTTGCATCCTCTGGCGAAAACGGGCAATGCCCTGAGGAAGCATGGCAGCAAGATTACAAGTGCTTAGAATCATACGAGACAACATCACATCATCATCCATTTTGGAGATAGTATTATGAACCGAAGGAGGAGCAATATGACTCAAGGCATCTTCACAAACAACAGCATCCTTAAAACTGTCATCAATCTTCACCGACCAACCTGGCACATAAACCGCATCTGGATCCAACCCTTCAGCATCCATGCTCGAATAACCCTGAACAGGAGTAGCAACAACCTTTTTGGCTGAAGCCTTTTTGCCATGAACAACTAGCTTCTTCTCCTTTTCAGAACCCACTTCAACACCTCGATCCCCAGAAACTTTGATATCATCACTCAACTCCACCGGTTCAGTAGAGGTGGATTGAGGAACACCTTTTAAACGACGAGTAGATCGCCGGATTGAAGTCTTGGGGGCAAGAGGCTTAGAAAAACCTTTCACGTTGGAAACACCGACATATCCAGTACCCTCAAACCTTTGTTCAGTACCTTTAACCACAACATTCTCATCAGGGATAACGGGAACATCTTCAAATACCACATCAGAAGTGTCGTCACTCTTAATGAAATCCAAGGCGGACATAACTGCAAACAACAAACAGACAGAACATAAGACATACATTAAGAAAAACACAAGAAAAGTGGAGAAGAAAATGCATACCCATGCCATTCCTCATCAGAACCGGATCCCGATTAGCTTTTTCCCATGACTTACTAACCCCTAACAAGACTAGCAAATGCTCAGGAAAGGGACGAACCCTTGAAGGGCATTCCCGGATGGCTTTCAGAAAAGCATCATTCAAATCAGATTCAAGGGGTTCCGGTTCATTGAGAACAGCATCCGGGTGCCTTCACACCATCTTGAAAGGGACAATAGAGTCAGAAACCCAGCAAAAACGGTCCTTCCAGATACCAAGGGTGGTAACCATGGAAGAAATAAGGCAAACATCGACCTTAGACGTTTCAAAGGTGAACCAGTCACCGTTCTTGGCTAACCGAAAAAATCGGCGAAAAAGCAAAAGCGAAGGATCATAACCAAGAGCACGACACAAAACCTCGAAATGTAAAACCCTAGCCATACCCTTTGGATGAATCTGACCAAAGGAGACTCGATAATACTCCAATAAGTTCAATACAAACATGGAAAACGGATGACGAAGGTTCGAAAACTCGAAGTGACGGCAATAAAGAGCAATAAAACCAATCAGACATTTGTCAATTGAAACATCGCACGCAGGAGCAGTAGGTTTAAATTTAGTCCCAATACCATATTCCATACAAAACAACTCTACTTCTTCCTGGGTTAATAGAGAAAAGGATCTCGACAAATCCTTACGAGCACCCATTTTTTGAAAAAATACAAAATAAGTAAGAAGAAAAGGAAGAAGCAGGAACTAACCTTGAAGTAAAGAAACAAAACTGCAGAGAGAAACTTGAAGGGATAATGTGAAGAATGAATGACTAATCTCTATAATAAAAATTAAAATAGGGTCATAATGGTAAACAGTTAAAGACTGCAAAACCGCTGCCCTATGAACTGCTACACATCAATCAAATCAGTTGTCAGTTTTTAAAATTCAAAAAATAACTGACTCCAACCTTTCAAGCCTTCAAGCTTTGAACACCTTGAAACCTTTTGTTAATAAAAACACATGTACAAAAGTCAGAAGTCTTTGAGCTCACCTCCCAAACACCCCTGACTTGGGGGGCTGATGACGGGGGTAGCCCAAAACAATATAAAAGGACTAAAATGCGTGAGTGTTCAAAGGGTTAAAGGGTTCGAAGGTCAAACAGTCGTAGAGGTGAAGTAAAGTAGTGTGAAAACAGTAGCCAGTCACATCCAGGGATTGCTTCACCAACCACAGCCGCAAAAGCAACGCAGGTCAGCAGAGCACATGCTATTATCCAGGGGTCAAAAGGCTTCA
Organism: Helianthus annuus; assembly: GCF_002127325.2. Taxonomy (NCBI): domain Eukaryota; kingdom Viridiplantae; phylum Streptophyta; class Magnoliopsida; order Asterales; family Asteraceae; genus Helianthus; species Helianthus annuus. Next base: position 55,291,938 of record NC_035438.2, read on the forward strand.
ACCCCCGAAAGGGCAAGCCCCTCGCTGCAAGCTAGGTCACTAGTCAAATGAATGCCTCTTTGGGAGATGTCTTCTCCTATATAATTGACACTTCATTTACTGAGTTGGGACATTCCGGACCAGACCTGTTTCCTTAAAACTCTGGTCATTCACATCGTGTACTTGCTTCATGCAAGTTGCTCCCTTTCACATCCAACTCACACATATTCTATTTGTTTCTTCATCCGGATCTGAACACACTTCAGAGAAGGATCCTCAGCAAACAACAAAAATAAATTAGTGAACCTCCTTCCACGTCTTGCAAACGTGGGGGGACCCCACGACATGCGTTAGGCAAGGTTAAACCCTTTAACCCTTTTGCCTAACCATCCCCGCTACTACATTTGGTCTATTATTTGTTGCTTCAACAAACGTATTGGTGTCAACGATACTAGTTTTGGTTAACAAACATGATTGTCACAAAAAAAAACCCTATTAATATCAAATCTACCAACATGCCGGTTTACGAACCAACCATGGTTTTAAGTTTTAACCACGTTAAGTCAAGTTCATAACACCCCGGGTCTATGAAATCAAAGTTGATCCCAATGTAATTGGTTGGCACCAACTCGATCACCCAAAGTAAGTGTATGTTGGTTCATACGCTGATCACGACAAAAGTGGTTTTTGATAAGTTTTTATCACTAGCTAAAGGAGAATCATGGGAAAACAATCAAAATCACCATTGGAGATACAAAGAAACATAAACTTAATTGACAAGGCCTTTCTTCTAATTAGATTGTTTTTAGTGTCTTTTTACATGGATCTCTAGAAAATCATGACAAGAATGCAGGCTAATCCATTTGTGATCATAATATAGTGCAGTGTTTAATTTCACTACATGTATTTATTCTAATGCAAAACATTATCCATTAATAGTTGGTATGTTGGGTCTTACTTTTTGTTAAATAAACAAGGAAGCTTCTATAACAGCCATAAACCCTATACATCATGTAACTAACTATTGATGCACCGCCTGTGTGTTGCGGGACGGTAGACCGAATATTTCTTAATTAACTAAAAAAAACATTATCATAGTTTTGCTAGAAAAAAACTAAAAGGATGGTAAAACCGTAATTTTGAGCTCGGGGCAAAATTGTAATTTGTCACGACTAATGAGCGAGTGTTAGGCAACTCTTTGACATGAAAATAAATTTAAATCGAGTCAACCAATTAAAACAAAACAATTCTATAATTTTACTAAAAAAACTAAAACGATAGCAATACTGTAATTTTGAACTGAAGGCAAAATTGTATTTTTGACTGGGGTAAAATCGTAATTTGTCAAAATCTAAAGCGACGGCAATACTGTAATTTTGAATCAGGGACACAATCAAAATTTTGAATAGGGGCAAATTTGTAACTTTAAACTAGGGGTAAGATCGTAACATACCAGGGCAAATGGGGGGAGTGTCATGCAACAACCTAGCACTCTTTCCCCACACACCTTTAAAAAAATTAAAATGATGGTAATACTGTAATTTTTAATTGGGGTGCAAAATTGTAACTTTAGGCTGGGGTAAAATCGTAATTTGCCAAAAACTAAATCGATAGCAATATTGTAATTTTCAACCGGGTCAAAATCGTAACTTTGAACAGGGTCAAATTTGTAATTTTAAATTGTAGGTAAAATCGTAAATACCCGGACTAATAGAGGAGTACCAGACAGCTGCCTGACAATATTCTCCCACGTTAGTAATGCATTGGCTAGCCGTCCATCTAGCCAATAAAAAAAGGGGAACTATTCCCCTTCTTTCTAAATGTAAATGTAAATGTAAATACAGGAAATACGCGTAATGGATTTTTTATTGTGGGTGATTTTATGGTAGAGTTGCGCAAAGTCCAATCCAGACCGACCGACCGACCAGACCTGTGGCCCAAGATGGTCCATTAGCGGGCCCAAGTTTCTTTAGATTGTCAAATGAATCTAAACCCTAATTGATTGAAGAATCTCAAGCTCATATGATTATTACGCTACTTTAGTTTCATAATTTCATTTTGTCATTTTGTGTTACAAAACCATAACCGAAAACGAAAATTGCAGCCAAAATCCATGTGTATACAAATCCATGTTTGTAGATATCATTTCACTCATTATTACAACCTAACATTGCGCACAACATGTAGCAACCCCATAAACTAAATGATAAAAGATGGTTCTAGTCGTGGGGTCTATATTTTTGCAAATCAGTGGCGGACCCAAGCATTATTTGTTGGAGTTGCGGATGAGAGGTTCAATCATATTTTCAAAGGTGCGGTCGGGTTTTTTTACCTAAATAATGCACTAATTTTTTTTCAAGGGATGTGTCCGCCCGCCCGCCCATCAAGACACACAGGTCCGCCCCTGTTGCAAGTAATCGGTCTCAGTCCCGTTTATCGATCTGGTCCTTGACCCGTTAACCACCCTAGGATCAATTAAGAGTTGGTATTTCTATATTTGATCTAGACTTGCTATTTGGAATCTCTTGTTTGCACTTCCGTTACAAAATTCGATTAATTGAGTTAATAAAAGTTCTGAATTATAAAATTTGAGCTAACAAATTTTTAAATAATATTCCTATGTTACAATAATTGAAGTTTACAATGTATGGTGTTTACATCGAGTATCCTAACTTTTTTTCTAGATAACATTCCTATTTTTACAATAATTGAAGATTTATAGTGAATGTAATCGGATAAGTTTGAATCAAAATTGATATACTTTTATCTAATTTCATGACTTGAATCCTATTAAGCTTCTATTTAAAAATTATTTAACGAATGAACTTTATGAATTTTTAAAGTTTTCATGATCAACAACATAAGAGTAAATTACAAAAATCGTCCTTTATGTATGTCGTTTGTTATAAACTGTGTCCTTTATCTTTAAAAATTACAAAAAACGTACTTGATGTTTACAAACCATTGCAAGTTATGTCCTTTAGCTCTAACTCAGTTATTTTTTATGGATAAATCTGACCTAGTGGTCCCCACATAAGGGTATTTTGGTCATTTCACTTTAATTAATAAAATAAAGAATTTTGTTTATATTAAACAAATACATACATTCTCTTTATCTCTACACTCCTTCTCACTCTAACCACCCACCACCACAACCACCCCACCACCACCCACCTGCCGCCGCCACCACCACCTCCCGTCACCATCCACCACCACCTCACCCACTGCCTGAGAAACTCTCCTTCCACTTCCTTCTTCTTTTCTCTCTCTCGAGATGGATGCAACAGCATGGGACTTCGTTAAATCACACATAAATTCATCAGTAAACAATAAAATTAGTTCCAAAAATAGACACAATCACATAAAAATCATCACAAAACAGTGAAATTAACTCCAAAAGCAGACTCAATCACATAAAAAGCATCACTAAACAGTGAAATTAGCTTCAAAAATAGACTCTAATCACATAAAATCATTAACAAACAGTGAAATTGGCTCCAAATCAGACTCAATCAGTTCAGTTCACAACAGACCAGACTCAATCAGTTCAATTCCAACAACCGACAATGACGGCCCCACCACCATCATCGCCGCCGACGACCACCACAACCACAACCAACATCGTTCGTATTTATTGCTCTGTTTCATATATATGTTGATTTAAATCCCCTTGTCTCTTCTTTATTTTCCACAGTTCCAATTAATTCTCACTTTCTTTTTCGATCCCCACTTGTTGTCAACGTCTCCAACTATGATTCCTTTTCAATTTGTATCTTGTACACCAATTCCCTATTTTTGCATTACATACTAGACTTTCAACCAGCCCAAATGATCCATAAAATTAGCCCACATAACATGAGCCTTTTTATTTTGTGTTGGTCTATGTTGCTGAACATCCCGAAGGCATTAGGGTTTCAAGTTGCAGGTGGTGGTTGTAGACGGTAGGTAGTTGGGGTTTCGAATGGGTTTGGAAGGGAAAGTGAAAGGGAAAGGGAAAGGGTGGTGGTTCTGGAGATCTTGAAGGGAAGGAGGTGGTGGCGGTCGGCGGCAGGTGGGTGGTAAGTTATGGTGGCGGCAATGGAAGTATTCTTAGCCGACTATGAAGTTACACGCTGTTCCCGAGTTTCATTAAATGAGAGAAAAGAAAAGATTTGGAAGGAAATAATCTTTTTAGTTGTGTTTCAGAGTTTCATTAAAGCAGAGAAAGAAGAGAAAATGAGAGGTTTTTTGTCTAAATTTAATCTTTCCAATTTAGAAAGAAACGGAGAGAAAGAAAAGAAAATGAGAGAATCATTTCTTTTCCCCCCTTAACTTAACTCGGGAATATAGCGTTAGAGAGTGAGAGAGAGAAAGATAATCATAGCTGAAAGAGAGAGAGTGGGTGATCTGAATTATTTATTTTAGTATTTAAGGTAAAGATGACCAAAATACCCTTATGTGGGGACCACTAGATCAGATTTAACCATAAAAAATAATTGAGTTAGGAATAAAGGATATAACTTGTAAGGGTTTGTAAACATCGAGTATGTTTTTTGTAATTTTTGAAGATAAAAGACACAGTTTGCAATAAGCGATATATATAAAGGACGATTTTTGTAATTTACTCACAACATAATAATATAAAACTATATATTTAAATATTTGATAATATACCATAAATTAATGGTGTCGTTACAAACCAAACAAATTTATTGTTACAAAAAACATTTAAACAAGAAACAAACATGACTTAAAAGAGTATTCAATGTATGAATTTGAAAGAACTTGATATGATGTTTGTCAAGCAAAACAAAGCATCACAACATCAAAGATATAGACCACCACAAAAGCAACCAATAGTTCTATCCTGAGGTAAGATCTCGTGGATGCAAGTATACCTTAAGACCATTCTTCATAAACAACGTCAAAGACATCTTTTGTTCCACCCGGTGACCAGGAACCAATGACAGCCGGTAACGGAGGAGCACGGCGGAGACCACCGATTTCATCTGTAAGTATGCCAAATCTTTGCCCAAGCATGTTCGTGGTCCAGCGTTAAACGCCACGAACTTGTATCCATCATTCGGTGGTTCAAACTGGTCTCCAGTGGCCGACAACCATCTCTCCGGTTTGAACTCCAAGCAATCGTCGCCCCACACACTCTTCATCCGCCCAACGGAGTATATCGAGTATGTCACCGTTGAACCTGCTGGAACCCTAGTTCCGTCTGGTAAAATATCATCGTTGATAACGTACTTGAAATCCTCTGGCACGGACGGGTACAAACGGAGAGTCTCCGCCAAGGCTGCCTTCAGGTACACCAACCTGTCGGCTTCCTCGAATATCAGAGGATCCGAAATCCAAGATTTCGGATCACTGCCACGTGTGTCTTTTAAAACCGTGGTCAACTCATAGATGATCTTAGATTCCACTGATTGGTTGTTCATAACCAACCAGAAAAACCAACTGAGCGCGACAGATGACGTGTCGCGCCCAGCTAAAACAAAATTTAATGCAATACGTTTTAAAACGTGGTTAGGGAATAAATTCCCTTCCACATCACGTTTTTTAATAAACCTCGACAGAAGATCATCTGACGGGTTTAATTTCCGCGCAGTTAACGCCTCGGTCATGTAAGCTTCAACAACTTGAAGGCTTTTTTGAAGTCTTATTTCTGCCCCTATCCCAAAAAGTTTCTTTAACCGCCATAAAAACCCAGGGTACAACAGCCGTTGCAGTGTGGCCTCCGTGGCAGAGTCAAAGGCCGTCGCAAACGGATTATCCGACAACTCCATAGACAACGTTTCCGGGTCTTTCCCGAACGTCAAACCGCATATGTTATCAAACGTTAACCGGAGCAAAAGATCTTGCAAATCGACCGGAAAATGTTCATTCGAAGCTCTCTCCAAAATGACCCATAACCTTGTCTTAATGGTCCGGCTAACCCACCGAGCCATGGCTTGTCGAAGCGTCCGCGTTGTGAACTCTAAAGCCGCGGTTTTCCGTTGTATCAACCATGTTTCTCCATCACTGTTAAATATCCCTTGACCTAACAGATCATGAAACGCCGTTTGCCACGTGGGTCCTTTCGGGTAGTTATAAAACCGGGTCCGAAGTATGTGTTCAATGTTTTTAGGGTTGCATGTAACGGTATAAAACCCTTGTTTACGTGCAAAAAATGGTAATGCAATGGTAGTGGTCTGGTAAGTCCCGTTACGACCCGCGGAACGTAGGTTTCCCGCGATCCAGTCGTGGATCCGAGCTCGGTTTAGGAAGAGAACCGGAAGACTACCGAAGAGAGGGTAGACTTTTGGGCCGGAAAGACGACGTGAGAGGTGGTGAAACCACAGGAAATAGGCAGACGTGGTGGCTACCACCATGAATATGATAATGAGGTCAGTTTCCATATGTGGGTTTGGGTGATTTTTTGTTGTTGATGAAAGTAGTGCAGAAAGTAGGGTTTATATTTGAAGAGTGAAGAGCATGAGTGGTGTAATAGAAAAGTTATTTGATGTTAGGAGAGAGTTGTTTGGAAAATATTGTTTTTGGATTTGAATTTATGTGAGGATCTTTGGTTGATAGGAACTTGTAGTTTGATTTCTTTCATTTATTTGTTTAATTGAAATACGTTGTTGATGAATTGTAGATAGTTAATAAACAACGCTTTGTTATTCGTTAGAAATATGTAAATATTTGCTAGAGTAATTGTTCACTTTAATACTTTTGCTCAAAACCTTTAAAAATAGCCATTTAGTTTGTTATGGTTTTCTATTTTGCTCCCTGCGGGAGCAAAATGAAAAAACAGACAATTTGGATGGACTTAGAGACGGGGAACAAAATGGAAAAACCATAGCAAACTATTGAAGGAAAATGACTATTTTTAAAGGTTTTAGGCAAAACCGTTAAAGTGACCAAACCACAGAGAGCAAAACGAAAGTTTACTCTATTTGCTATTTTTTTTAACCGTACGTAATACACAAATAGTTATTTATTCGTTTAAGCCAACTTCAAATAAATATTCTAAGTTAACAAGTTTATGTTTAAAGTTAGAAAAAGATCAATAAAAAAAGTGGCGGAGCTACAAATTTTTTCTTATGTTATCATTTTTTATGAATACCTCGGTTTATAGTAACCTGGAGTCAAACTTTTTGGATCGGTTTGGATCTAGTCAGGTCGAATTACATAATAAAAGCAAATATCACAGTAAAAGTACAATATCATTGAATAAAAACATATAAAAAATATAAAGTCATTTGAAATATATAAAAAAATCATTTTATAGTTGCTATGTACACATTTTCATATTTAAAAATGATTCATAATGTTTTCAATGACAACTTTTAGAAATTAAAAAAAAAAGAAAAGAAAAACCCTCATTTTCATTATAACAAGTACAAGCATCATTCAAATGATCATCAAACATCTGGTATTTAGGTAAAACAATTGAAACAAGACCAACTAGCAGTATACCCGTCCGCTGGGACGGGTTCATAAAATTTACAACATTCAAATTATGTGTACATTGAAAATCGCGATAACGTCTTATCCAAGCTGCGATTAATAGACACGGAAGGTGGTTAATTCCCGTACATGTTAACTTAAATATTGTTTTTTAGCGGGAGCAATTTAACATCTTTGCTTCGCTGTAAATAATCCGCTAAAGAAAATCAAACAATAATGAAATAGCTACAAACATATAATAACATATTTGAATTACAAATGCATGAAATAAGACAATCTAACAATAGAAATTGTACCTGTTGGTGTGCAACGTGTACCCTTTATGCTTCCAATTAAGTTTTGTGGATGATCGAATCTTCAACCATTGAATGCGATAAACACGTATTTTGTGCGGAATCCACGTACGTGTTTAGATTGAACACAAAGATGTAATTAAAAGTTGTTTTCTATTGCTGATATAACAGTTTACAACCACGAAAACAAACGAGCAGAGCTTCGCCTCTATCATGCTCAAAGTTACCAATGAACAAGACCTAACACTAGTACTTATAGGCACAGCCCATTCGGACCAAGCTATCTACGGATGGCCTCCATCCGGACGGATGGGCTTCCATCCGGACGGATGGATGGACTTCTAAGCAAATGAAAGCTACGAATGAACTGATATCTCATTCGTCCGAATGAACTCTGTGCCCATTCATCCGAATGGACATTAACACATATTAACTTCATGTTTTGCTTAGTTCAGCAACAGTCTTGTTTCATCTGATTAAGCTACGATACGTGATTGACGGAAGTGATAGACATATTTCACTCACTGTCACACCCCGATTTCCACATGTTTCACCGGTGGGCCCGGTGGGCCCGGTGGGAGACTATCGTGACGTAGTTGGTAACATTACAGTCAAACAACACAATATTTAAATGCACAGCGGAAGCAAAAATAGATATATTTCAACCGAATGTTATTGTAATATCATGTATCACAAATAGTTGAAAATAATCCACAGGGGGATCAAAAATAAATAGGAAATATTGTTCAATAGTTGACATCCAAGTTTGCGAGACTTATTGTGGATGCTAGGAGAAAGCCAGCCTAGTTCGCATAGTACCTGCACTTAACCTTTTTGGGAAAATACGTCAGTTTACACTGGTAAATACATTCAACCGACACTTTTGAAAAAGGTTTAACAAATTGATTTGAATGCACGAGGCACAAACTTTTATAGCTTGGGATAATTATTTTAATATAATACTTGTAAACGAATTACATGTTCCTTATGCGTTCAGTAGCCCGTTCCGTAGACCGGGTTAAAGATCAATAGACACACCACATTATTTATTCATTTATGCACCGACGGGTGTACGCCTACACCCCGTGCTCAGGTCGTGGCCATCTCGTAAGATGATGCCAAGGATATCCGGGACATGGTCATTAACCCCCCAAAGGCTTTAAGCAAACAAAACATTTCAAAACAGAGCATATCAATAATTTAACCTCTATTCGATTAAAGATTCAATGCTGGACCAAGCGTTATTTTATATACCGTACCCCAAGCCCGTATAGGGAAATAAGTTAAATGTATTTACCTTTGCAAGTATATTTCACAAACAACAATTGCAAGTAGCTTTTTGTAACACCCCGTGTTTTCGAATGTCAAAGTCAAAGTCCAAGTCAACTTTGACTTCTTTGACTGTTAATGTTTCTTTTTACTTTTTGTATTATGTGGAGTAAGTGTTGTCTAAATAAAATGATCGAATGTTTAATCAATGTGACTGATTCACGACTGTGAACAGTAGGAAGTAACAATGTGATAAAGTTAATCAATCGATAATCAAGTAATCAAATCAATCATCGAACTCGAACCTCGAATTATGCAAATTTTGGTATTGCTATATGTGTGTGTGCCTTATGTGTTACTTGTGCTTGTTTACTTTATGTTTTGTGTGGTATTCAATCGAATCAATCGAAACTCGAATCAAAACTCGAAAAGCAATCAAACTCAATCGAAACCGACATCAAAACGTGACTTATAGATGATTGTATGTTAGATATAGTAGTTGGGACTGAAAGTAATTTGACTAGGAACTCTATCGTATTCGTATCATCGTCCATCGAAATCGAAATATCGAAAACCGTCGCGAAACACTCGAAAAGGGTTGCTGATCGAACAGGAAGCATCCTGATCGAACAGGCCAGCCGATCGAACAGGCTGTTCGATCGAGCATGTCACACCCTGGCTTTGCGGAAGCGTGGTTAATTTGTGTGACTTCTTAATACCATAGCTTAATCATAACAAAGCTATATGAATTTAAAAACCATGCAAGTCATCCATTAAGTTTTTGAAAACATCATACAATACCATTGTTTTTAACATGCAACCATAACCTTGTTCAGTAACATTACAACTTATAACAAAACATAAACGTGATTTAGGGATTGTGTCTTGTCCAGGTAAGAGACACAACCCTAAACCCTGATGACTTCATGACCAGTGCAGCGGAAAACGTTCCATACCGTGCCAGATCCGTTTAATTTCCTGAAATACATGTGAGTTGAAAAATCAACAATAATGTTGAGCGAGTTCACGTGTAGGTGAGTATGTAAAACATTTGTGAGTATAAAAATAGTTGTGGTATGTAGCAGTGTAAGAGGACTTGTGATCATCAATGGTTTGCAAGGCCACTGACATATGTGAAGTGCAAATAGGGAGACTCAAACCTAGCAGATTTCGCCACGGCAAAGTATGTGGACAAAGTCACCCCACGGTCCGTTTCTAGTTTGGCCGGGGGCTGGGCTCGTTACACCCAGATAGATCTACCGCTCCTGTCCCTCGGTCCCTCCATGAGGACTAATGGCCCCATGTTGTTCCTATCCACTCACATGATCGTATAACACCTCCTTACGTTAAACATACCGTTTGTAAAGTACTCGTAAATCATAGTAACATGTATTTCTCCCCCGCAGTTAAGTAAACTGAAAACAGTTAGAGAAAAGGGGGACATGAACTCACAGTGAATGCGTATCTCTACCAAGTAATCCGAATATCCGAAGCTGTGCAACGACCTACAGGTGCTAATTCTATTAGACGGATGGCCGTGCCTTAGCTTTATAACTTACATTTTTAGGAGACGGTTAGACAACCGTTTCGTGTACATACTTGGTATTTTACTTTCCTTCCCAAGGATGGGGGATTTAAATACATGTGTATTTATACTATCTCATTAAGTCCCACTTAATATATTTTTATTTCTCTTTCCAAAATATAATTATTTTTCTCAAAAATAATATATTTTCTCTTTACATAATACTTTCCAAAATAATACGTTGACAACATACGTGTTGGTGAATATTTCCGCGTAATGCGTAAGTTACGTTTTAATGATTAGGTGGTAATAGAAATTACCGTTGTAACTTTTATGCTTCTCGTATAAGCGTTTGTATTATTTTGGGTTTGACAAGTTAGTAAATATTATTTTTACTCTAAAAATAATATTTATACATTTTTATAAAATAATCATAAACAGTGTTGTGACAAAATATATTTACCGAATATATATTTATCACGTTTAGTTTTGTGAAAATCCCACCTCCGATTATTTATAAATAAAGTTGTCGCGAAATATATTTGAAAACATGTCAAAGTAGTCTAACACTTGTAAATAATTCTAAGTGTTAGATTTTAGGAAAATTTCGCCAGAGTTTCCCCTGTAACTGGAGGTGGCCACGCTTTCAAGCGTATCATTTTCTTTTACAAAATCATTTCAACACTTTCTTTATTTCAATCAATCAATTTCCAACATAATAAACAAATGTCAACACTTTACTTTGTAGACTAGTATGTAAAATCGCATCGTTTCATGAACTTGTAGTTTTTCCAAAAACTACGGTGTAGATCTCGTTATAATTGATGGATCTATGTGTAAAGTGATTTAGTATTGTAAAAACCCAGTTTTTATAACAGTTCTTTCTTTACAACTTCCCGACAACTTTTGTAAAAATGGTTATTTTGTCGGATCTTTCGTTTCACGTGTGTTTATACACTTGTAAACTATAAAAATCATATTTGTTAACATGTTAACCAACTTTTATAAAACATGATTTTCTCAACACCCGGTCCTACGAATATACCACTTGTACATACGTAGATCGGCTCGTTTTAAATACTATTTTTCATGTTAAAACACTTTTACACAAGTTCATGTTTCCCGTGTGGTGGAGTTTCACCTTTTAACCCTCGGACCGCTAGAAACAAGCTTATGTTAAGATACGGGATCTTAACAAAGTCGGGTTAAACGATGATAAGAGCCACCACATCATAGATCGGGCCTTAACAATCAACATATTCAAATACTACGACATTTACACGCGACATGTGCTTTTAACCAACGATATTCACATTTTAGTAGACTTTAATGATTCAAGAAGTGGGTTACCGACTTTCAACCGTCAAAATTTCTTTTAACCACTTTAGACATGATTAAAAATGAGTTTTAAATGTTATACCTCTAGCTCGGGGCTAGGGAAGTTCTTTGGCGAAAATGGCGCGGATAAAAGCAAATGCACGAGGTCCTTTAGCTTCCGTTTGTTCCAAGCTTCGTTGTACGTGATCCTCAAGACTTGTATGCACTTGGAACTTGCAAGACGAAAACCGAAGATGGGTGGTTGGGTGTGGTGATGTTCGGCCGAGAGGGAGAGCACAAGGGAGAGAGGGAGTGAGTTGTGATCTTGTGTGTGTGTTTAGTGTGTGAGAGAGTGAGTGTTTAAATAGAAAAAGTTTCGTTATCGTCCACCGGTTCTCCATGCTCTCTAGATATCCGCAATTTCTAATAAAATACTAGAAGTTGTACCACCTAGTTCCATCTCAATGGAACCGGCCCAAGGGGGTGTGGGGTCGCCCGGTTGGGTCTCGATCGTGCAGTTACAGTTTAGTTTGGTTAAAGTCGGTTACTTTAAGGTCTAACCCCGTTAGTCGTTTAATGTGTTATATTGCAGGTGTTAGGGTAATCAGGGACCCTAACTGGCTCAGAAAAATACCAACAATAATTCTGGCAATATTTTTATGTTCCTGGTATTGTCCGGTTGTTCGGTCGGATAGGAATCCGTTAAAGTGCTTAAGATATCCTTTAAGCGTCGTAAGTAATATTTTTAGCGACACAATTTATTCAGCAAAGTGTCGGGAATAATTCTTTGTATTTTGGCACTTTATTAATTAGCTAGAAGCTAGTGTGTAAATAAAAGTGCTGTGTTCCGTGCTTAAGGTACGTTTTAGGCACATCCAATCTCTGTATCTTATTCCTAGAGACGCAATTATACAACCCTTGTATCTCTACACACACTATGGGTGTAGTAAAATAATTCTGGCTCATTCAGGCCTTTAGAGGCAGTGTCTGCCTGATGCTGGTTATATCAGCATGTTCAATAGGTTATCCGTTCAAATGCTACTGTGCTTTTGTGCATCATGTTTGTCACTAGAGTTCAGTAAATAAATAATGTAGTGACAGGAAGAATCAAAGTATGATGCAGACATGTACATGTATCAACAATCAAGTAGCAGTTTATCAGAAATCTCAGTTAAGCACAGTAATTAGGCAACAGTTAATAGCTAATTAAGTCGTACGGATACCTGGTTTTGTGAGGGTTGTCACATTCTCCCCCCGTTAAATAAATTTCGTCCCGAAATTTAAGTTCTGCTTGTAGATGCAGAGTTTTTAGGAAATAAGTGGGGGTATTTCTCTTTCATCCGGTCCTCACGCTCCCAGGTGTATTCAGGACCATGTCTGGCATTCCAGCGAACCTTGACGAGTTTGACACTGCTCCGGCGGGTCCTGTTAACTTTCCAATCTGTGACCTCGACAGGTGCTTCTACGAAGTGGAGCGTGTCGTCAACATGAATCTCGTCGATAGGAATGGCAACGTCAACTTGAGTTGGACTCTTCTTTAAATTGGATACATGAAATGTATCGTGAACACCATTTAGTTCAGCAGGTAGGTCCAACTTGTATGCTACGGTTCCAATTCTTTCTAAAATTCTGAAAGGACCAATGTAGCGTGGATTTAACTTCCCACGCTTCCCAAAGCGTGCCACCCCTTTCCAGGGTGATACCTTCAATAACACCATCTCTCCAACTTGAAAATCCATATGTTTTCGGTTTGGATCCGCATAGGCCTTTTGTCTGTGGCGAGCGGCTTCGATGCGTTTAAGAATCTGCGCAATCTTGTCTGTCGTCTCTTGGACGATTTCGGGACCGGCAAGCTGCCTATCACCTGCGTCAGCCCAACATAGTGGTGATCGACACTTGCGTCCGTAAAGGGCTTCAAAAGGCGCGACACCAATACTGGTGTGGTAGCTGTTGTTGTATGAGAATTCGACCAAAGGTAAGTGTTTATCCCAGCTACCGCCCAAATCCATAGCACATGCTCTCAGCATGTCTTCCAAAGTCTTTATCGTTCGCTCGCTCTGGCCGTCAGTTTGCGGATGGAACGCAGTGCTCAGATTCAATTGTGAGCCAAAAGCTTCTTGGAAGGATTGCCATATCCTCGACACAAACCTTCCGTCTCTATCAAAGATGATCGAGAGGGGTACTCCATGTCGTGCTACGATCTCTCTCAAGTAAATTTCCGCAAGTTTACTAGTACTGTCTTTCTCCTTGATTGGCAGAAAGTGTGCGGACTTTGTTAGGCGGTCAACAATCACCCAAATCATATCATGGCCTCTTGGCGTTCTTGGCAGTTTTGTAACAAAATCCATTGAGATTTGTTCCCATTTCCACTTGGGAATCTCAGGTTGTTGCAGAAGTCCCGAGGGCTTCTGGTATTCCGCCTTGACCTTAGCGCACGTTAAACATTTGCTCACGTAAATAGCAACGTCGCCTTTCATCCTAGGCCACCAATAGTAATTTTTGAGATCTTGGTACATCTTATCCGATCCCGGGTGGATAGAGTACCGTGACTTGTGCGCTTCATCGAAAATAACTTCCCTTAATTCACCAAACAGAGGAACCCAAATCCTTTTCCCAAAACATAACGTTCCTTCCTCGTTTGGCACCAATATCTTCTCCATCCCACGGAGATACTCTTTCTCAAGGTTCTCCTCCTTGAGAGCTTCTTTCTGTGCTGCACGAACGCGCGAGGAGAGATCGGTTTGGATTATCATTTCCATAGCCCTAACCCTTAGGGGCTTGATCCTTTCCTTACGACTTAAGGCATCAGCGACTACATTCGCCTTCCCTGGGTGATACTTTATCTCGCAGTCGTAATCGTTCAATAATTCAACCCATCGTCTTTGCCTCATATTCAACTCCTTCTGGTTGAATATATGCTGTAGGCTTTTGTGATCTGTGAAGATTGTGCACTTCGTACCATACAGGTAGTGTCTCCAGATCTTTAGTGCAAAAACCACTGCGCCTAGCTCTAAATCATGAGTGGTATAGTTCTTTTCGTGCACCTTCAGTTGGCGTGATGCGTAAGCGATGACCTTTTGACGTTACATCAACACACAACCCAATCCCTGACGCGATGCGTCACAGTATACCACAAAATTGTCGGTACCTTCTGGTAGAGCTAAGATTGGCGCGTTACAAAGCTTATCCTTTAATATTTGAAATGCTTCATCCTGTTTGATTCCCCAATCAAACTGCCTTTCCTTCTGCGTGAGGAGCGTCAAAGGTTGAGCGATTTTCGAGAAATCCTCGATGAACCTTCGATAGTAGCCAGCCAAACCCAAGAATTGCCGAATCTCGGTTGGCGTTTTTGGCGTTTCCCAATCTTTAATCGCCTCGATCTTGGTTGGATCCACGTGGATTCCATCTCCGTTCACCACGTGCCCAAGGAATTGCACTTCTCGTAGCCAAAACTCACACTTAGAGAACTTGGCGTACAACTGTTCCTTCTTTAGCAGCTCCAGAATGGCTCTAAGATGCTGCTCGTGTTCAGCCTTTGACTTGGAATAAATTAGGATGTCATCGATGAATACAATCACGAATTTATCCAGGTATGGCTTACAAACTCGGTTCATCAAATCCATGAACACTGCAGGTGCGTTTGTTAAACCAAACGGCATAACTAGAAACTCATAGTGCCCATATCGAGTTCTGAAAGCTGTCTTCGGAATACTCTCCTCTTGTATTCGTAGCTGATGGTATCCAGATCGAAGATCGATCTTTGAATAGAAGCTTGAACCTTGAAGCTGGTCAAACAGATCATCGATTCTTGGCAGGGGATACCTATTCTTGATTGTTAGCTTGTTCAATTCTCGGTAGTCAATACACATGCGGAAACTTCCGTCCTTCTTCTTGACAAACAAAACTGGAGCTCCCCAAGGCGAGAAGCTTGGTCGGATAAAACCCTTGTCTAACAACTCTTGAAGTTGTGTCGACAGTTCTTGCATCTCAGATGGAGCAAGTCTATAAGGTGCCTTAGCCACAGGCGCAGCGCCTGGAACTAAGTCGATGCGAAACTCCACTTGCCTTTGAGGTGGCAAGCCAGGCAAGTCTTCTGGAAAGACTTCTGGGTACTCCCTCACGACAGGGATGTCTTCGATCTTTGGCTCAGCAGTCTTCTTATCCACAATGTGTGCTAGAAAAGCAACACATACTTTCCTTAAACACTTCCTTGCTTTCAGGCAGCTAATCATCCTTAACGGTGTCTCACGCTTCTCCCCATGAACAACAATGGTCTCACCATCATCGGTCGGGATACGAATAATCTTCTCGTGACAAACTATCTCTGCCTTGTTACTCGATAACCAATCCGTCCCTACTACCACGTCGAAGCTTCCCAACTGGACTGGTAGTAGATCGAGAGCAAACTCACGCTCTCCTAATTCAATCACACAGCCTCTGATCACATCATTGGCTTCTACCAATTTTCCATTAGCCAGTTCGATTGCGTAGGGAATGTCTAACTTATTAGCGGCTAGCCCAAGTATATTCTTAAATTCTAGTGATATGAAGCTATAGTCGGCACCAGTATCAAACAGAACAGATGCATAGCGTTGATTTACAGGGAACGTACCAGTGACAACGTTGGGATCCTGGCGCGCTTCCCGTGCACCGATCTGGAACACCCTTCCTCGGGCTTGGTTCAATCCCGGGCAATCCTTCTTGAAGTGCCCAATGTCACCGCAATGAAAACATCCTAATCTTTTTCCACTTCCCGCACCGTCCCCAACTGGCGGGTTGTTTTGATTGGCAGTTCCGGCTTGATTTGCATTGTAGCCTCGGTTATTCCCTTGTGGGCGATTTCCCAAACCACCACGATTATCGTTTCTATTCATATATCCTCCCTGGCCTCCCCGGCCTGCACTAGCCCAACATGATTCCTTTGAGTGGCCCGGTTTTCCACAAGATTCACAAACTTTCACGTTACAATTGCCAGTATGGTGGCGTTGGCAGTTGTTGCATTTGGGCTGGGTGCCCTGGTACCCTTTCCCTTTCTTGGTACTACCAGTTGATTTTCCTTTCTTTACTGCCATGCTGACGCCTTGTTTGAAGTTTGAAAACTTCCTTTTGTTATCTCCTGAGGACTCAACGTGAGTCTCTGTCTTCTTCGCCTTGACTTCATCAAACTTGTTTAAACGAATTGCCTCCTCAGTGAGAGCCACGCTCAAATCAATGGCTTCCGTGATAGTTGTCGGTTTGGAGGAGGTCACCATGCTAATGATTTGGGGAGCTAATCCCCAAATGAAGCGCTCGATTCGCTTGTATTCAGGCGTGACCATATAAGGAACCACTTGGGATAGGTCATGAAACCTCTGGACGTATTCTGCAACCTTTGGTCCATCCATCTTTAGGTGCCAAAATTCAGTCTCCAACCTTTGAATTTCTGCGCGGGAACAATACTTCTTGCGCATAAGCTCTTTCAATTCGGCCCAAGTCAGGGCGTAGGCGGCAGCTTCGCCTAGTGTTTGCACTTGTAAGTTCCACCAAGATAGGGCTCCGTCTAGAAACAGCCCTGAGATGTAAGTGACCTGCTGGTCGAGCGCACATTTGCTCATGCGGATGGTGGAATCAGTCTTCTCTGCCCAGCGAACGAAAGCAACAGCACCACCTGTGCCGTCGAAGTTGATGGGCTTACAGTCCAAGAATTGTTTGTAGGTGCACCCATGAGGAGGGTTTTGGTTGCCGTTGATGTTCGAGCTACTTCCGCTTGGTCCTCCTTGCGAGGCAGCATACTGAGCAATGGCGGCAGCAATAACTTGCTGTAGTTCTTCAGGAGTAGTGGGTATCGGCTGCGGTTGACGTCTTGGTGCCATCTTCTAAAGATGCGTACGTCGATTAGGCCAAAGTAAACATACGTATATAGTAATAGTAATAGCATATAACATCTCATGTTATCAATATATCACACACAACATCCCATGTCCCAACATCCCATGTCACAAATATCATATACACAACATCCCATGTCCCAACATCCCATGTTGCAAATATCATACATATAACATCCCATGTCCCAAATCATAAATAAGCAATCATGTGAATCAGATATGGTGAGAATACAGCGATTGTTATATATCGAGACCATAAAGTGTAGCAAGTGTGTCAGCACGTCACTGTATCATACAATCACAAATCAAATAGGGGCTACATCACCCCTGTCAAAAACAGCATCACATCAGTGTCACATACAACCAGTACATCAACAAATAATAACAAAAATCTGTATCGTCGGCTGGTCTCCAAAAATCTGTGCAGTCACAATCGCGGTCGTCTCACCATCGCCTACCTCTATGGTACCAATGAGCCCTATGCGGATGGGGGTGGAGGAGGGGGAAAGTGAGTGTAGAGCAAGCGGCGTAAATGAAGCCAGTCCTCCTCCATCGCCTGCTGAGTGCGAATAACAGATGCAATCTTCTGCTCCATAGTCGTAAGTCGGGCAGCGAGGTCAGGAGGTAATGATCGAAAAGACTGAAAAGATGAAGATGTCTGACCAAGATATGGACCAAAAGATAGCTGAGCTCTCTCGAGCTCCTGGAGTCGTTGTGTATGAGACTCGTGCTGGTGTACAAACGACATCAAAAGATCCTCAATAGTATGGCCCAAATGAAATGGGTGGTATGGATCTGTAGGTGGCATGGCAGATGGGGTCGACCAAAGTAATGGCGTGCTGGTAAGGTCGATAGGTGCAACAGAAGATGGGATAGATGCTATCTGAGGCATGAATGGCATGGTCATCGGTACATGACCGAAAGGGTGGGCTGAAGAGCCCTCTCCAGGCCCCGCTGGAGGAATAAATGATGGGATCTGAAATGAGAAATCAGTATGATGTGTGCCAGTGTGATGTGGGGAAAACGGTGGAACATCCTCGTCCGCCGGTATCCACCCGTGTTGTGCCTCCTCATCTGGAGGATCCATGTGCTCAGCAAAAAGAGCGTGCTCGGGCTCGATGGGTAAAGGATCGATAGGAGCAATAACGAGGTCAACAGGTGCAATATCAGGATCGATAGGATCAATAACAGGATCAGCAGGTATGTCACCAACGGGTAAAGGAACAATGGGATCAGCAGCAACATGATCGCCCTCGATCACAGGAACATCTACAGGGGGATCAGCATCAACAGGCTCAAGAGGAAAATCAGCATGAACAGGGTCATGCTCAGGTAAAGGGTCAAAAGCAGCTGCCTGCTCTGGGGCTATGGTAGGCTCAGGGTCGTCGAACGCCATGTCAAAGTCAAAATCTGGATCAATGGGACCGATAGGATCATCAGGGTCCTCCATATGCTCATCCATATGAACATACTCAATATCACGGTCTGGATCAAATCCGGGAGGGAAAACAGGATCAGAATCCTCGATATCATCGTGCTCGAAAACAAAACTCGGCATAGGGGCGGCAGAAGATGCCCGGTCAGGGTCCGAGTCATGAACAAAATGCTGAATGCTCACCTCGTGAGACGGAGCAGAAGCCACAGACTCAAAAGAGTCTGGGACTGGTGAGTGGACGGGCGAGTCTCCAGCTGGAACGTCAGCTATCATCAAGAGACCGCCAGCAGGTAGAGGAGCTACGTCAGGATCCTCGTCCTCAAATGGCTCGTCCTCGTAAAGCTCGATGTCGCCGTCGGCATCGGCGTCTGGTAAAAGCTCATACGCAGGGTAAGAAGCAAGAGGAATCGGAGCTGGAATCACAACAAGGGGAAGATACTCAGCAGGATCGCCATCAATAGGCTCATAGGCACCCTCGGGTAAAGCGAAGGGCAAGGAGTCATCAGTGTGCTCATCGGCGCCGTCGGGTAACGCGAACGGCTGGAAGTCGTCATCGTCGGTGCTAGTATAGTCTGAGGTGTGCACCTCATGCTCCGAAGACATAACATCGTCTGACACTAACGGTAGAGGTCCAGTGGTATCTGATCCACCTGTAGCTGGTGAATCCATGGGTCTGTAACATAACACAGAATAAGCACAAAATCAGTGAATCAAATAGTCACATAAGTTACCAGATAATAATCACATAATCCACCTAGTCCCACTAGCCTCCCAGCCTCCCAGACTGTCCTTCCTAGTCTCACTAGCCAACACTCCTAGTCCCACTAGCCTCCCAGCCTCCCAGACTGTCCTTCCTAGTCCCACTAGTCAACACTCCTAGTCCCACTAGCCTCCCAGCCTCCCAGACTGTCCTTCCTAGTCCCACTAGTCAACACTCCTAGTCCCACTAGTCAACACTCCTAGTCCCACTAGTCCGAACCTCAGCCTCCCAGACTGAGCCTAGAATAATGAATAAAATGTGCTCAACATTTGTTTGTAAAAAGTTTGTGGATCTGGACTTAAGTGGTATGCAGAAAAATGTTTTCGTGAGAGCCCTAGTGATCATAGTCTAGACTCAAGAAAGAATCCTAGTTCGCTATGATCAGAGCTCTGATACCAAGCTGTCACACCCTGGCTTTGCGGAAGCGTGGTTAATTTGTGTGACTTCTTAATACCATAGCTTAATCATAACAAAGCTATATGAATTTAAAAACCATGCAAGTCATCCATTAAGTTTTTGAAAACATCATACAATACCATTGTTTTTAACATGCAACCATAACCTTGTTCAGTAACATTACAACTTATAACAAAACATAAACGTGATTTAGGGATTGTGTCTTGTCCAGGTAAGAGACACAACCCTAAACCCTGATGACTTCATGACCAGTGCAGCGGAAAACGTTCCATACCGTGCCAGATCCGTTTAATTTCCTGAAATACATGTGAGTTGAAAAATCAACAATAATGTTGAGCGAGTTCACGTGTAGGTGAGTATGTAAAACATTTGTGAGTATAAAAATAGTTGTGGTATGTAGCAGTGTAAGAGGACTTGTGATCATCAATGGTTTGCAAGGCCACTGACATATGTGAAGTGCAAATAGGGAGACTCAAACCTAGCAGATTTCGCCACGGCAAAGTATGTGGACAAAGTCACCCCACGGTCCGTTTCTAGTTTGGCCGGGGGCTGGGCTCGTTACACCCAGATAGATCTACCGCTCCTGCCCCTCGGTCCCTCCATGAGGACTAATGGCCCCATGTTGTTCCTATCCACTCACATGATCGTATAACACCTCCTTACGTTAAACATACCGTTTGTAAAGTACTCGTAAATCATAGTAACATGTATTTCTCCCCCGCAGTTAAGTAAACTGAAAACAGTTAGAGAAAAGGGGGACATGAACTCACAGTGAATGCGTATCTCTACCAAGTAATCCGAATATCCGAAGCTGTGCAACGACCTACAGGTGCTAATTCTATTAGACGGATGGCCGTGCCTTAGCTTTATAACTTACATTTTTAGGAGACGGTTAGACAACCGTTTCGTGTACATACTTGGTATTTTACTTTCCTTCCCAAGGATGGGGGATTTAAATACATGTGTATTTATACTATCTCATTAAGTCCCACTTAATATATTTTTATTTCTCTTTCCAAAATATAATTATTTTTCTCAAAAATAATATATTTTCTCTTTACATAATACTTTCCAAAATAATACGTTGACAACATACGTGTTGGTGAATATTTCCGCGTAATGCGTAAGTTACGTTTTAATGATTAGGTGGTAATAGAAATTACCGTTGTAACTTTTATGCTTCTCGTATAAGCGTTTGTATTATTTTGGGTTTGACAAGTTAGTAAATATTATTTTTACTCTAAAAATAATATTTATACATTTTTATAAAATAATCATAAACAGTGTTGTGACAAAATATATTTACCGAATATATATTTATCACGTTTAGTTTTGTGAAAATCCCACCTCCGATTATTTATAAATAAAGTTGTCGCGAAATATATTTGAAAACATGTCAAAGTAGTCTAACACTTGTAAATAATTCTAAGTGTTAGATTTTAGGAAAATTTCGCCAGAGTTTCCCCTGTAACTGGAGGTGGCCACGCTTTCAAGCGTATCATTTTCTTTTACAAAATCATTTCAACACTTTCTTTATTTCAATCAATCAATTTCCAACATAATAAACAAATGTCAACACTTTACTTTGTAGACTAGTATGTAAAATCGCATCGTTTCATGAACTTGTAGTTTTTCCAAAAACTACGGTGTAGATCTCGTTATAATTGATGGATCTATGTGTAAAGTGATTTAGTATTGTAAAAACCCAGTTTTTATAACAGTTCTTTCTTTACAACTTCCCGACAACTTTTGTAAAAATGGTTATTTTGTCGGATCTTTCGTTTCACGTGTGTTTATACACTTGTAAACTATAAAAATCATATTTGTTAACATGTTAACCAACTTTTATAAAACATGATTTTCTCAACACCCGGTCCTACGAATATACCACTTGTACATACGTAGATCGGCTCGTTTTAAATACTATTTTTCATGTTAAAACACTTTTACACAAGTTCATGTTTCCCGTGTGGTGGAGTTTCACCTTTTAACCCTCGGACCGCTAGAAACAAGCTTATGTTAAGATACGGGATCTTAACAAAGTCGGGTTAAACGATGATAAGAGCCACCACATCATAGATCGGGCCTTAACAATCAACATATTCAAATACTACGACATTTACACGCGACATGTGCTTTTAACCAACGATATTCACATTTTAGTAGACTTTAATGATTCAAGAAGTGGGTTACCGACTTTCAACCGTCAAAATTTCTTTTAACCACTTTAGACATGATTAAAAATGAGTTTTAAATGTTATACCTCTAGCTCGGGGCTAGGGAAGTTCTTTGGCGAAAATGGCGCGGATAAAAGCAAATGCACGAGGTCCTTTAGCTTCCGTTTGTTCCAAGCTTCGTTGTACGTGATCCTCAAGACTTGTATGCACTTGGAACTTGCAAGACGAAAACCGAAGATGGGTGGTTGGGTGTGGTGATGTTCGGCCGAGAGGGAGAGCACAAGGGAGAAAGGGAGTGAGTTGTGATCTTGTGTGTGTGTTTAGTGTGTGAGAGAGTGAGTGTTTAAATAGAAAAAGTTTCGTTATCGTCCACCGGTTCTCCATGCTCTCTAGATATCCGCAATTTCTAATAAAATACTAGAAGTTGTACCACCTAGTTCCATCTCAATGGAACCGGCCCAAGGGGGTGTGGGGTCGCCCGGTTGGGTCTCGATCGTGCAGTTACAGTTTAGTTTGGTTAAAGTCGGTTACTTTAAGGTCTAACCCCGTTAGTCGTTTAATGTGTTATATTGCAGGTGTTAGGGTAATCAGGGACCCTAACTGGCTCAGAAAAATACCAACAATAATTCTGGCAATATTTTTATGTTCCGGGTATTGTCCGGTTGTTCGGTCGGATAGGAATCCGTTAAAGTGCTTAAGATATCCTTTAAGCGTCGTAAGTAATATTTTTAGCGACACAATTTATTCAGCAAAGTGTCGGGAATAATTCTTTGTATTTTGGCACTTTATTAATTAGCTAGAAGCTAGTGTGTAAATAAAAGTGCTGTGTTCCGTGCTTAAGGTACGTTTTAGGCACATCCAATCTCTGTATCTTATTCCTAGAGACGCAATTATACAACCCTTGTATCTCTACACACACTATGGGTGTAGTAAAATAATTCTGGCTCATTCAGGCCTTTAGAGGCAGTGTCTGCCTGATGCTGGTTATATCAGCATGTTCAATAGGTTATCCGTTCAAATGCTACTGTGCTTTTGTGCATCATGTTTGTCACTAGAGTTCAGTAAATAAATAATGTAGTGACAGGAAGAATCAAAGTATGATGCAGACATGTACATGTATCAACAATCAAGTAGCAGTTTATCAGAAATCTCAGTTAAGCACAGCAATTAGGCAACAGTTAATAGCTAATTAAGTCGTACGGATACCTGGTTTTGTGAGGGTTGTCACAGAGCAGGCCATTCGATCGGAGATCCTGGCCGATCGGTTGACACTTTCCTCTTTGGGAGGCCTATAAATAGCCCTGTCATTGTCACTCTTTCTACTTTTGGAAAGCTCTGACCGAACCAGCCCTTGTTCTTCACCTTTTCTCAGATTTCTCTCAACTCCGGTAAGTTTTCACTCTAATTCTTGTACGTTTTTGATCATTACATGATTCTACACCTTTCTATCTTTCAAAACTTGATTTCTAAGCGTGAAATCACCAAGATCTAAGTTTTCTTGGGTGATGTCATCATGGTGTTCTTGAAGAACATCATACTTTGGCCTCATTCAACCGTGAATAGCTTAGATCTGACCGATTTCTACATAAACAAACTAGGATTTGTAAAAATCTTAACATTTTCATGGAAGGATTTCCAACTTTCTTTCAACTCTTTTACACTCAAAACCTTAAAACCAATAGAAACGAAGCTCGAACCAACTAACTAATCATTCTAACAGTCAAGAGGTTCAAAATTCGGATTCTATCTACGAGGTTCACCGATTTCGGGTTAAACATCAAACTACCGTTCCGAACAGTTCACCGGCCGGACTTGGGTGATTCCTGTCCGAATCGGTGAAGCAAGTAAGAACCCACGTTCTACGGTTTAACTCGCTGTCAAAATACCTTAAAATCATGATAAATAATCAAACAGCCAAGTGTTAGACGAAAGGCCGACCAGGTTAGAATTGCTGGCCGAACGGCTAGGCTGTTCGAACGAACAGCCCAGCCGATCGGACATACCAGCCGATCGGCCGGGCCAGCCGATCGGCCGGGCCAGCCGATCGGCTAGCACATGGTTCCACACTTTTCACTTTTCAAACTTCATGAAGTATGCTATTGACGAGGTGATGTACGATCGAATATACTAATCGATTGGTAAACATTACTCTTCGGATCATGAGATACTATGCTTCAGCAGTTAATCGATTTTGCAACTCGTTCGTAGTACGGAGTGCCAGCCGATCGAACAGGCTGTTCGATCGAGTGATATCCTGCTGAGAACTACTTCTAAAGTTCCTAGCCGATTGGTTAAGCCGGCCGATCGAACAGACCGTTCGATCGATCGACCTGAAAGGTAAGAACACTTCAGTGTTCTCAAACACTACAACGAAAACTTCAAAAGTTCAAACCATCATACACAAACACATCAGAGGAAGAAACAATCCACTCGAATGGCCCAGCCGATCGAGCCTACCGGCCGATCGAACAGGACTGTTTAAACGGACTTTCAAGCCGATCGAACAGCCCGTTCGATCGAACCTGCTGTTCGATCGACCAGGCTATCCGATCCATTCACACTTGTTTACATTTCCGCGTTACTCATCATTATGCTATCGAACTATTCAGGCTAACCCTACTCTCAGCGCTCCCTTCAATCCATAATCAATCACTGTGAGTATACTCGAATCCCTTTTTGCTTTAGCACTTTTGGGTGTTACATACGTTACTTATCAAAATCACAATCGAACACACTATTCAAACTATTTGAACGCTAACCGATTGCATGTATTTCGTGACTAAATGTATGCTTGTTGTTATGTTTACATGTGGAATGCTGTCTACCTGTCTTAGCAACGTAGTACTATAGTTTGGACTCAGCACCCATTCACTCGGGGGTTGTTAAGGACAATTACTTGCATGGATTGCGGTGGTAATCATGTATTGCGAACTGTCTCGGACAGTCAACTCGCAGTCGTTGGTATCGATAGGTCCATGTCGATAATTAACATGCATCATTTCCTTCTGTGTACGTGCTGGTTATGCGTAAACTATTCGAACTCTATATGCTAATATTAAACTTGTATGCTCACCTTTACATTTTATGTATTGACTTTATTTTAACGTATGTGACAGGTGTTTAAGATATTTGCTTGCTAGGGAAGTGAAGCTAGAATAAAGCTTTAGAGGCCCCCAACAAATAGTTGTTTGTCAGGAACAAGCAACTAGGGCATAGTTGTCTGTAGATCTTGTCAGGCTGGGTCTTTAGGAGCATTTAAACAATATTTATGTTTTGTATTAACTTAAATCTGAGTTGTCGGAACAGAACTACTTGTTTGGATGTTATCTGTAATAATGTATTTGTTTATTCGGGATACGGTATGGGACGTATCTTTAACTGGATTATATAGATAGTTGTTATGGAAACTTCTGAACAATCTGTTTCGCTCAGTGCCATGCCCCGATGATTCCGCCATCGGTTGGGGTGTGACAGATTGGTATCAGAGCCATAACTATAGGGAATTAGGCTAGACACGACCTAGTCCGGGTCGCTGTCTTAGAAACCTAGACTATAGTTAGGAACCAATAGACCAAGCCTATATGCCTCATTATTCTTGCTTTGCACTACACAGCTATCACCTCATCATCTGACTCCGAACGAGTAGGGTCAAGATTAGGTGTGAAAGCCCCAAAACTCTCAACTAAATTATTTGTTCCGGCTGCAGTTTATTCACAAATGAGGAGATTATTCATCGGGAATAGGTGTGGAAACCACAAATTCTCGACCGAATTATCTGCTTAACTTCCTCAATTTTTTACTAAAACAAGGAAGAAGTTGCTAAGCTAGGGGTGAAACCCTAACCTTGACAACTTGTTCCGGACTTTATTTATCTCATCAAAGCCTCGACAGACTCCAACGACCTGAACTCACGAGTATGACCTAAGGAATGCGTGTTGAATGCCCAAGAATCGAGGCAGAAGCACGAACCTGAAAGTCGAAATATGACGACAAGTCTAATGTGAATAATCGAATTGCTTTGGGTAGTCGATGTCTAGTAGCCGCAGACGATCCAATTCCCGGTTTTTTTTGGTGTTTTTGACTCGTTGATTTTATGTGTTTATATGTGCTTTATCTGTTTATGTGTTTATACTTTGGATATTATTCGATTTTGATGCCATTTCGATCAACACACACGACTCACATTGCTATTCTATCTCAATTCGATATTCAGTTACAATCTAGACGGTACTATGCTATGCTATGCTATACGACTACACGATGCCACTCGATGTACTATACGCGACCAATATATATACGAACGACACGCGAGCCTTGAATGATAGGTTTCTGTTTTCTGACTGCTTC
Source organism: Helianthus annuus (assembly GCF_002127325.2). Lineage (NCBI taxonomy): Eukaryota > Viridiplantae > Streptophyta > Magnoliopsida > Asterales > Asteraceae > Helianthus > Helianthus annuus. Next base: position 55,318,764 of record NC_035438.2, read on the forward strand.
TATGCTTAGATGTAAATTGGTGTATGTGCTTCTGTGTTTTTATGTCCTGATTGCTTATGTGTTTCTTTGGTTATGTGATTTGTGCCTTGCTCGTGTTCCTAAGCTTTAGTAGTCTAGACGTGTGAGATGAGATTCGATTTCGTTGTGTTGAGTCCCGTGACGATGTCTGTTGCAGACCATGTCGTCGTCTGGATCCCGACACCACCTGACTCGTCAGGAGAAGAGAGATAAGCGTCTCGCCGCTAACATCACCAAAAGCGTAGCAAAGGCTATGAGCAACGTTTATGAAAACTCCAGCAAGTCGTCTGAAGAATCGCGAACAGACGCCCCCAAAGATGCCAACAAGGCTGCTTTCAGCTTCAAGCAGTTCAAAGCATGCGGACCCAAAGAGTTCACCGGAGAAGATGGCCCTACCGCCATGTTTCACTGGTTCGACTCAGTCGAAGTCACTCTGCGACAAAGCGGATGTCCTGAAAATCTCCGCACCCTCAACGCAACAGGCGTCTTTCAGTCCCGTGCTCTAGACTGGTGGACGGCCGAACGAAACAAGCGCGGAAATGATGCAGCTTACGAGCTAACATGGGAGGAGTTGAAGGCAATTATGATCGACGAATTCTGCCCTCCTCATGAACGCCAAAAGCTGGAGGACGAGTTTTGGACCATCAAGCAGAAGGATGGAGACAACGCTGCTCTGACTGCTCGTTTCAAGCAGCTTAGCATCATATGTCCCGATCAGGTCAAGACCCCAGATCAAACCATCAAGAAGTACATTCGAGCTCTGCCCGATTGTGTAGCCGACTTTGTTCACGCCGCCAAGCCAGCAACGATTGAAGAGACTTACCTACTCGCCGCTGAGATCAATGACAAGCGAGTGAAATCTGGTTTTTGGGATAAGCATACCAAGACTCTGCACCAAGCCACCACCGCAGCACCCACCGACTCATCTGCTCAACCCTCCAAGTCATCAAGAAGAAGGAAGAGGAACAACAACAATAGCTTCAGCAACAAGAGTTGTGCTGCCGCAACAACTGCTGCTCCTCTACAAGCTGTACCAGCTCAGTAGGAACAGCACCACCGCTCAGCTCCAGTGATCAATGCACCGCCAGCGAAGCGTGCATACACGGGCCCTCACCCGCTCTGCTCGACATGCTCGTATCACCATCCAGTGGGTCTAGCCTGTCGTTTTTGCGCTCACTGCAACCTTTACGGTCATTTCACTGCGAACTGTCGCTTTGGTCCCCGTCAAGCCCCAGTGCAAGCTACTGTCAACCAAGCTCTACTCCCCGCCCCTCAAGGCCAACAAGCAGCTCAAGCACCTGCAGTCAATGCTCGATTCTGCTTTGCATGTGGTGATCCTAACCACTTTGCAAACAGGTGCCCGAACAGGGTGGTTAAGCAAGAGCCCCAGCAGCAACAACAACAGCCTCAGCAACAGCAGCAAGCAGCCCATGCTCGAACCTTCAACATCAATGCACGCCAGGCTTAGGCGGATAACAACGTGGTTAATGGTACGTTCCTTGTGAATGGTATTTATGCATCATGTTTGTTTGATACTGGAGACGATAACTGCTTTGTGTCGTTTGAATTCGAGAAGCTCCTTAGTCGTAAGCGCTCTTATCTGTCCTCGTCATTCGAAGTCGAAGTCTCTACTGGAAGAACTGTCGCCGTTAACTCTGTTCTCCGTGATTGTACTCTAGAGCTCAACAATCAGATCTTTCCAATCGACCTTATTCCGATGCAACTCGGAAGTTTTGACGTCATAGTAGGCATGGACTTTCTTCGCGAAAACCATGCTGAAGTTGTGTGCTTTGAGAAGATGATTCGATTCTCGCTCGCAAATGGTGATCTTCTATGTGTATACGGTGAAACAGCGTCGAAAGGTCTCAAACTTATGTCATGCGTTCAAGCCAACAAGTATCTCCGCAAGGAATACCGAGCCTTCTTGGCCAACATTGTAGTAGCAGAGAAGGAAAAGAAAAAGAAAGACAAAGTCAAAGACGTCCCAGTGGTCCGTGAGTTTCCTCAGGTGTTCCCTGATGACCTTCCTGGACTACCGCCAAGTCGTGATATCGACTTCCGTATTGACCTTATTCCTGGAGCTAACCCCGTTGCCAAAGCTCCTTATCGACTCGCTCCATCTGAAATGCAGGAACTCTCAAACCAACTCCAGGAATTACTTGAAAAAGGCTTTATTCGCCCGAGCACCTCTCCTTGGGGCGCGCCGGTCCTTTTCGTCAAAAAGAAGGACGGATCGTTCCGGATGTGCATCGACTATCGGGAGTTGAATAAGCTAACCATTAAGAACCGATATCCTTTGCCCCGAATCGACGACTTATTTGATCAGCTGCAAGGTGCCCAATGTTTCTCGAAGATCGATCTGCGTTCAGGCTATCATCAGTTGCACATTCAAGAGGAAGACATCTCCAAAACCGCTTTTCGAACTCGATATGGCCATTACGAATTCGTTGTTATGCCTTTTGGTCTAACTAACGCACCCGCGGTCTTTATGGACCTGATGAATCGCGTGTGTAAGCCCTTCTTGGACCGTTTCGTCATCGTGTTCATTGACGATGTCTTGATCTATTCCAAATCGAAGACCGAACACGCGCAACATCTACGTTTGGTTCTCGAGTTACTTCAGGGGAACCAACTCTACGCCAAGTTCTCCAAGTGTGAATTCTGGTTAGAGGAGGTTTAGTTTCTGGGTCACATTGTGAATGGTCAGGGAATACACGTCGATCCCGCGAAGATTGAAGCCGTCAAAAGTTGGATTACACCTAAGAACCCGTCTGAAGTTCATTCTTTTCTCGGACTAGCGGGCTATTATCGACGATTTATTGAAGGATTTTCCAATATCGTTGTGCCGCTTACAGCTCTTACTCATAAGGATAAGCCTTTTGTGTGGGGAATCGCACAAGAATCTGCCTTTCAAACCCTCAAGCACATGCTGTGCAACGCTCCGATTCTTATGCTGCCCGACGGAAGCAACGATTTCATTGTCTACTTTGATGCTTCCAACCTTGGTCTTGGTTGTGTTCTCATGCAGCGAGACAAGGTTATAGCTTACGCATCTCGACAGCTCAAGATCCACGAGAAGAACTATACAACCCATGACCTCGAGCTAGGCGCAGTTGTCTTTGCATTAAAGATTTGGCGACACTACCTGTATGATACCAAGTGTACGATCTTCACTGATCACAGGAGTTTACAACATATCTTCAATTAGAGGGAACTTAATATGCGTCAACGCCGATGGGTTGAACTCCTCAACGATTACGACTGTGAGATTCGTTATCACCCAGGCAAGGCGAATGTGGTTGCCGACGCGCTCAGCAGAAAGAGTTATGTGCTTAGTATCCGAAACGTTCAAGCCCAGCATAACCTCGAAACCCTCATCTGCGAAGCTCAACATGCTTGCTTTAACGAGCGTACATTTAAGAAAGAGAGGATCTATCACGATGGAGCTCAGTTAGTAAGCAAAGCTGACGGGATATTCTACTATCTGAACCGAATTTGGATCCCTAAGAGAACTGATCTGCGAAAGATTATCATGAGTGAAGCCCACAAGTCCCGATATTCCATTCATCCCGGTGCCGATAAAATGTACCAGGATCTTCGTTACAAGTACTGGTGGTCGGGTATGAAACGTGATATCGCTCTTTACGTTGGAAGTTGCTTAACTTGCGCAAGAGTCAAGGCTGAACATCAAAGACCTTCTGGCTTACTCGAACAACCGCCGATACCTATATGGAAGTGGGAGAGTATAGCTATGGATTTCATAACGAAACTCCCGCCCACGCCATCAGGTCACGACAGTATTTGGGTTATAGTTGATCGTCTAACAAAATCAGCCCACTTTTTGCCGATACGAGAAGACTATAAGGTGGAACGACTAGCCCAGATCTACACTGACGAGATCATTTGTAATCATGGTACGCCTCGCGACATCATCTCAGACCGTGATGCTCGGTTTACTTCTCGATTGTGGGAAACTTTTCAAGCGGCTCTTAGTACGTCGCTTAATATGAGTACTGCATTCCATCCACAAACCGACGGACAGACTGAGAGAACGATCCGTACTCTTGAAGACATGCTCCGGGCGTGTGTCATAGATTTTGGTGGTAGTTGGAACAAACACCTGCCGCTAGTCGAATTCTCGTATAATAACAGCTATCATGCCAACATCCAGATGGCACCATTCGAGGCTTTGTATGGAAGTAGATGTAGATCGCCTATTGTGTGGCACGAGATCGGTCATTCGCAACTAACCGGTCCCGAGATTCTACAAGAAACGACTGACAAAATCCACCAAATTCGAGACAACTTGGAGAAAGCTCGAAGTAGACAGAAAAGTTACGCCGATAGAAGACGCAAGCCCCTTGAATTTGACGTTGGCGATTACGTACTCCTAAAGGTATCTCCTTGGACGGGTGTAGTCAGATTCGGCAAGAAAGGGAAACTAGCGCCTCGATATGTTGGACCTTTTAAGATTCGGGAAAGGATCGGAAAAGTCGCCTACAGACTCGAACTACCGGAGGAACTCAGTAACGTGCACCCGACTTTCCATGTGTCTAACCTCCGAAAATGCCTTGCTGATCATGATCTAATCGTACCGCTCGACGATCTTCAGGTCAACGAAACCTTACACTTCGTGGAAAAGCCTGTCGAAATCTTGGATCGCCAAACCAAGCAACTCAGGCGCTCGCGCATCCCTATCGTGAAGGTCCGATGGGAAGGCAAGCGAGGCGCAGAGCTCACTTGGGAACTCGAAAGCGACATGAAGGCCAAGTACCCACAACTGTTTAAATAAAGATCTGAAACGCCAAATTGGTAAACGACTCACGCTGATGTGCAGCTTCGAGCCTAATTTCGGGACGAAATTCCCTAAAACAAGGGGAGGCTGTAACACCCCGTGTTTTCGAATGTCAAAGTCAAAGTCAAAGTCCATGTCAACTTTGACTTCTTTGACTGTTAATGTTTCTTTTTACTTTTTGTATTATGTGGAGTAAGTGTTGTCTAAATAAAATGATCGAATGTTCAATCAATGCGACCGATTTACGACTGTGAACAGTAGGAAGTAACAATGCGATAAAGTTAATCAATCGATAATCAAGTAATCAAATCAATCATCGAACTCGAACCTCGAATTATGCAAATTTTGGTATTGCTATATGTGTGTGTGCCTTATGTGTTACTTTTGCATGTTTACTTTATGTTTTGTGTGGTATTCAATCGAATCAATCGAAACTCGAATCGAAACTCGAAAAGCATTCAAACTAAATCGAAACCGACATCGAAACGTGACTTATAGATGATTGTATGTTAGATATAGTAGTTGAGACTGAAAGTAATTTGACTAGGAACTCTATCGTATTCGTATCATCGTCCATCAAAATCGAAATATCGAAAACCGTCGTGAAACACTCGAAAAGGGTTGCTGATCGAACAGGAAGCATCCTGATCGAACAGGCCAGCCGATCGAACAGGCTGTTCGATCGAGCAGGCCATTCGATCGGAGATCCTGGCCGATCGGTTGACACTTTCCTCTTTAGGAAGCCTATAAATAGCACTGTCATTGTCACTCTTTCTACTTTTGGAAAGCTCTGACTGAACCAGCCCTTGTTCTTCACCTTTTCTCAGATTGCTCTCAACTCCGGTAAGTTTTCACTCTAATTCTTGTACGTTTTTGATCATTACATGATTCTACACCTTTCTATCTTTCAAAACTTGATTTCTAACCGTGAAATCACCAAGATCTAAGTGTTCTTGGGTGATGTCATCATGGTGTTCTTGAAGAACATCATACTTTGGCCTCATTCAACCGTGAATAGCTTAGATCTGACCGATTTCCACATAAACAAACTAGGATTTTTAAGAATCTTAACATTTTCATGGAAGTATTTCCAACTTTCTTTCAACTCTTTTACACTCAAAACCTTAAAACCGATAGAAACGAAGCTCGAACCAACTAACTAATCATTCTAACAGTCAAGAGGTTCAAAATTCGGATTCTATCTACGAGGTTCACCGATTTCGGGTTAAACATCAAACTACCGTTCCGAACAGTTCACTGGCCGGACTTGAGTGATTCCTGTCCGAACCGGTGAAGCAAGTAAGAACCCACGTTCTACGGTTTAACTCGCTGTCAAAATACCTTAAAATCATGACAAATAATCAAACAGCAAGTGTTAGACGAAAGGCCGACCAGGTCAGAATTGCTGGCCGAACGGCTAGGCTGTTCGAACGAACAGCCCAGCCGATCGGCTAGCACATGGTTCCACACTTTTCACTTTTCAAACTTCATGAAGTATGCTATTGACGAGGTGATGTACGATCGAGCATACTAATCGATTGGTAAACATTACTCTTCGGATCATGAGATACTATGCTTCAGCACTTAATCGATTTTGCAACTCGTTCGTAGTACGGAGTGCCAGCCGATCGAACAGGCTGTTCGATCGAGTGACATCCTGCTGAGAACTACTTCTGAAGTTCCTAGCCGATCGGTTAAGCCGGCCGATCGAACAGACCGTTCGATCGATCGACCTGAAAGGTAAGAACACTTCAGTGTTCTCAAACACTACAACGAAAACTTCAAAAGTTCAAACCATCATACACAAACACATCAGAGGAAGAAACAATCCACTCGAATGGCCCAGCCGATCGAGCCTACCGGCCGATCGAACAGGACTGTTTAAACGGACTTTCAAGCCGATCGAACAGCCCGTGCGATCGAACCTGCTGTTCGATCGACCAGGCTATTCGATCCATTCACACTTGTTTACATTTCTGCGTTACTCATCATTATGCTATCGAACTATTCAGGCAAACCCTACTCTCAGCGCTCCCTTCAATCCATAATCAATCACTGTGAGTATACTCGAATCTCTTTTTGCTTTAGCACTTTTGGGTGTTACATACGTTACTTATCAAAATCACAATCGAACACACTATTCAAACTATTTGAACGCTAACCGATTGCATGTATTACGTGACTAAATGTATGCTTGTTGTTATGTTTACACATGGAATGCTGTCTACCTGCCTTAGCAACGTAGTACTATAGTTTGGACTCAGCACCCGTTCACTCGGGGGTTGTTAAGGACAATTACTTGCATGGATTACGGTGGTAATCATGTATTGCGAACTGTCTCGGACAGTCAACCCGCAGTCGTTGGTATCGATAGGTCCATGTCGATAATTAACATGCATCATTTCCCTCTATGTACGTGCTGGTTATGCGTAAACTATTGAACTCTATATGCTAATATTAAACTTGTATGCTCACCTTTACATTTTATGTATTGACTTTATTTTAACGTATGTAACAGGTGTTTAAGATATTTGCTTGCTAGGGAAGTAAAGCTAGAATAAAGCTTTAGAGGCCCCCAACAAATAGTTGTCTGTCAGGAACAAGCAACTAGGGCATAGTTGTCTGTAGATCTTGTCAGGTTGGGTCTTTAGGAGCATTTAAACAATATTTATGTTTTGTATTAACTTAAATCTGAGTTGTCGGAACAGAACTACTTGTTTGGATGTTATCTGTAATAATGTATTTGTTTATTCGGGATACGGTATGGGACGTATCTTTAACTGGATTATATAGATAGTTGTTATGGAAACTTCTGAACAATCTGTTTCGCTCAGTGCCATGCCCCGATGATTCCGCCATCGGTTGGGGTGTGACACTTTTACCGGGTCTCCTATTCTGGAATGAAGGTTTATAATAACCTATTAGAATCCTAACGGGTCTTTAATTAAGCCTAAACTTAGACCGGTTAGTTTTAACGAAAGATACGGTTCGAACGCACGAATAAGCGAAGACCGGAATAGAATGGGATTTAGACCCGACAAGTTTGAAGACTTGTATAATATGGGTAATCCAACCACATTCTGGATTTTGAGATAAAAACGACAAGGTTTGACCCGTTTCGGCTAATTTATGTAAACTAGTTACATAAACCGAACCGAACGCGTAAATGGCATAACGGGTAACCGTAAGAGTCTTATACAGGTTTCCTAAGTCAATATGCTCTAAATATGTTGTGATATCAGTAGGATACCTTCCATTATGCCCATAACGAGTTTAATCCCATAATACGCCCTGTAGGTGTATTTTGGTCATTTTAAGGTTTATAAAAGAGATTATTTATACTTCTGATGTTCGGGTCTGAAGAAATCAGCAAAACAACTTATTTTAACAAGTCGCATCAGGAGGTAATAAGTCTTTATGAAAAAAATGGTTTTAAACCCAAACTATGCGTTTAATACGCGTATAAAGTCGTTTTAAGCGATTTCCGGGTTATACAGGAAATCTGAGTTTTCTGATCAGGTTATATAGTTCAAAATACTTTATTTATTATTTAAAATCAGTAGCAATTGGATTGGCATCAAAATGCTATGTAGAATTTGTTTTATGTCCGAAAAGGGTATATTCGGTATTTATCGAATCAAGGTCATAACCTTAGGTTATGAGCAGGTTAAAAATAATTAAAAATCTTTAAAAATCTCAACATATTATATTACATCAGTGTGCAAAAGGTTTGGTGTCGAAATTTAGGTTTAGATAGGCTTTATGCTAAGTGCGCCGTTTAATTAACAAAAGTTTTCTTAATTGCGCTATTTAGCATAACTCCTATTCTAGACCTCGAATTGACACGAAATTTTAGGGACATGTTTAGAAATCAGTAACTAAGGTTATTGTTCTTTCACATATCCGAAATTCTCGTTTTAAGGTCGAAAGGGCATTATGGTCAACTTTTAAGCATATAACGGAAATGTGCAAATGACTCGGACAAACAACGAACCAGTCACAGAGGGTCATACCAATATGTAACCTGGTCCTAGGGAGTCCTAAGGCATTTCTAAACTCTACTAAAACGGGTCAGAACTGAAGTCAAAGCAAAAGTCAAAGTTTTGCGACTTTCGGTTCCAAACCGGGTCAAAACAGTAAATGGTCGGATCAAACAAGCTTAGACCAGTTCTTATACTTATTATCAAGTTATATGAGTGATAAAATAGGTTACAAGCCTTCTACATTGTTAATTATGCGTTAATTCGAAAATTAGCATTCTATTGACTTTTTCTAAGCAACTTTGACCCGACATTTGAACTAGTTAGAGTGGGAATCAGAGGGTGCCCTTTTAAGGGTTTAATGCCCACATAATTACCATCATATAACTACCTTTGATTCGACTAATCACTGGACCATTAGTGATTAATCACTAAGTCAACCGTTAATTACGACGGTTTGACTTTTAAGCTAAAACTAAGCAAAAACTTAACTAAGAAAGGTTAAGCATACTTACTGAAGTCTAATGAACGACCACAGATGCTTAGAGAAGACTCTTGAGCTCCAGAGATGATCAGGAATGCAGAAATGAGGTGTGTTCACAATGTTGCAACATAAGGCCTTTATATAGTGTTTAAAACACCTTAGATCTTTGCCACACAAGTCTAGCAATTGTTCCTGATCATTAACACATGTCCCTAGAGCCTAGGAATCGTTTAGGGGTCGTCCATGCTGTGATATTATTGATCTAAGTCGGTTAAAGCACCAAACAGTGCTGCTGCCAACGTTTTCTGCATCTGGGCATCTGATGCGACCCGCGTAAAGGTCCTTCTAATCTTTACGCGGCCCGCCTGAGCTGACGCGGTCCGCGTAAAGGTTCTTCTCATCTTTACGCGGCCTGCCTGAGACCTGCTGTAAGATTTTTCAAATCTTTTTCAATTATTGCAGTTGGCTCTTGGCTTTACGGAAGGGTAATTTTGCATTATGAGCCCTTCTTATTTACGTATAAGGGCCTCGAGACTTTTACCCAACTTGTTAAGTCCTCGGTTACTTTGTTACTACCCGAAAAGTCATAACTTTCAATGTTGACGCTTTCAACCCCTCTTGTACGAATTCGATCATAACTTTCTCATTTAAATACGAAACTTTATGAAATTTATATCGTGCATTCTAGTGAGCATAATTTACCATTACAAAGCCTCGGGTTTGCTAAAGGGTCACTCAGAGGTATAACTTAAACATGTTGACACATTTAACTTCCCGTAGTTTGTAATCTCTCACTTTCTTCCACATTTAGTTCCGTATGATCCATGATTCATTCGTTTGAAGGTACGAGCATCATGTAGGGTTACTATAAAGTATATTTATCCCTTGTTGACATTTTGAACCCTTGAATTCACATACTTTCTATGTTTGTCAACTTTAGTCCCTCCATAGTATTCATTAACACGTTCAAGCTTATGACACGTGTCAATACATTATAGGACGTAAATTTTCGAGGTGTGACACTCATAGACTCCCCCTTAGATATTACTGCAGTCAATCTCGTAGTTTTCTGTCTCTCTCTCTGAGTCTTCCAGAAGTGTTGACATTTTCAGCACCACAGACTCTCCCTTTTACCCTAACAGACTCCCCTTGGATCTGCTTACAACTTCAGCTGCTCCCCCTTTCAGCACACTCACTCTCCAGGCTTCCCCTTTCTTTAAGCTTTCGAGCTTTACAGGATCGACACCTGGTTCTATCTCTACAAGCTCCTCCAGGATAGTTACCTGGCTCTTTTGATTGCAAGCTCCCCCTTGCTTTAAGCTTATCTTTAGACTCCCCCTTAGCCTCAGCTATCAGGATCGTAGTCTGGCTTTCACAAAGATTTGACAATTAAAGATTAATATATCTTAGTATAGAAACCTGGCATTATGAAAATCATTTGACAATTTTAAAACTCCGGGATTTCATACCGACTCTCTCCCCCTATCAAAGAACTCTATATCTGACAATATAAGCATCCAAAAACCTCACAATTAATTATCCAAGTCCAAATTAATGACCTTCGAGATTTCACAAACTATTTTTGAATTTTTCAATAAAAACCTCAAGTTTCAAATTAATGAACTTGTTTATTTTTAGAAACATGTTCAGCATACTTAGATTTTGAAACTCAGCGTTCAGACATCGGTTGTCTAAAATAACGAAGAAACACAATCTTTTTGTATTTTTCAAAATTTATGCTAAAACACACCGAAAATCTTTTTGTGATTTTTCTTTAATGAAAAGCAGTAAAGAAATATTTACAGACAATATTTTTGTTTGAGTTTGCGTCAGAGGATCATATCAGTTTATGACAAATCACAAGCACCGTTGAGCTATAAACACTTTAAGTTCTAAACGATTCACTTAGATTGTCAATATCTTGACCCACTTAAATTTTCACACAAACTTCAATTGATTCGAGATACGAGAATTAGTGTTTTAGGAACTTAACTTATTCGAGTGTCCCACCTCAGAATATAGTCCCGTAACAAGATTCCCTAGATCCAGTCTTATAGGTGAGTATACTATATTGATATCTGTACTCTGGGTTAGTGTGAGGCCTTAAGAGCTCAGGTTAGAACTTCTGTTCAGTCAAAGAGATGAAGGCTCGACTTTAGGTGTGACCCACTTAGAGATCATCTTTACAACTGCACTTAATTTATATCTTTCTATATCTTTCAATTTTTATGTAGAGGGAAAGCTTTTTAAAGCACACAAAGTATTATACTAGGTCTAGGTCATTGCTGACGCAAAATCAGAAGACCAGGTATAATACCCCAAATATCAAACAGTATAAAGACCAGTATCTTAGAATCAGGCAACCTCTCAAACGAGATTTCGGAGATTATCCATATATCCGAGAGATGTTCCCCACGAGATAAGAAAGTTATTGATATTTAGGTTTATATCTCGAAATCAATCTACTAAATGTGTAAAAACCTACTGGCATATCATCAGTGAGACCGTTTATCTCATTTTACTTTCCATTTCTTTAGCATACTGTGTCACGGCCCCCGACCCGGTTTTACCCGTTTCAGAAGCCACGGGACAGAAACCCGTGGTATTATTTATTTTGGCAGCGGAAATTTTAACAGGATCTTTTTAAACTTGAAAATGCCCAGTTATTTTATTTCATAATTTGGGACAAACCCCGTAATTTACAATAGAGGAATTTCTCGAGGAAATTCCCTGTTTTACAAAACATGTTTATTTATTTTACTGAGCCACTACTTCAAGCTTGTTAGTGCTCCGTAGCACTTTTCTTTGATTCACAGTAAGTCACCTGAAACATGTTTTAAAAAGATTTTATCAGCGGGGAAATACTGGCGAGTCACTCAATTTTGATAAAACGACACATAGCTATAAATTACAGCATAAGAGCGATTACAATGGCTTTTATCTTATTTTTATCTGGCGCCGTGTCACACCCTGGTGACGATGGTCATACCACTATTGGGTCCTTTCACCCAAGTAGTGATGATTATCACTGCTAGGTTTATGAGCCTACCCGTGAAAAATTAGTAATGTGCACAATACCCCACTTGCCAGTGATTCAAGATAACCACGACTTAATCCCTATAATTATAACTTTTGAAAATACTTGGAGTATTGTAAAACACTGTTAATAAAAAGAGAATGACTCACATTGCAAGTTTAGTTGGGTAGAATTTAGCCTACTGATTTAGCCTTGTAACCTAGTTTAAATAACAATGCACACGAAACTAGGTAAGTAACTTAATACAATATTTACGATAAGCTCACGAGATTAAAACCCTCACGATGAATGACAAAGTATAGCCCTAATTTGGGCAACACTTAAACATCCATCGGATTGGTTTCAATCGATCAGACATTGTATCGTAGCAGTGATCGAGTTAATACCCTGTAATCGTAGCAGCGTTTCCCTACTTAAAACTTCGAATTTGAGCAGTATACTTCGTGTTTGAATGAATTTTTTAGCACAGCTAGGGCTGTAAACGAACCGAACGTTCAGCGAACAGTTCGTGAACCGTTTGGCGGGAAGTTCGTTTATGTTCGTTCGTTTAATAAACGAACGAACATGAACAAGAAATTCTGTTCGATTAGTTAAATGAACGAACATGAACAGGGGTCTCGTTCGTTCGATTGTGTTCGTGAACGTTCGGTAAGGTGTTCGTGAACGTGTTCGTGAACATTCGTTGATTTGCATTCATTTATGTTCGTATGTTTGTGTTTTAATTGAAGATCTTTGTACTTTCCTATATTTTATTTGTACATTTTATATTATTAAACTTTTATTTATTTTATTTCCCTAACAATTAAACTAGGAAACCCACTTTCACCTTGTTTATGCATCATTTCCCTTTCATTTCTCATTATTTACATCCACGAATACATTCGACCTCCGTTCCACAATAAGGGATTCAAGTTCGAGTGCTACTCTCTAGGCCATCTATTTTTATTCTTCGTCGAGTTCGCCAAATTTATTTGTCTTCGTTTGTGTTCGTGAACCGTTCGCGAACACGCTCATTTCCTTAATGAACGAACACGAACATAAAATCTCGTTCGGGAAGTGTTCATGAACCGTTCGTGAACACATTTATTTCCTTAACGAACGAACACGAACAAGGCCTTGTTCGTGTTCGTTCGGTTCGTTTACAGCCCTAAGCACAGGTGAAAGCCCCATGCACAGGCTACTTATAGCTGAAAAATGAGTTTTACGCGGCCCGCGTAAACCTTAATAAGGTTTTACGCGGCCCGCGAGAGCCACCTAGTCTACGACTAGGGCTAGCGTGTCACACCTAGGTCTGCCACGTGTGCGACACGTGGCCTGGAACGCTTATCCGGTTAACCTTGTGTTGACGCGGCCCGCGTAAGCCTAAGCTTATTCTTACGCGGCCCGCATGAAACCCAGAAATCTTGTTTTCTTGGTTTTTCATGCACATTAGGGTTTCAGGGGTCCGGTTTTTTACTTACGAGTTATTTGGGACATTTTTGCAGGTCCTTACATACTGTGACTGTCTTACTGATGTACTATCATTTCCTCTTTTTACATAAAAACTCTTTTTAATTTTCTCATGTGTTTGTTTTTTCAAATCTTCAAATGTTTTTGTATTTTCTGAAAATATTTACTCCCCCTAAAATTCAAAACATTTAAGAAAATTTGAGAACCCGATGCAGATAGCTTTGTCTCGCCATCCATTGTCTGCATAACATACTCTGTTTTGCATAAAGTACCCCCATGATTTACAACACACTGATTTTTAACAATGTTAAAACCATTTAATCACTTGTGAAATAATCATGTTTGTTCAGCCGTGAGGGTTTCGGGGTATTCAATCAACATATTTTTAAATTTTTGATTTTTAGCAAATTTAAAAACAAACATATATATTTTTTTATTTTATTTTTTTTATTTTTGACAAAATAAAAACATATTTTTTAGTTTTTAAATTTTTCTATTTTTAGGGTGTCTGAATTATGTTTTATTTATATACAAAAACGAACAAACTCCCTGTTTTTCGTTTTCAGGAATCTGCCGCCTCCTGTGCCAGGCTGCTCCGCTCTCCGATTTGACATTCGACCATCTTCTGAAGCACCTGCATATTTAATTAACTTAAATTACTTGAATAAGGCAATCCAAGCCTGTTTGACCTTGGGTATTATGACACAATACGAATTGTTCAATTTCAGAGAAGCTTTATCATTTTTCACAAAGACTTTTTCGTTTTTATTTTCAACCTTCTTGGTTGAATTGATTTTTCCATCTATCATTCACAGAAGCCATTTGTTTCTTTGCCACCCAAACTTGTCCTTTTGAAACATCCTTTTGATAAAATCTTGAATCATTTTGAACATTTCGTTTTGACAAATCAACTTTACGTTTCCAGATTTGTTTTGGTTCAAACTTTGATGTTTTTGGTTTCCAAGTTTGTTTTGAGTTTGAAAGATCAATTTTTCATTTCCAAATCTGTTTAGGCTCAACTTTGGGTGGCTTTGGCTTCCAAGTTTGTTTTGCTTCAGACTTGGTTGACTTCCGTCTTTCAACCTCAACTTTCTTTTTCTTTACAACATCAACAGGCTTCAGATTTGGACACTTGCGACCAACATGTCCAATTTGATCACATTTAAAGCATGTTTTCTTTGAAACATTTTTAACCTGTTGTTTTTGTTTTTTTTGAGTATAGAACTCTTCATTAGACTGTCGTCTAAATTTGAGTTCTTTCTCTTCTTCGGAACTTGTTCCATGAACGAAGTTCGTCTTTTTCTGAAGATTTGACTTTTCAGTCATTTTCCTTGGATTTTGTTTCTTTTTATAACCCAAGCCATCCTTCATGTTTTTCTTTTTGTAACTAAGTTTGTTATAAAAACTTTTTTTGCTCTTCCCAGCAAATCTGTTGGTGCACTTACGTCTGTCGATTACGTCTTACATCGAGTCTTAGAGTTGGACAGATCAGACATGACACGAAAACCTAGAAATACTAGTTTGTAATAGGTCCGCTTATATGGTTATAGCTAGGTTCGCTTTTATGTCAGTGTCATGATCAGGTTCGCTTTTGAGTCATGTTGCTAGGTCCGCTCTTATGTCATGTTGTAGGTCCGCTTATATGTGCGTGTACATATAAGCGAACCTAACCTGTCTATAAATAGGGGTCTTTGAGCGAACCTGAAAACACATAGTTACGGTGTATTTGTTCCGGTTGAACCACGAAGTGCTGCCGAAGTGCTGTTGGAACTTGTATTCGTGCAATTGATCAATAAAGCAGCAAGATTAAAGTGAATCCAGCTAGAATAGCACCAAATCATTAGTTTCCGCCTCTTGATTTGGATAGGAATTTCTCTGATCGACTCAAACAGGGCCGAACGCGATCCTACAAGTGGTATCAGAGCTCAGGAGGAGGAGTTCTTGCCATTTTAGCTGTTTTTCATCTATTTTTCTACACTTTCTTCACATTTTCAACATTTTTCACGGTAAAACCGGCTCAAAATCACACACTGCACTCGGAATCATGAACTAGTAAACCCTTGAACTTTTCAGATCTAAAATCAACCTAGAAAGTAGATTTTTAGGGGGTTCGCTCGTACGTACTTGTTCGAACAGTGACATCAGCAAGTTGACAGGTTCACTTTTAGTTACATCTTTGGGACAGGTTCGCTCAAAATTACTTGCTAGATCCGCTTCAAGGAACAGATAGATTCGCTTTTAGTGACAGTTTTGAGTAGGTTCGCTCCAAAATCATCAAAGATTGGTTCGCTTTAAGTGACATATTTTGATAGGTCCGCTCCAGATTTTGAGTAGATTCGCTCGAAATCAAGTGACAGGTCCGCTTGAACATACAGTCTCGCTCAAGAGATTCGCTTATCTGGTCCGCTCTTTGGTTAGCTTATCTGGTTCGCTCATTGATCAGTTAATCTGGTTCGCTCATTGGTCAGATCATCTGGTCCGCTTATTGTGACAAGTGATAGTTCCGCTTATAAGACACTTGTCAGATTCGCTTATTTGAACAGTTTGTCTAAGTTTGGAAATTTTTTTTGTGAACTTTGGACATTTGAACAATGGATACTGAATTCTATAACGCGTTTGCTACCCCGATTTCAGTGACCCAAAGTGCTTTGATTGAAAATGAAATCGGAACATCTCAGAAACCACCTAAACTCATGGATATTGATGACTATAATGTGTGGTCTGAAAGGTTTGCTAACTGGGTTGAGGCTTATTATCTAGATGCATGGGAACACACTGAAGTGCCCTATAAAAGACCGGTTACAAATGGTGTGCAGCAAACAATTCGTGAAATGAGTACTGAGGACAAAAAGAAATATCGAGATGAGAAACTCATGGTTAGTCTGCTTCAGCAAGCAATAAAGGAAAATATTTTGATTTTGCTTCAACATGACGGAACTGCACATTCAATTTGAACAGAACTGGAAGCAAAGTTTATTGGAAGTGATGATATGCTCAAGAACAAGATGTCTCTCATGAAGAAAGAGTTTGATTTGTTTCGTGGTTTAAAGTCTGAAAACACCAAGCAGATTATTGATAGATGTTGTAACTTGGTGAGAAATATGACAAAACTTGGTATTAAGAAAGATACTGATGAATTAGTTGAAAAACTTGCAGATGCGCTTCCACACGAAACATGGGGAACATTTCTGATGATGCTGAGATCTAACAGAAAAGATTACAAAGCTATGACTTTGGGAGATTTCATCAAGCATCTGGAAGCTCAGGAGATGGAGCAGAGAAAAATAGCCAGGATGAAGAATTATGATGGAGAACAGGATATCAGTTTGTACTACAAGAGTGGTGCTACTGATTCAACAAAGTATTCTCCAAAGATCGAAACTGCTTACAGTGTTAAAGATTCTCCTGAGAAGAAGCCATCCCAAGGATCAAGCAGCAGCACAAGATTTTCATCTTTTGATCCAAACATTTCTGTAACAAAGAATGGTAGAAAACTTCAGTGCAACATTGTGCTCAGTCTTGAAAATGATCAAGATTACACTGAAGAGATTGCTAAAAATCAACTGTCTTTATTGGGAATGATTTTAGAGTCATACAGTTGTTTTGTGGCCGGAAAGATCGGTAATCCAATGCTCACGAAAGAGGATTACGATCAAATTGATGCTGAAGAAATGGAATTAATGGACATAAAATGGTGCATGGCTAGTGTGATGAGACGTGCTGAGAAGTTTAAACAAATTACAAGCCGAGATGATTTTCGTGATGCAAATGTTTCAACTTTGGGTTTTGATAAATCTAAAGTTACGTGTTTTCGTTGCAGGGAAAAGGGGCATTTCAAGAGGGAGTGCAAAAATCATGAAGCTACCAGAGCCCAGAATCCTTTTGGAAACAACGATTATCACAAAAAGGCGATTTATCATCAAGTCACACCACCAGCACAGCATCAGGCACAAACGGCTCATGGGAGAGATGTGGTTGATAATTCAAAAAGAGCATGTCTATTAGTCAGGGAAAATATGATAATTTTACCTGGGAAAAGTATCTTCCAACAAACAGCAAAGTGTGCTTGGCAGAACAAGATGATGAGAAGTTGGCTGAAGGTTTCAATTGGGATGATTTTTGCCCAGATAAAGATCTCATGGCCAAAAAGATGTCCAAAAACACTTTAAATGCTTTCTTTGCTAATGCTTATGATTTGAAATGTGCAGAAAGAACCAGGAAAGTCATAGAAGCTGCTGAAGCAAGACGAAGAAAGCTAGAAGAAGAGGAAGAAGAGGAAGAGAGATTGAAAGCCGAAGCCAAAGCTGAGAAAAAGAGAAGAGCTGAGTTTTTACAATTAAGCAGAATTGTCAAAGAGGTTCCTGAGTTTGAAGTGAAAATTGATGCAGAACAAGTTGAAGTTCAAGAAAAGTGCATGAACTGTGATTCGTTAATCAAACAAAACAATGAGTTGTTGCACAATATTCACAAACTGAAAGAATCTTATGATACGATGAACAGAGAAATCAACAAGTATACAGATTCGAGTGGAGAACAAGTTGTAGCTATGAATACATTGAAAGTAGCGTACCTTAGACAGCTTGATGATGCTAACTTTCATATCAAGAAATGTGCTGATCTTGAGTTGGAGTTAGCAACACAAAAGATAGAAACTGAGAAGGTTAAAAAGTTATTAGAAAGCTACTCATGTTCTTCTTTTGTTGTTGACAGGATTTACCCGGTTGTGGAGAATTTGAAGACGTTTGAAGAAGTGAAGACGTCTGAAGAAGAAAAATCTGTGACAGAAGACGAAGAAGAAAAAATGAAGACTTCTGGTAAGAAATCAAGTGTGGTCTATAACAGATGTCCGCCCCCGGTCGAAAATGGATATTCACCTCGAAATCCAAATTCCGAAAGAGTCAATAAGGCTATCAATTTACAATGGGAGTC
Source organism: Helianthus annuus (assembly GCF_002127325.2). Taxonomy (NCBI): domain Eukaryota; kingdom Viridiplantae; phylum Streptophyta; class Magnoliopsida; order Asterales; family Asteraceae; genus Helianthus; species Helianthus annuus. The sequence goes on from NC_035438.2 coordinate 55,337,456, forward strand.
TGGGCCGTCGGATAACTTGCCAGAAAATATTGATGTCACGTATACGTCATCAGACACTGATCATGAGTCAAAATTGATAAAAAGTGTGGTCGATCAGGTGTTAGATAAAGATGACGGTGAGGAGTCAAAACCGGCGTCCAAACCCGAGTCAAAGTCTGGGTCAAAGGCGTCAAAGCCGACATTCAAAAAGGACAAACGGGTTTATGATAAAGAATTTTTGCTATCAAAATCTAATTTGAATGATGAATCATTCAAAGTAGCACATACTTTGAAAGATTCTGACAAATTATATACTGATGAGAGTTTTCCAATAAGAAGTGTCAGATTTGAAATGATTCAAAAGGTTTTCAAAATAACAGAAATTAATATTTCTGAAATAAAAGATTTACATCTTAACGGAAAATCTAAACAATACACTTCAAGAGATCAACAACGAATTAACAAGAAAATGGGTTACAATTGTGATTATAGTTTCCAAAAGAAACCAAACCATAATCGTAATTTCAAAAGAAGGGTCTTGGTTTTGTTCCACCGAAAAACTATAAAAATGAAAAAAATGTATAAGCCAAAAACTGTGTTTGTTTCAGGGAAGACGTCAGAGGCTGAAAAAGAACAATTATTCAGAAGACAGACAAATCAGGAATTCCTTGCCAAGAAGCAAGAAGAACTGAAGAAAAATGAAGTTCCGAAGAAGATTGAAAAGAGAACATGTTTTCAGTGCAAGATTGCTGGTCATGTTGCTAGAGATTGTCCAAAGACATTCAAACCAAAACAGGAAGTCTCTGGTAAAATGAAAGAGAAAGTTGTCGAGAAGACTGAATTGTCAACCCGGAAGTTTACTGGCTTTGAAAATTCAACTTTTGAGAAAGGAGAATGTTCAAAGAGTGCTTCAAGAAGAAAAGATAATGTGTCAAACCAAAAATGGGTTGTGAAAGGTTCAGGTAATAGTTCTGGTGATGAATCTGATTCCATAAAATCAGAGGAGCCACGTGTTGAGAAAAGGGTTGAAAAGAAAGTTCCAACTATGAACGATGAAACTTTTCCACCTTTGCGTGCTGAAAATTTTATGAAGAAAGTTGGAAAAGTTGAAATTTCAAATCAATTTTATTCTGATAAGAAGAAATTTGATGTTAAAAAAACTTTCAACGGAAATGTAAAACGTATCTTTGGACAAATGGTCAACGGTAAGGCCAAAAGCATCAAAGATTTTTATGCTTCCAAAGGACGTGTTTACAAGTCTGTTGAAGGAAAAGATGAAGAAGATGTTGTTACACCCAAGGAAGGTCAGGCTTGGGTGGATATATTTTTCAAAGAATAAAAACCTGACTTGCCGGAGATCCCAAGTTGGTATCGTGGATCATGAATCGGCATCCTTCTAAATCTGTGTTTGAGGATTTGCAGGACTTGCCGGAACTCCCAGGTTTGTAAGCGAGGAGTAAGAATCGGCACCTTGAGAATTCAACCAACAGTTGTTAATTGGTTGAAAAACAGGTTTGAAATGCTTAACGATTTATCTTACAAATGATGATTTGTTTGAGATTGTTACAAGTGATTCAGAATGTGAACCAGTTGCTCTTACAAGTGGTTAAATCAAGGTCACTGAATTGGACTTGAATTAACTATCATTCATAAGATTGGTAAAACAATATGATGATTTAATCCCCAATTTTACAAGTGGTAATAACAAATAAACTTATTTTCCGGAAAAACCATTTTGATTAAAACAAACTTAAGTGTTTTGAAATCATTATGGGAAAATAGTTTGTTGTGAGGGGGAGTTCTGATTGTTTAAGCCAAATGGATGGAGAATTGAAGCGATTCGATATCAGTTGTCATGTTCTGTACAGATTGTTTTCTATTTTCATTAGATGTATTTGAATTTTAGGGGGAGTAAGAATTTTTAGAAAATCCAAAAACATCAGAAAATTTGGAAAAGCCAAAAACATGATAAAATTGAAAAATGAGTTTTTGTTGCATAAAAGAGGAAATGATAGTACATCAGTGGACTATCACCGCACGCTAAAGAATTGTAAAGCTAAAAGTGATAAACAATCTTACTGCGGATGTGTCAGTAGGTTTTCGCACATTTAGTAAATTGAAACGAGATATAAACCTAAATTCGAACTTGCTTAATTCGTGGGTAACTATTCTTGAATATATGGGTAACCCCCGAAATCTTGTTTGAAAGGGCCGTATTCTGAGATACTAGGTCTTTATGCTCAGTGATATTTGGGGTATTATTCTGGGACTTCTGCTGTACGGAAATACTGACCTAGTCCCCGAATAATATTTTCTGCTAAAAGCTTTGAAACATAAGCTCGCCTTCAGCAATCTGATTAAACAATAAAATTGATAATCGTTGCTGTTGTAATAAAAGATCCTCTAAAGGGGACCCACCAAAAGTCGAAGCCGTCATCTCTCTGCGTATACGGAAGTATCGACCTGAGCTCTCACGACCCTCGCACATTACCCCTTTACAGATATCATTTGTGGTATATTCACCTGTAAGACTGAATATTGGGATCTGGATACAAGAGTATATTCAAGTGGAGTGATACACAATTAAGTTTTAGTTTCTAAAACATTAATATCGTATCTCGAATCAGTTGAAGTCTGTGTGAAAATTTAAGTGGACAAACATACTGACAATCTAGGTAAATTGTTTAGAACTTAAAATGTAATCAAGCTTAACGGTGTTGGTGATATGTCTCAATAACTGATATGATCCTCTTGCACAAACTCACAAAAATATTTTTTGTAAATAGTTGTTTTCTGCATTTACTTTCATTCAGAAAATCCAAAAAGATTTTTGGTGTGTTTTAGCATAAATTTTGAAAAGTCAAAAAAAGATTTTCAACAACTGATGTTGAGATATTGATTTTCGAAATTCAAAGTGCTAAACTTGAAGAACTGGCTTGGGAGAGTATATGTGAAGCTGGTAAATTTATTTGATAAGAGCCAGTAAAAGATCCTGAATGTAAAATCATTAATATAGTTTCTGGTACAAGTTTCTAAAAAGTTTGAAGGTTTAATCTTTTAATAGAAACTTATGGTTGGGTAGAGATTGTGCCAGGTGACGATTCTGTGCTGAAGTGCCAGGTTACAATCTAAGAACCTGTGAAAATTGAATTCCAGACTATGATTTGAGAGGGGGAGTCTGAAGACACCGTGTCAACAGTTGAGAGAGAGGAGTTTGGTGATGATGAAGAAAGAGAACGAGGATTCTTGAAATGACAGATACTTCAAAGGAAGATCGAAGACAGATAAAGACTGAAGATTGACGTTTTGTGAAGACTCGAAGACTCTGTGAAGACTCTGTCAACATCCGAGGGGGAGTCTGTTGGTGCACTTACGTCTGTCGACTACGTCTTACATCGAGTCTTAGAGTTGGACAGATCAGACATGACACGGAAACCTAGAAATACTAGTTTGTAATAGGTCCGCTTATATGGTTATAGCTAGGTTCGCTTTTATGTCAGTGTCATGATCAGGTTCGCTTTTGAGTCATGTTGCTAGGTCCGCTCTTATGTCATGTTGTAGGTCCGCTTATATGTGCGTGTACATATAAGCGAACCTAACCTGTCTATAAATAGGGGTCTTTGAGCGAACCTGAAAACACATAGTTACGGTGTATTTGTTCCGGTTGAGCCACGAAGTGCTGCCGAAGTGCTGTTGGAACTTGTATTCGTGCAATTGATCAATAAAGCAGCAAGATTAAAGTGAATCCAGCTAGAATAGCACCAAATCATTAGTTTCTGCCTCTTGATTTGGATAGGAATTTCTCTGATCGACTCAAACAGGGCCGAACGCGATCCTACAAAATCTTGCAATTTCAGTTTAATTTCTACCAGTTTGAACACTTTGTCGATCTTGCCCGACAACACATTCTGAATCGGAAACTCAACATCTGAGAATAATTTGTTCAATTCAATCATGATATATGCCAATCCTGTTGGATTATCATTCGCATCTTTCTCAGATTTTGAATTTTTCAAATAATTTTTATGAAAACTTTCCTCATTTTCATCATGTGATTCGGACTTATCTGTTTTGATAGACTCCCCTGTCAGAACGCTTTCAACAACCTTACCTACCACTTCTGAATCACCAAGCTCATCAGATTTGTAGTAAGTCACATCAATGTTGTCAGGTAATTGGTCAACCATGTTAATTGTTTTCTCCACCTTTTCGTTATCATAGAATGTATAATTATTCTCCAACGATGGTGGAACCTGATAATACTCTGACCTAATTCCCTTTTTGTTCTTTTTCAGACTCTTTACCATCTGTTGTGATGTTGAAAATACGTTCCAGGATATATGAAGAAGCATGATAACTTTGAAGTTTATTAACCAACTTTTCTTTTTGCAGCCAGTTCTTGTTTAAGTTTAGCAACTTCATCAATATATTGATTTAAAACCAGTTGTTTTCCTTCATATCTAGCTTCAACAAGTTTACTTGTCTTTTGACATGCTGACTGTGACAACCCGCATTCCCAAGGTTAGCATTGCTTAAATTCCACAAACTTTGGCGTGTGTCCTTACATTTAATTGCTTTTATATCAAGATCATACAAGACTTGGTAGGTTGCACGTGTGTTTCATTAAATGTTATGTGTGTAAGTTATTATACGTGAAACCGTCAAATGTGCCTTATGTACTCGACTACTTAGGTCATGTATTTGTTGTGTGTTGTAGAATAAGATATTGAAGTGGGCTTCACTAATCGCAACTGGGCCGGATCATATACTTGAAACCCGCATGTGCACCCCCCTCATAACACAAGTCTGGCCCAACTTCTTTTATAGATAAATAACCCAAGGAATGGGCCGGTAATGTTAGGGATGTATATCTCGATTAAAAGGGTTCGGCCCACATGTTCATAGAATTGGCATTATTTGTTGTGATACGTAACCTCCTTACACTTATCACATCATCAAGTCACAACAAACCCTACCCTCTTCTCTGATTACGACGGCAGCCCCCTCTCGAGACTTTCTCCTTGGGATCAAATCATTCGGTTAGTGAAATCACATTCATATCGATTCCTACGTGATAATCCTGTTTATGTGATCATGTGGTATTTGATACCTTGTGTGCTAGTTAATTTCAAGTATCAGAACTTGCACTTTTTGTCACATGGGCCGAAGACTTGATTTTAGTGGGCCGCCCTTATGGATGTTCTGTTATGTTTAAATAATTTGGCCATAAGTAAGTTAGAGATTATATGTTGGTCTATGGTTTGAAGTTATTGTTTGTTTTATTATCATTGGAACTTGTGTTGACAGAACTTGTGTGGAGGTTATAATTTTTCAAGGGTCTGAAGTTGTATAACCAAGTAACTGCCAGCATGTGTAATATAGATTGCATGAAATTTCCTTGTTTGACTTTAAGGTGAATGGTAATAGAGTTGGTCCAATCATAGATGCCCACAAATATTTAAGTAATCGATTTCTAGCATACATGTAGCCTTTTTTTTGGTCCAATACAACTGAAGATAGGTGGTCTACTAGGATTGATAATCTTGAATTAAAGTGGCAGCCCATGTGCTGTAGAATTGATATGATCAAAAACCATGTAGGTACTCTATTAATTTTGTCAGTGTTAGTCAAGAGGTATGATGTGTATTGATGCCATGATGTCTTGTTTGTTGAAGTGAAATCGGTGGAATTAGATTGGTACAAGAAACGGCTGTGATTAAGTGATAAATGTTATGTGATGCCAATGGTAGTGGGTATAACTTGTTAATCATCGAATGGTTACTTGTAATTTGGCGGCATAACATTTTTCTTTAACAAACACACATACACGATTGGGCCGCATTAAACTGGCTAAGCATTTGGGCTTGGGTATTGGGCCGAACATCCGATGTTGGCCTTACGCTTAATTGGGTTTGAGCAAATGGGCCGTACACCATAAGATTGCGTGTTCACTGAAATATTGTTTATATAACATACAAGACCAGCGCATTTGCGTACTAATGAACAGAATACGAGTATGGCTATGTGTTTTACTAGTATGTTACTTGTGTAGTGTGAACGAAGAATATGTGATCGATATGTCATACGTGACCCCAAACAGTTACTGTAAACATGATATGTGATGAGCGTTGTGGCAAGCTAAGTTGGTAATTGGGAACATGAATCTGTGTTATGAACCATTATGTGCACTGAATGACTAGGGTGTATCATGAGATTATATGCATAGTATGCACGACGTCAATTATGTGATTTAAATGTACGTGAACTAATTGTTAATGGTAACCACGGTAGGGTTTGGTTGACCGACTTGGAACGGGTAAAGTAACTTAACAATCCGAGCAATCTAAGGTGAGTTCACTGCACTTTTCTAAGCATGCGTCCCGGTGGTTTGGGACATCTGGTACACGTTTCTAAAGGGAATACTGGGTAAACTGTTTATTTGGGATGTTGGTTATTGAACACAGTATAAATCATGTAAGACCCCATACATCTACCGTGTTGCTGAAGAAGCAACGAGGTATTTAGTTGATAGCGCTATTAGGTTTGGCACCCTCACACCGGGCCGAAAGGACGGGCGTGCACTAATTACCTGGACCTCATGACCAATGCCTAATTAGAGGCATTGGGGTTGGGCATTCACATCGTGTATAGATATAAGACCCCTTACATCTATTCAAGGTTGTTTGATACCTTGACATCATGACCAATGCCTAAATGGAGGCATTGGGGTTGGGCATTCACATCTAGTCGCCACATACGGTAATCGAGCTAATAACAACATCAAAACTAAGCATTGACAGTTGTAAACACACATCTGGTAACTAAACGCGTTAACAAAACTTTGAACTCACCAGCGTCGTCTGACACACTTGTCTGCATGCTTGCAGGTTTATAGGGTTATATCTTGTGGAACTTGCCGTCTGGAAGGCTGGAGTGGTCATGGGTCGAGAAACAAAGATTCGTCATACAAGCTTAATGGTTTATGTACACATGGGTTACGAAATACTTAACAAATGAATAATGCTTCCGCTGCATACGATGAGTGACATGTAACATTTAATACCTTATGTTAATGAATGAAAGTTTATTTAAATACATTTATGAGTTCAATGTGATTGGTGGCTTGGATCCTGGTACGTCACACGCCTCGCGGGGGTTTCCGCAGGTGGTATTTTGGGGGTGTGACAGTTTGGTATCAGAGCCACTGGTTATAGTGAACTTGGTTTTAAAACGTTTTTTTATAAAACCAGACTATAACCGAACAGATCTGAAATCGACCATGACACTCAGCTCCAGATTGCAAGGTTCGTTTCTCGTTTACTATTGTTTATCATATCTAGCGTACACTTGTGTGTGACATTACACGTGAATGCACACCTGACACTGCAGTATGAGTCCTTATGTTATCAACCCCTATTATGTGAACTGTTAGTGTGACACTACCCTTCGACTAATGTGATTCTTGATCCTGTAAAACCTTTTGTTTGCTATTTGAATGTGGGGAACCTTCTAGCGCGAGTTAAGAGACACTGAGATAAGCATGCAAATTGCCTTATTATTATGGGTGCACACATAATAATAATGTGGGGTGCATGTGAGTCCTAGTGAGGCTTAACGAGTGTGAGAGGGGTTCCGCTCTGTTAATTGATGTTATGTTAGAACTCAACAGTCTATAGGAGTCATAGCAGTATTTGTCTCCTACTCGAACATGATCTTTTCACCCCTTTCTGAATCCTTGCGAATCTTGATGCCATCGAGTATCACCTGATCACACATCTGAACGCCTAGCGAACTGTGTAGAATGTTAGGTGCTAGTACGAACGTCCCTGAGTTGGATGGCTCAGCATCAAATGATTGGACTATACTTTTCTCACTTATCTTTGTTTGCTGGAACTTAGCGTGTTGACGCCTTAGACCCCGAAGTGCGATCACTTCTGCAACACTCTCGTGACATACGTGTATTACTCAGTCAATTTGCAAGAACAATGGACAAAAGGGGTAAACGTAGTACCTTACCGACTTCAGCATTTGAACAACCCTAGTTACCGGCAACGAACAACAGCGATTTGACTCCAATCGAATCCTTAACCCCAGCCAGCAACTCATGGGAGTTGACTCTTACGAACCAATTGGGACAAAATCGATGACGATTGACTGTAGGGCGGACTGTGTAACCGCCCGCAACATGAGTAGTGCCTTAGGACGTGTCACGAAATGTGAAAAGATGGACCTTGTTGGTGAAAGGATGCAGGACACCGTTTCAGGAAACAATATTAGAGGCAACAGTCGCGACAACATCAAGGTACTCGTGATCGTATCTTATAGTATGGAAACGAAGGTGACCTCGACAAGGATTGACTGTGTTAAGTCAAGGTGACGACAACCAAGGGAACGACGGCAGTACTGGAAATTCTCGTGACGAAAACAACACTGGAAATGAAGCTCATGGAAGGACAATTAGTATTGGCATAGGCTATACCAGACGTAATAGCAACACAATAGCTTGGATGGGTAGCTATTCGCTTCGTCTTTATTCTGTTTAACCCTGATGCTTCTTGAAACCGAACCTGTTGTGGAGTCGGTTGATGTAAGTCAATTGAAGCCTTATATGTTCGCTGGGATGCAAACTCGACCTTAGGGGACAGGTGTTCGACATCGAACTTCCTTCTACTACCCTTGATGGTTACAATGCAGTAATTAGTGTGGATTGGTTATTCAGAAATCGCGCAGACATACCTTGTGAGGAGAAAATTTTGTGTGGAGAATCGTTACTGGTTCTAATGTGTCAAAGTGGTGCAAAGGTTAGCGTCATTTCAGCTATGAAGGCTAGAAATGTGATATCCCACATCGGTTGTGAAGGGGAACGAAGGCTTCCTTATAAGGGGCTTGATACCTTCACCATCATGACGCATTTTAAAGCCGTGAGGGGCGGACGCTGAGAGCGTGCTGGCTGTCAAAGTGGACAATATCATGGTGCGGTTACGCTAGGCTGTTACAAGAAGTGTCCATGGAGGGATTACTACGCTATACTAGTAACCGTTACTGATGTTAGGGCTAAGGAAACAGAGGATCGAGGATCCACCAATCATTCGTGATTCCTTTCGGTGTGTTACCCGAGGAACTTTCAGGTTTGCTTCCACAACTGTTAGGCGAAAACTCAGTCTGATCTCGCGCCAGAGGCAGCCCTGACTACACGCACTCTTACCGCCTTGCACCAGGAGGGTTGCAAGAGCTGTCTAATCAACTACAAGAATTGTTGAACAGGAGTTTTGCCGGACCTAGCTTTTCGCGTTGGGGAGCCCAAGTTATAACCGTGACGATAAGCCTTTTCGTATGTGTACTGATTTTCAAGAACTCAATAAGGTGACAGTTGAGAACCGTTTGCCACGACCATATATTGACAACCTGATGACCAGTTGCGGGGGTCGAGCTTCCATTCGAGAGTTGAATAACAAACAAGCTATTGTCAGAAGGTAGTCTAAGGAGAGAATGTGCCTGCAACGGCATACCAAGCATAGTTCGGCCATTTCGACGTTGTATTCCAAGACCTTCGAGCTAATCATCACACCAGCAGCTGTATGGATCACATGAATCGACCATGCTTATTGACGACATGTTGAATCATTTCCAGGAGAAAGGAACATCATGTGCAGCTTTTTATCCTATTGGAGAGCTCCTGAAGGAGGAGCCACAACGCGCGAAGTCTTGATAAATGTAACTTCTGGATGCGAGGGATACCTTTTTAGTCATATAAACAACGAAGTGGGAATACACGTGGATCTCGCTAAGATCGATTTTGTTAGAAACTGATCAACATCAAAGATCCCTTCGAGGATACAGGAGTTTCTTGGTCTCACTAGATACTATCGCAACTTAATCACGGGATTTTCGAAGGTCGCGCAGCTTAAATCTCTTTAGCACAGCAGGGTGCTGTGTTCGTGAAAGACAAAACAGGAGGACATCTTTTCAGCTTTCGAATCCCAACTTTGCAATGCACTGAGCATCGTCTTTACCCGAGGGTGCTGGTGATTTGGTAGTGTACCATGATGGTCCGAATCAGAGTCCCAGTTACACACCGATGCAACACAAGAATGTGATAGCTTACGTAATAGACTTACAAGGAGAATTGCACGACACACAATCTGCGGTGGAAACCATGGTCTTTGGAGGTAAGTTGGAGGCATTACTTGGACGGTACCGAATGCACTACTTAGACCGATCACAAGGGCCTCCCGTGTACCCTGGTTTCGAGAGAGCTAAATCAGTTAATGGCATCACTGGATGGAACTTTTGAATGAATACGATCGTGAAACCTGGACATGCACGAGCTTTGCAGCTCGCTATCGACTTTAACATACCTGATCAGACTCGCTTTGTTCAAATTGAAGAACTGAAGGAAGAGAGTTCTCAAGATGGACCCATGCGAGGCATGGGGAAGCAACCTTTGGCAGGTCGAATGATATTTGCTACTTCATGGAACGAGTATGGACCTCACTATACAGCAACCTTAGGGGACTGGTGCAGGCGGAACACGCAGGCCTCGATGTCCTATTCATCTAAGTGTTGATAGGATGTATTAAACCTGAAGACCATGTACGGGTGACCGGGCCTGAAGGCCCACATAGCCACGCATGGGAACGAAGTCAGACATGTGGGAAAGTCAAGGTGGGATATTAGCAACCAGAAACACATATTCGGAAATAAGAACAGACTGCCATGAATTTTGTGACTAGTCTACTTACAACTCGAAAAGGAAACATTATCACCTGGGTGATCATTGATGGACTCAAGTTACCAGCACACTTTCTTGCAATAAGAAAACTGACGAGTCTTCACAGTTGCGAATGTTCCTCTGGGAAAGGTGGCTTTTAGGCACGAGGTGCCAACTCCTGTTACCTCTGAATCTGATCTATGTATGATTTATGTCAGGCAATACACAACACCCTTGGCTCACGTTAGGACCAGAGCATTGCTTATCGTCGTTGGGTAAACGATCAAAGAAAACGAAATCTCGTGGCACTCGAAGACATGCTGCGAGCATGTGTGTGACTGGCTTCGGTGCATATTGGAAGGACTTTTACATATGGATGAGTACCACTGTGGCAGTTATCATCTTGGTAACCAGACAGCTCTGTTGAGGCATTACATAGACAATAATGCCAACCTTCTTGTTAGACTGTGATGATTGATAACTTAATTACTGGTCCAGGAATGGAACTCAAACCCTTAGGAAAGTTGTTTGGATCGGCAGTCGATTGGCGACAACGCGTGACCGTCAGGAAAGCTGATAAACTTGGGAAACGCTAGAAAATCGTTGTAGGTGATCGTATCGTGTTGAAAGTCTCACCCGGGGAGGGTGTGGAATGCTTAGGAAGCATGGCGAGCTTAACTGACGTCACGCTGGACCATTCAACAGTCTGGGAAGAATCGGTAGCGTAACCTACAAACTCGAGATACCCGGCGAATCGGGTAACGTATGCGATGTCATTTATGTTGCGAGTCTAAAGCAGTGTTTTTCCGACGAAACGCTTGTGATACCTTCTTAGAGTCTGAGGCTAACGACAAGTTGCAGTTGTCAAGGTGCCTATTGAAATCATGCCCTAGGAGGTTATGGTTTGCGAGCACTGTCAAATTCCAATTATGAGAGTTCGTTGGAACTCGAGACTAAGCATCCGCAATCGTGCGAATCTGCTGAATCAATTCCGATGCAACTGGTGAATTTCGAGGACAAAATTCCATTTCAAGTTGGGGATGATGTGACACCTGAGGAAAATCAGTAGCAATCTTGATTTATCACCTCACTCTTTTGTGCTTACTTGTCAAATTTCGGGACGAAATTTCTTTCAAGTTGGGGATGATGTGACAACCCGCATTCCCAAGGTTAGCATTGCTTAAATTCCACAAACTTTGGCGTGTGTCCTTACATTTAATTGCTTTTATATCAAGATCATACAAGACTTGGTAGGTTGCACGTGTGTTTCATTAAATGTTATGTGTGTAAGTTATTATACGTGAAACCGTCAAATGTGCCTTATGTACTCGACTACTTAGGTCATGTATTTGTTGTGTGTTGTAGAATAAGATATTGAAGTGGGCTTCACTAATCGCAACTGGGCCGGATCATATACTTGAAACCCGCATGTGCACCCCCCTCATAACACAAGTCTGGCCCAACTTCTTTTATAGATAAATAACCCAAGGAATGGGCCGGTAATGTTAGGGATGTATATCTCGATTAAAAGGGTTCGGCCCACATGTTCATAGAATTGGCATTATTTGTTGTGATACGTAACCTCCTTACACTTATCACATCATCAAGTCACAACAAACCCTACCCTCTTCTCTGATTACGACGGCAGCCCCCTCTCGAGACTTTCTCCCTGGGATCAAATCATTCGGTTAGTGAAATCACATTCATATCGATTCCTACGTGATAATCCTGTTTATGTGATCATGTGGTATTTGATACCTTGTGTGCTAGTTAATTTCAAGTATCAGAACTTGCACTTTTTGTCACATGGGCCGAAGACTTGATTTTAGTGGGCCGCCCTTATGGATGTTCTGTTATGTTTAAATAATTTGGCCATAAGTAAGTTAGAGATTATATGTTGGTCTATGGTTTGAAGTTATTGTTTGTTTTATTATCATTGGAACTTGTGTTGACAGAACTTGTGTGGAGGTTATAATTTTTCAAGGGTCTGAAGTTGTATAACCAAGTAACTGCCAGCATGTGTAATATAGATTGCATGAAATTTCCTTGTTTGACTTTAAGGTGAATGGTAATAGAGTTGGTCCAATCATAGATGCCCACAAATATTTAAGTAATCGATTTCTAGCATACATGTAGCCTTTTTTTTGGTCCAATACAACTGAAGATAGGTGGTCTACTAGGATTGATAATCTTGAATTAAAGTGGCAGCCCATGTGCTGTAGAATTGATATGATCAAAAACCATGTAGGTACTCTATTAATTTTGTCAGTGTTAGTCAAGAGGTATGATGTGTATTGATGCCATGATGTCTTGTTTGTTGAAGTGAAATCGGTGGAATTAGATTGGTACAAGAAACGGCTGTGATTAAGTGATAAATGTTATGTGATGCCAATGGTAGTGGGTATAACTTGTTAATCATCGAATGGTTACTTGTAATTTGGCGGCATAACATTTTTCTTTAACAAACACACATACACGATTGGGCCGCATTAAACTGGCTAAGCATTTGGGCTTGGGTATTGGGCCGAACATCCGATGTTGGCCTTACGCTTAATTGGGTTTGAGCAAATGGGCCGTACACCATAAGATTGCGTGTTCACTGAAATATTGTTTATATAACATACAAGACCAGCGCATTTGCGTACTAATGAACAGAATACGAGTATGGCTATGTGTTTTACTAGTATGTTACTTGTGTAGTGTGAACGAAGAATATGTGATCGATATGTCATACGTGACCCCAAACAGTTACTGTAAACATGATATGTGATGAGCGTTGTGGCAAGCTAAGTTGGTAATTGGGAACATGAATCTGTGTTATGAACCATTATGTGCACTGAATGACTAGGGTGTATCATGAGATTATATGCATAGTATGCACGACGTCAATTATGTGATTTAAATGTACGTGAACTAATTGTTAATGGTAACCACGGTAGGGTTTGGTTGACCGACTTGGAACGGGTAAAGTAACTTAACAATCCGAGCAATCTAAGGTGAGTTCACTGCACTTTTCTAAGCATGCGTCCCGGTGGTTTGGGACATCTGGTACACGTTTCTAAAGGGAATACTGGGTAAACTGTTTATTTGGGATGTTGGTTATTGAACACAGTATAAATCATGTAAGACCCCATACATTTACCGTGTTGCTGAAGAAGCAACGAGGTATTTAGTTGATAGCGCTATTAGGTTTGGCACCCTCACACCGGGCCGAAAGGACGGGCGTGAACTAATTACCTGGACCTCATGACCAATGCCTAATTAGAGGCATTGGGGTTGGGCATTCACATCGTGTATAGATATAAGACCCCTTACATCTATTCAAGGTTGTTTGATACCTTGACATCATGACCAATGCCTAAATGGAGGCATTGGGGTTGGGCATTCACATCTAGTCGCCACATACGGTAATCGAGCTAATAACAACATCAAAACTAAGCATTGACAGTTGTAAACACACATCTGGTAACTAAACGCGTTAACAAAACTTTGAACTCACCAGCGTCGTCTAACACACTTGTCTGCATGCTTGCAGGTTTATAGGGTTATATCTTGTGGAACTTGCCGTCTGGAAGGCTGGAGTGGTCATGGGTCGAGAAACAAAGATTCGTCATACAAGCTTAATGGTTTATGTACACATGGGTTACGAAATACTTAACAAATGAATAATGCTTCCGCTGCATACGATGAGTGACATGTAACATTTGTAATACCTTATGTTAATGAATGAAAGTTTATTTAAATACATTTATGAGTTCAATGTGATTGGTGGCTTGGATCCTGGTACGTCACACGCCTCGCGGGGGTTTCCGCAGGTGGTATTTTGGGGGTGTGACACTGACAATCTATCATCCAGACTTTTAACTTTACTCTTCAAAGTTTCATAAGCTTCAGTCCCTCAGTTTAAGCGAAACTTTATATAACAAACTAGGTTATAGACATGCGTATTACACGAGTTTGTACAATATAAACGATATAATTATATAATTTAAAAAAAAAACTTTATATAACTAACAGCCTATGTTAAGTAGTAACGAAACTTTATATAAACAAATTTTTATAACCATATGACAGTTCACACAACCAACTAGAGCTGTAAACAAGCCGAGTCGAGCTGAGCTAGACCCAGCTCGAGCTCGGCTCGAACTCGATTCGAGCTGGCTCGGCTCGAGCTCAGTTCGAACTCGATTCAAGCTGGCTCGGCTCGGCTCGACTCGATCTAGCTCGAACTAACAAAGAACCGCAAAATTTACTACTTAAAAAGCCCTTAAAAATGAAGTTCTTCATAGACTAAGGGCCATAATTGCCATTTAATTTAACCATATGGCTAAATATGCAAGAATAAATAGTTAATTCACTTTCTACATTGTCTTTAACTTCTTTTATAGGAGAGATACTCCCTTAGTTTTTGTTTTCTAAACTATGTAGGACAAAAAAATGAAGGATGTAAACCTTATCGAGCCAGCTCACGAGCCGAGCCAGGCCAAGCTCGAGCTCGACTCGTTTACAAACTGAGCCAAGCCGAGCTGGCTCGTTTACAATCGAGCCAATTTCTAGCCAAGATTTCTTCGAGCGAGTTTCAAGCAAGCTGCGAGTCACGAGTTTTTTGAACACCCCTACAACCAACTTGAATTTATCACAAAAACCAGCCCATCTTAATTAGTAGCACCGAAAATACCATAATAGCCGTTTATTACAAAAGCTAAATATTGAAAAACATGTAATACACAAATGTATATATTATTAATATGAATGAAATTACGTATTATGTTACATATAATAGTGTATTAAAAATAATAATTTTTATCATTGTGTATCTTTTAAATATAATTTAAAATAAATTTTTAAGACCTCAATTATGCTTACAAATTTATTATTTAAGTTGTTATTTTTCTTTTTATTGGTAAAAAGTCAATTCTATTGGTATGACATAAATTAGATTTTTTTCTTATTAATGATTGTTATGCGGATTTTATTAATAAATAGTTATTGTAAAGTAGTGATATAAGTTAATGGTTTATATATGATGAATAAAATCTTTCCATTATTAAAGGTTAATTTACTATGTCACAAATGAGTATAAAATGAAATTAATATATTTCTTAGCTCAATTAAATTGAAAAGACATTTACTGATATCGGTGCAGGTATAAAACCTTAATATTATCTCATCTATAAAACTTCAAAACATTAAGTTCTCTCTGCCTATAATTTTAAAACAAATCCTAATAAAATTTTAGTCTTTTTACGAAATTCACCTCCGGTTAATTGCTTTTTTTAGCTTATATGTTAGAAAAACTCATATATCACTTTTATATATAATCTCATGTATGATGATAGCTTTTTTGTAATTTAAACTATCTTATTTTAAGAACTATTAAAATCATAGTTTTTAAAATTATAGATCATTTATGTATATTTTTTTATCATATATTGGAATTAGATATTAATTATTATATTATTAATGAATTTTAAGATGAAAATCTCATATGACATTAATTGGAAGAAATGTTAGAGAAAAAATGCCATATAACATTAGTTGTAATCTTTTATTAGTACTAGATTCGTTGTGGAAGACAAATAAACCCTGAACTAATAAACCAAGGTTACAACTTAAAATTTAAACCACAAAACCATTTATCACTAGTGGAATTCAAACCACAATTTGGTGCATTTCTCACCTCTACCCAAAATATAAAATGACCTCACGTGTCAAACTTGTGACCATATTCACATGAAGATGAGCCCTCCACATTTTCATCCCTATATTTTTTTTTTTTCAAAAAAAGCATACGTACCTTTATTACATTCACTAATTTCCACATCTTTTAATACACACAAAAAAAAAAAAAAAAAAAACTTTAGGATAAGAAACTTGTGGAACAGTTGTGTCGCACACAAGTTGTATTATCTCCATATACTCCAATCCCTTCATCCTCATAACACCACTCAAACCAAACCTAAACACATCAACAATGTCTTCCTTGAACATGTTTCTCGCTCCGGCAACCGCCATATCCTCCTCCTCCACCACAACCACCACCAGCATCACCACCAGCACCAGCAGCATTGCCACCACAAGGGCACGAAGAGTGCGGACACTTGCCACGACAAAGGGTTCAAGTGGAAGCAGTGAGGAGAAGAGTTTTTTGGAATGGCTAGCGGGTGCATTAGAGAAAGACGGGTTCGTGGAGACAGACCCGCTTCTTCAGAAGGTTGAGGGTAAGACTACTAGTGGCTCACGGACCGTCTCCAGTAAGAAGACTGCGGCCGCACCACCGAAGAAGAGTGGAGGAGAGAGCAGTGGTGGCTTTGCTGGCCTTGCTGGACTCTTTTCTAAGAAATGATCATGTTATCATTGTTGATTAGTCTGGAGTTTTTATTACATTTGGTAAAATATCGCATTTGATATTTGGTTATATAAAAGTATAATTGTCCAAAACATTATAGAATAATGCATTATTTCTCATATTTTTTTCTACCATCAAGTTTGGTGTGGTTTTTGATCATTTTTATATGACGCGCTTTATTGAAAACTGATACAGTACTGTATATGTTTAGTCGGTACTGGTACAGTATTGGTATGGTGGTGTATTTGGTCCAAAATTTCTCATCCCCACCACAAGTGGCCTAGTGGTGGAGTGACTTGGGTTCTCCAATGGAGACCCAAGTTCAATTCCCATTAGTGCCACTTTGGTGGCCACCGACACCCGCTTTAAAGCCGGACCGAGGACACTCGAGGTCTCGGGTTTGAAACATGTTTCTTACCCCTCTTTGATGGCTATGGGTATTTGCCGCCAGGGATCCTTGTCGGGTGGTGAACTGGGAAGGGAGATCCCTTCCGCGGTCAGGGGTACCGTGCAACTACCCTTTAGAATGAATAGACATAGATGCAAAATATTATACCAAAGATGAGCTCTTGATCTTGTTGAAGCGACTTAAATTGTAGGATTAAAGATCTACAATGATAAGTCATGTACTAGTGTTTGAATCACTATGTATATATTGACAAGGAATTAAGTGCCCATATAACAATTCAGAGTGAAAAACATGCTTCTATGTTATCATAAACATTTATTACTTGTATGAAAACATTTTAGCAAATGATAATCGACTTATATTGAAAATATTACCAAACTTTGCATAAGGGTGTACGGGGCGTTTTCGGGGAGGGCCTTCGGTGAGGGGTTTCCCCGATCGGGAACACTGCCGCCATCAGCGCGGGGTCCCGATTTGGGGGTGGTTTGGGTGTGGGTTCACCGATTGATTTGGCGCATTGTTCGAGATAAGACCGTTGAACAACGGTCGACTTTGATTAAAAAAAAAAAATTCAATTTTTTTTAAACAATATATATCAACCAACCTAAATAATTTTTTTTACCACACTCACTACTCTCAAACTCAAACCCACACCAAAAATCTCAAACTCAAATCTTTTAAACACAAAATGGATTCTAAGCTTCCGTTTCTTTCTACCCTACCCGACTTTCCCGACGATGGAGATGCATCGTCAAGCGATAGTAGCTTAATTTTCTTCCAAAATCTCATCCAACAAGCGGAGCTACTAGACACGGCATCGTCTAGTAAAAAAAATTATATCCGTCGAGATCGTGTGGGGGGCCACGAGACACTCATGGCCGATTATTTTGATGAAAATCCAAAATTTAATGAAGATACTTTTCGTCACAGGTTTCGTATGTCCAAGTCTTTATTCCTAAAAATTGTTAGTGACGTGGAAGCGTATGACGAGTGGTTTCAAGAAGGCTTAGACGGGAGAATGAAGAAAAGTTTTACACCGTTGCAAAAGGTTACTTCGGCAATTAAACAACTTGCAACCGGTAACCCACCAGACGAGGGGGACGAGTATTTAAATATGTCTGAAAGGACCTCTCGTGAGTGCCTTGAATATTTCTGCGAGACGGTATGTAAAAGGTATGGCGGTGAATTCCTACGTAGACCAACGAGCCACGACGTCGCGCTATTGTATCAGGCTCATGAGGAGAGGCATCACCTACCTGGTATGTTGGGTAGTCTGGATTGTACACACTTCGTCTGGAGAATGTGCCCCACAGAATTGCGTGGACAATACATGAGAGGCGATCATCAATACCCGACGGTTATGTTAGAAGCGGTAGCGTCTCAAGATTTGTGGATTTGGCATGCTTTTTGTGGGCCAGCGGGTTCACAAAACGACATCAACGTGTTGCAACAATCTCCGTTATTTCTTGCTCAATGAAACGGAACGGCGCCAAATTGTCCATTTCAAGTGAACAACCACTTATACAAACGCGGGTATTATCTTACTGATGGGATCTACCCTACCTGGTCCGTGTTTGTGAAGTCTTTTCCATATCCACACGACCCGAATGAAAAAAAGTTCAAGAGGCAACACGAGGCCGCAAGAAAAGATGTGGAACGGGCGTTTGGTGTGTTAAAGTCGAAGTGGGGAATACTAAATCGTCCAATGCGTTCGAAAACGGTGAGAAAGATAAGGTCCATCGTGTATACGTGCCTTATTTTACACAACATGATTATAAAAGACGACGGAAGGGCGATAGCACCGGTACATATTCAAGATCCTCCAGTCGAACCCGTCTTCGATGATACAGCCTATACGGAGCTCATTGACGAAGACACGCATTGGAGGCTAAAACACGATCTCGTTGAGCATCTCGGAAGTTTAGATTTGCCTCACCTTGAAGTTGATTCGGACGACGAGTAGTTTGTTTTTATATTTTTCTAGTTTGAATGTATTTTTTTTCTAGTTCGAATGTTTTTTTTTTAATTTAATGAAATGTCTTTTATTTAATTTTTATTTTTATTAATCTTTTTTTTAATTTATAAACATGCATCATTTTAGAAAAAAAAAAAAAAAAAAACCAACTCCCCTAATAGGGGAGTGCCGCCATAAAAAAGGGGTATTAGGGGAGTGTTAGAGGGAAGTTGACGTGGTATTTTCTGGTTGGTCATGTGTAAGAGGGGGGACTCACCTATTAGGTGAGCACCCCTTACACCCTAAGGAGATTGTAACAAGAACTTAAGTGCCCAAGGTCAATCCACCATTAATTTCAATAAGATAATAATAGATGTTACGTAACTAATGGGCATTTACAATAATCATGCTAATGAACAAGAGAAGTCATAAAAAAAGCCCCAAGTGATACACAATAGCAATTATAATTATTATAATTATAATTATAATTATAAATATAAACTAAAATACAAGCTACAGTAACATTTTGTCTTTTTTTTTTCTTGCACTATAAATGTTATACACCTTTAACCTAATCAGTGGCAGAGTTTGACCAAAAGTTTCAAGAGGACGTAAAGTGATGGGACCCAAATTTTTTTTCCTATCGTTATGTTTCGGGTCGGATCGCCTATTCGATTCGGGTCAGGTCAAATAATAATAGCTCCGAATAAAACTAAAAAATTTATTCATTCAAATGACCCGTTCTTGCACATAGAAAAACTAAATATTGTATAACAAACAAAAGACCTATATATATATATATATAGTGAAAGTGTAAAATACAATATCCCTTAACGTACAATATGTACGATATAGTGAAATCGCATGTTATAAAATAGCATGGATGAAATCGCATGTGATAATTTTGATGAAATCGCATGTTGGTTTGTTGTAACAATTTCGCATGTGATAATTTTGATAAAATCGCATGTTGTTTTTTTGTAACAATTTCGCATGTGGTAATTTTGATGAAATCACATGTTGGTTTGTTGTAACAATTTCGCATGTGATAATTTTGATGAAATCACATGTTGGTTTTTTGTAACAATTTCGCAACCAACATGCGAAATTGTTACAAAAAACCAACATGTGATTTCAATGTAGGATGAAAATCTGACTGTCACACCCTGACTTTTGCGGAAGCGTATGATGTGTGACTTGTTCAATATCACTGCATTCAATCATAATAAACAACTATATGATCAAAACGCTGTTCATCCATTCATTAAGTTTAAAATACTACAAACACCAGTCATTTAAGTTTCAACAACACAACCTTTGACTAAGTTACAAACTAACAAAAGTGGATGACATCCAAACTTGGAATTTACATCTAGAAACGACACCAGCGCCCAAGATCCAACTTGTTTCCTGAAATACATGTAATTTTGAAAACATTAACAAAAGTTGAGCGAGTTCATGCGTTTTGTAAGAGTACTGATAAGCTGGTAAACATTTGAGAGACTCCTTTGAAAACAGGTATGAAAAGCGTCTATGAACAGATCAAATTACTGTTTTGCAAGGATATTAATGTATGTGAAGACATAGGGAGTCTCAATACGAGTAGACTTTTGTCCATGTCGAATCCCCTCGACTGTGTAGAATTCACCTCGACTGTGTCAAATTCACCTTGACTGTGTCAAATTCCCTTGACTGTATCAAATCACCTTGATTGTGTCAAATCACCCTTGATCGTTGTCGAATCACCTCGACTGGGACACTAAAGCACTCTAAGTGGTCACATAAGAACCATGAGTGGGGCTCGGCCGTAACCGTTAGATCTAACCTTTGTCCATAATTCTTATGAGAGTTATTAGCATTTCAATTTCAATCTATGCGCACATGATCTAATAGTTCATTTCATAACCAAATCATACCATTTGAACATTCGTAACATGTATTCCACCCCCGAGAGTTATAAATCCGAGAACAATTAAGAGAAAAGGGGGACATGAACTCACAAGTTTGCGTCCTGCTATCTCGTATGCTCAAAGGTCCTTCTATGAGTCGTACAACTACCTACACACGTGCCATGTTTTATTAGACGTTTAGGTCATGTAACGACTCGTTGTCTTAGTTGTTCATTAAGACTTGTTTTGGAAAACTTGGTGTATGTCGAGTTACATCATTGATGTATATTATAATATTCCAAAGTATATAATTAATTATTAAAATAATAAATATTTTAACTTAAATTATATTTATTAAATTTTGGAATATTAGTTAAAATAATATATTTAACTTGCCACATAATGTATTTGTACATGTTAACTTCCCCAAGGATGGGTGTATTCATACTCGTGTTCTTAAACTTGTGTATTTTGCCAAGTATTGGTGGCATATTCTGGTGTGTATTAGTACGTACAAGAATACGTATTTCCTTGTATTTATTAAGTATCTTTATACTTAATTTTTGTATTTCAATTTCCGGAATATTTATTTTTAACCAATAAAAATCACCAATTTATATTCTTAAAATATATGTATTTTAAGAAATCTGTTATAGAAAATTATCTATAATCCTTCCTTGGCAAAAATAATTATATTTTCATATAAACCTCAAAAATAATATATTTTCAAGGTTAACTTAGAAAATATTTATGAATCCATTTTTCACCCCAAAAATAATATATTCCAAATTTATTAAGAAAATATATATTTTCTCCGAAAATATCACATTTTCTAATTGTTCAAGAAAACATATATTTTTCCTTACTTAAAAATAATATATTTTCTTCTTGTCAAAAATATGATATATTTTTGTAATGTTTATAAAAATCATATTTTCGTTTTCTTGGTTTCCAAAGTAACGTTTACCAAAATATACTTATGACTTTAGTTCCGGAATATTTATGTAAGTTATATTCCTTGTTCGGTTTGCCCAAACTTTGGGTATAAATTATATTATTTATTTCTTGGGATTTTGGTAATATTTTGCATTGTAATTTTTGGTATTTTGGTGAGTTTTATTATTTCAAGTCCTAAAATAATATAACTAATACACATAATATACAAGTAATCACACACATGGTGACATCTAAATATATATTCTCCTAAATACATATTTAGTCATTTTTATTTATCAAAACCAACCTCCAATACTTATAATTTTTGTTATAAAAATTATGGCAATTTTTATATGAAAAATTATGGTTAAAATATACTTGTTAACACTTGTTTAAAAATATATTTTTCTAAGTGTTAAATTTCTAGAAAAATTTTGCCATAGTTTCCCCTTAAAAATGGAGGTTTCCATGCTTTCAAAGCATATCATTTTCTTTTAAAAATCATCACAATCAACAACAAATCAAATAATACTTACCAAGTGCCATAAATCAAGCATTAATCACTACTTCATGAACTTGAAAATTTATAAAAATTTGTAGTAACTTACTAGTGTATTTAGTAAGTTTAGTTACCCTTTAAAGTGTGGTTATTTATTTAAAAATATCATTCTTGAAGAATTTAGATCTTCACATCTTGTAAAGTGATTTTCTAAAAATATTTCTTCTTGATTTTTTCTTGTTAAATATATTTTTCTACACTTAATTAACCACTAAAAATGTGGTTAGTTTCTTTAAGAACCAAGTTTTTGTAAATCTTGTATTTTATTCATGGTTCCTTGAAAAATATTTCTTGAAATCACATACTTACAAGATTCTCATTACAGTTTGATCATCTTTATTCAAGAAAACAATTTATACTTCAAGTTCATGCTTTAACATAAGGATGATCTCTTGATCTTTAACATAATCATCCTCTCATCTTGCTAGATTATGTCTTTAATCACTATCTAGCAAGATCATATGATGTTTAACATTATCAACATAAACAATCAACAACCAAGTAGCATAACAACACATAAACAACATGTATTCTTATGATTTTTAGTCTTATGTTTAAGATTTATGTTCTTGATTCATGGTGTTCTTCATGTTTAATCTTTTACATGACCTTTTAACCAACATAATAAGAAGTAAAATAAGATCATGAGAGTCTTACTACTAGCACAAGGCTAGGGAAGAACAAGAAGCAAGATGATGAAGAAAACAGGTGGTTAATAGCTCTCCAAGAAGGTCCTTCAAGTCTCCTTGCTTCCAACCTTCCTAAGTATGCTTGAATCACCTTAGAGGCACCTTAGATTATATGGAAATGGACTTGAAATGAGAGTGTAGAGATATGGGGTGTTGGCCGTGAGCTCTTGAAGGAGAAGATGGGAGTTTTGTGGTGTTGAAGTGTTAGAATGATTAGGAGCTTTAGTCTTAAGGTTTATAAGAAAGATCCTCCAACATGTTATAGCATAATGGATATTGTGTTTGGAATATTCTCTATAAGTAAATAAAATAATCAAATAAAATCTTCAAGTGGGACCCATGTCCATAACCGGTTATCGGGGGGGGGGGGGGGTGTGTCTAGTTGAGATAAAATGGTAAGTTAAGTGTTATAGTTAGATTTCAAGTATACTAGTTAGGGTTATATGTGTTATATGTTTATAGGATGTGTTATGATGTTCGGTGATCATAACTAGCTTCGTAACACTAAAACAATGCTTCTAGTGAAAATTTGGTGTTTCGGGTAGTGTCCGGTTGTTCGGTTGGTTACCGGTTCGTTAAAGTGCTAAATCGCGCAGTTTAGTGTGCTTTATGTAGTCTTTTATGACAGTTTCGATCCCCGACACTTAGGAAAGTATTCTGGGCCATTAAACCACATTTCTGCATCATATTTAGTTGTTAAAATGCTGAAAATTGCTGAATTTTGGTGTTTTCTGCAAAATTCTGCAGTTTTAGTGTGTTTCTGGCACTTTCCGGTACCTATATCATTCACTAGGAAGGCAGTTTTGTAATCCCTACTTTCCTACACACTATCCTAGCGTAACACTTGGTTCTGGGGCTCATTCTGTGTCTTAATATGATGTTTGTCTGAGTACTGAACTCCCGTCAGTACTTCTAGTTTGTCTGATAACTGTGCTAACTTTGTTTCATGCACTAATTAAACCATAGTGTGTTGCATGTGATAAAGATAAAAATCTTGCAACATGAAATGCCATTGCATGTATATGACAATAATCAGAAATTCATTCGTCTTGTTAATTCAATCATGCACAGTCATTAAAGCACATATTACTATTTATTATTGTACGGAATTCATGGTAAAATGTCAGTTGTCACATTCTCCCCCTGTTAAAAGAATTTCGTCCCGAAATTCAAGCTATGCTATTAGTCGCAGGGGAATTGTGAAATAGTTGGGGATACTTAGAACTGATTTGGTCTTCACGTTCCCGAGTAAACTCTGGGTCATGAGGCGAATTCCTATGAACTTTGACAAGTTTAATACGACTTCTCCGTGTTTCATGGGCTTCCAGTCCGCAACCTTAAAAGGTTCTCTAGTAAATTGGAGTTCGTCGTTGACGTGAATCTTGTTTGCGGGAATGTCGACTGTTTCATGAGTCAGACTCTTCTAAAGACTGGATACGTGAAACGTGTCGTGAACACTGCTAGGTTCATCTGGAAGTTTCAGCTTGTAAGCAATGGTTCCGATCCTTTCCAGGACCTCGAAAGGTCTAATATACCATGGGTTCAACCTCCCACGCTTTCCAAATCATACCACGCCTTTCCAAGGCGAGACTCTTATTAAAACCATATCTCCCATCTCAAATTTCTAACTGTTTCCGCCGCTTGTCGGCGCAGTCTTTCTGTATATCACGTGCTGTCTTGATACGATCACATATCTGAACGATCTTGTCTGTAGTTTTCCTGAACCAATTTGGGGCCAGTAATTCATTTATCTCAGGTCTCCGTCCAACACAACGGGGACCGACACTTACGTTTCATATAAAGCTTCACACGAGGCGGCCTAAACGGCGGTGTGATGAATATTATTGTAGGAAAACCCCACTAAGGGCAAGTGAGTATTCCAACTTTTCATCAAAGTTGATCACACAAGCACGTAACATGCCCACCACAGTCTGTATCATTCGTTTACTCTGGCCGTTCTCCTGGGGGTGAAATGTAGTATTAAGGTTCAACCGTGACTCATACGCCTTTTGAAACATCTGCCATATCCTTGGCACAAAACGACCATCTCGGGCGCATAAAATAGAAACAGGCACTCTATAACGTGCCACAATCTCTCTAAAATAAATCTCTGCTAATTTCCTTGGGCTGTCTTCCTCACTGATTGGTAGGAAAGGTGCAGTTTTGGTGTGCCGGTCAATAATCACCCAAATCGTATCGTGACCTCTTTGGGTTCTTGGTAGCATGTAATGAAATCCATTAAGATTCGTTCCTACTTCCACATGGGAATCTCAGGCTGTTGCAGCAGCCCGGATGGTTTCTGGTATTCTGTCTTAACTTCGACGCAAGTACGACAGTTACCCACATATGTAGCTATATCAGCTTCCATCTTGGGACATCCATACTAATCCTTCAAGTCTTGGTACATCTTGTCGGATCCAGGATGGATCGAGTACCTTGACCTATGAGCCTTGTCCCAAAATAAGCGTACGTAAATTGTTGTGAGTCGGAACCCCAAAGTCGTTCCATGGAGTGTAAGGTTCCGTCTTCCTTAGGGAATAACTGCACTTCCATCCCATGTAACACTTCAGCTTGATGGTTCTCTGGTTTGAGCACCTCTTGCTCAGCTTCACGAATCCAAGTGACGAGATTTGTATGTATGATCATCTCTAAGGCTCGCACCCTTAGAGGCTTTGCGCGTTCCTTGCGGCTCAAGGCGTCTGCTACAACGCTCGCCTTGTCCAGGTGATACTTAATCCCACAGTCGTAATCATTCAGTAGCTTATTCCATCTAGTTATCTCATGTTTAAGTCCTTCTGATCAACGGTGTGCTGTAAACCCTTGTGATCAGTAAAGATCGTGCAGCGTTTTCCTATACAAGTAATGACGCCAAAATTTCAACGTGCAATTACTGCCCTAGTTCAAGGTCTCTTCTCATGATCCTTTAATCAACGTGACGCGTATGCGATGACTTGGTCTCGTTGCATCAACACGCAATCGAGACCTTGTCGAAAAACGTCACGAGAACCACAATTTTATTGGTACTGTCAGGTGAAGATAAGATAGGTATCGTCTGGGTTAGGGTTGTTAGCGGTTGTGCAATCCTTGAAAAGTTTTCTAGGAGTCGTCTGATACAGCCTACAATCCCCAAAAATTCTTAGTTGTGTCTTAGGGACTCCTTAGTTCTTGATTGCAGGATCGACATGAATCCCATTCTTATTCACCATGTGACCTAAGAATCTTGCCTTGCGAATCCAAGGTTCACACTTCGACATCCTAGCACACAGCTGTTCTTTCTCCAAGAGTCCCAAGATAAATTACAGATGTTGCTCATGACCTTCCTTGGTCTTTGAGCATATAAGAATGTAGTCAATAAATATAATCACGATCTTATCCAGGTACGCTTACACACCTGATTCATGAGGTCCATGAATACTGCCGGTGCATTTGTTAAGCCAAACGGCTTGACAAGGAATCTCGTAATGCTCAAAGTGAGTCCTAAAGGTCGTTTTAGGGATACTTTCTTCTTGTATTCGCAGTTGAGGACATCCTGACCTCAAGTCGATCTTTGAGTAGTAACTAGAACCCTACAATTGGTTGAACAGGTCATCAATCCTTGGCAAAGGATACCGGTCCTTGATATCCAATTCTCTGAAGTTGATGCAACACGGAAACTGCCAACCTTCTTCTTATCGAATAGCACTGGAGCTTCCCAAGGCGAGAAGCTTGGTCTGATGAATCCTTCATTCTAGCAGTTCTTGTAGTTGAGTCGTTAGTCCTTGTATCTCGAACGAATCTATTCGGTAAGGCGTCATCCGTCGCCGGTGCCGCTCCTGGCACTAGGTTTATCCTAAACTCCTCTTGTCGCTGTGGAGGTAACCCTGGCAAGTCTTCAGGAAAGGCTTCTGGAAATTCCTCCACCACGGGGATGTCTTTAGGCTTTGGCTTCTTGGTCTCCTTATTGACAACATGAATAAGGGAGGCTATGCAGCCTATCCAGAGGCGCTTCTGTGTCTCTATGACCAAAGTGAGACATCGCAAATCCACCGCCTTATGGGGCCTAGTGCCCTCGCATCTATTGCAAGAAGGTTGTGTACTATAAGTGTCTCATCATTCGCAAGATGGATGCGAATGATTTTCCTTTTGACGAACAACTTCAGCTCTACACTTGGATATCCAATCCATGCTGACTATAATATCATGACTTCCCAAGTCAACGGTAATAGGAGGTTCCCGCTCTCTAAGTTCCAAAATACAATCCCTAATCATCTCATTCGCCTTAACTAACCTCCCATTTGCCAATTCTAAAGAATACGGGACGCCAATCCTACTTGAAACTAGACCAAGTAGGTTCTTAATTCCTAAGGATATAAGGTTAAAGTCGGTGCCAGAATCAATAAAAAATGGATGCATAGAGTTGGTTAATAGGGAACATACTCGTAACCGCATCTGGATCTTGGCGTGCTTCACGAGCTCCGATCGTGAAGACCCTTCCTCGCTTGGTTCTTCCTAGGGCAATCTTTCCTAAAGTGCCCCACGTCCCCATATTTGAAGCAACCTGGAACTCTACCATTATTGTTTCCGTCTTGATTGCCGTCATCATTTCCTCCTTGTTTGGGATACTTCACCCAACAGGCGTCCTTGTTGTGTCCTTCTTTTCCACACCTATCACACTTAGGCCTCAGACATCAACCTTCATGGTGGAACTTGCACTCATCACATCTCGGCTTAGTCCCCAAGTAAACCTTACCACCGGCCTTATTGGTGGCTCCATAAGCTTGCATGCCACGGGGCGGTTCCAATTCCCTTCTTTTGTTTGCTTTAGAGCTCTCATAACTGACTTGGGTGCCTATCTTTAGGTTCGAAGACTTTCTTTTGTTATTGCCCGAAGACTCCACATGAGTTTCTTTCTTGTTTGTCTCAGATCCCAAAAACTTTCCCATACGAAGAGCTTCTTCAGTAAGTGTAACACTCAAATCGATAGCCTCTGTGATGGTTGGAGGCTTTGAGGCAGTAACCATGCTTAGGATTTGAGGTGCAAGCCCCCAAATGAATCATTCAATCCTCTTGAATTCAGGCTCGACTAAGTAGGGAACAACCCTAGACAAGTTGTGAAAGCGTTGGACATACTCAGAAATCTTCGACCCGTCCATTTTCAAATTCCAGAACTCAGTCTCAAGCTTCTGGATGTCGGCCCTGGCGCAGTATTTCTTCCGCATCAATTCCTTGAGCTCGTCCCAGCTCAGTGCATAAGCAGTAGCTTCACCAAGAGTCTGAACCTGAAGGTTCCACCAGGAGAGTGCGCCATCCAAAAACAACCCTGAAATATAGGTAACTCTCTGCTCGGGCGAACATTTACTCATTCTCAGAACAGAGTCAGTCTTTTCTGCCCAACGAACAAAAGCAATGACACCTCCTGTGCCATCAAAATTCAATGGCTTGCAGTCCAGGAACTGTTTATAGGTGCAGCCAGTTGGAGGGTTATTTCCAGGAGTGCCACCACTGTGTTCAGAGTGGAGGGCTTCATGCTACGCTATAGCTTGGGAAATGCGCTCATTGAGTTTGGCCTCAGTTTTTGGTAACATATTGGTGTCTGTGTCACGTCTGGGCGGCATTCCTTCTGGCAAAAAGGTATGGGGTAGGTTAGACAACATTCCATAATTGTCCATGAGGTATATATTACCACAAGCAAACATGTAATCACCCAAATCACATGCATATATAATCAATCAATGTATAAGTAAGGAAACAACTACTGAGCTTTCGTATAGGGTTGACAACTTGACTTATTGTTTGTAACAGGGAAAACAAAATGAACTCGAGGTTACATCACCTCGGTCATACAAGTCTCATAATATGAAAGTAGTAGTTATTTTCCTTCTACATTGGTTTTCTTAGGTCTTTAGCTTCACAAAGACAAGTATACTTCCCAAGAGATGGGGTGTCACACCCCAACCGATGGCAGAATCATCGGGGTGCGGCACTGAGCGAAACAGATTGTCCAGAAGTTTCCATAACAACTATATTTACCAATTATTTAAAGCAACATGTCCCATACCATGTCATAAAAGATAATACAATTATTACAGAAAAGATCGAGTCAAATTGTTCTGTTCCGACAACTCAGATTTGTATTACACACAATTGTTTATTGTTGACCTAGGTCTTTCCTAGCCTCGATTTCAAAGCAAGCTAAGCAAATAAGCATCCTAAGCACCTGTCACATACGTTAAAGTAAAAGTCAATACGCATAGTGTAAAGTTGAGCATACAAGTTTAATAGATATAATAGAGTTCGAAATCGTTACCCATAACCAGCACGTACACAGTGTAAAATGAGGCATGTTAGTTATCGACATGAACCTATTGATACCAATGACTGTGAGTTGACTGCCCGAGGCAGTTTGTAATACACACTCACCACAATGAGCCATGTAACAAATTGTCCTTAACAACCCCTGAGAACAGGTGTTGAGTCCAAACAAATAGTACTACTGTTGCTAAGGCATGTAGACAGCATTCCATGTGTAAAGATAACAAACAAGCATTCACTAAGTCACATATAACATGCGGTATTGGTTAGCGTTAAAGTATTGCGTAGTGTGATTGATGTGATTTAGAATAAGTAACGTATGTAACACCCAAAAGTGCGTAAAGCAAAAAGGGATCGAGTATACTGATGTGTGTAAAATGCAACATATAAATTACATCAAATGAGGCATAAAACTAACCCTTTTTAAGTACTAATGTTGGAAAAAGCGTGCTTTTGTCTTCCTTTTGTATTTTCAGGGTTAAAAGAGCTTAAACGAACAAAAGAAGCAAAAATGCAGCCAAATCCAACATAAATACAAAGAAAAGGAAGAAACGTGGCATGCCCGACTCCTCGACAGCATCTCCCAAAGCAAAAACAAGAAGAAAGCTGAGCATGGGGTTGTGCCCAGCTGAGCATGGGGCTGTGCCCAGCTCAACACGGGGCGTGTCCAGCTCAACACGGGGCGTGTCCAGTGAACACGGGGTCATGGTCAGCCTTGGCACAAAAGACAAACCTGTAGAAGCTTCTACTGCCCACCACGGGGCCATGCCCAGCGGACACGGGGGCGTGGTCAACTTCCTGTAGGCGCATTTATTGTAATTGCGAATTGCAATTAATGAAGAGAGAGAGAGAGAGTCAAATGGACACGGGGCCATGCCCAGTGGACACGGGGACGTGCCCAGGCTTCTGTTCAGCCTATAAATAGGAGTGCTTGGAGTTCTTGCAACTCATCCCTTGGCACACCACCTCTCTCACACTTCACCCACCACCCACCACCACCATAACACCATCATCCACCACCATCATCCATTGTCCATCATAGAGTGTGTGAGTCGTATCGGGATCCAAGATTGATCGTAAGAGTTCTTGACAATCAAAGGCCATGTTTGCCGAAGTCTCTTACATCACTTAGTGAAGACAAGTGTTTAGTGTAATACTTTTTTATTTTTAATCTTTTGCACTTTTTAATTGGTTTTGTATTAATGACTTTAATTACTAATTTCTTATGTTGAAGGTGATTCTTCCTTATCGTTTGTCCGTGGTGTCTTGGCATTATTTTACTGTCTATATAAAATAAAAGATTTTCACCATTCATATCTCCACGGTCTATATGGAGATATGTTGTGTGACACTTCGGATTTTCTCGGACAACCTTCTTGATGTAACATTTCGTGTACGTATATTATTAAATGAGATCTATGAATTATCTGTTATTACGTGTGGTATGTATGTATATTATATGTGTGTTACAAGTGAGCCGAGACCCCAAGGACCCGACTCGAGACCACTCCCGGTCTCGAGTGAACAGTGAACCGATGGGCCGTTGGGCCACTTCCTTTAGCCTCACACGAAACCCACTCGGAAACCCATAAGGGTGCATGGCCCTTGAATGGGTTATAAAATCCCCACATAAGCCACACTTCCCTCATTTTGACACTCAAACATTCTCTTGCTCACACACACTCCCTCTAAAACCCTAGAACATCACCACAACCCCCTCTCCTCCTTCTCGGATTCAACCGGCAACAAGAGCACTCTCGGATTGACTCGGAATCATCACTCGAAGGCTCCATCCTAGCACCAACTTGAACACCTTCGTATCACTCTTGAATCGGTTAGTGTTTTAGATGTCCACTAGGTGTTTTGGTACATAATGGTGCTATTTGCTTTGAAATGTTTGAAATGATGGATGAAATATGTGAACTCTTGCATGATAATGAAGTGTTAAGACATTTGGATGATGAATTATTGATAGTATAAGATGTTCATGATCATAGATTTATGTTGATAGTGCTTAGAATAAATGTTACATAATTATTATTGTTAAATGCATGTTTGGGTAGATTGAAGGTTTAGTGATTTGCATCTAAGTTCACATGAATGAATCGGTTTGTTGGAACATGCTTGTTTAGGATGAGATAACCCTAAAGATGAACTGTTTGAATGAAAATGAATAATGAAGAACAAGTTGAATGTGGTATGAATGTTCAAAAAAATGCATGTTTTGATCTGTTTTGATTAATTACCGGACAAGAAAACATGTTGATGCACTCTCATTGGATAGTACACATTACCATGAAATCAAAATGCCATTGGCTAGTACATAGGACAGGTTCTAGAAGGATTCAGGTGCACGTAACAGTGGTTGCGAGTCGGAACCCTTGGTTGCGACTCGAGACCAAAACGTGATTCCTCGAGATCTCCCGGTTGCGACTCGCAAGCAGCACACTCGAGACCAAAGCATGATGAACCGAGACCAAGGTTGCGAGTCGGAACCCCTGGTTGCGACTCGAGACCAAAGCATGATGAACCGAGACCGAGGTTGCGAGTCGGAACCCTTGGTTGCGACTCGAGACCGTGTATTCTCGAGTCGAAACCGCCCTTGTCTCGACTGGGCTGCCTAAGTGTTATTGGGCTAAAAGCGTGTTGGACTATCTATTGACTGGGCTGCATGTGTTCTGTTACTGTTTGTTTGCGAAGATGTTAGGGCAGGCCCAATGACCCAACTGTTGAATGTGTGCATTTTAAGTGTGTCTATATGTGTTTGCTATACGTGATTACTTGTACCCCAACTTGACCTATATTTGGTAACCATGCTAGGACGTGGTGACTAACGTGTTTGACCAAGTAAAATATCTACCGAGCAACCCAAGGTGAGTTCACAACCTAAAGCATGCGTTCCCGGTGGTTTGGGAAACGGAACTAAAAACATACTATCTCCTATGAGGGATACAACTTACTTTTCTTCCCTTGTTATTGGGAACCTTTAGTTAATTACTGTTTATACGGATTGCAACAAACGGCACTAAACGAAACTCTATCACTCAAGTCCCTACTACATAATACCGATTAGTCGCCGGGGCCAGGCGAACGGGTTATTAGTTGATAGCGCTATTTAGGTCTTACCAACCTCACACCGTGCCATGGTATGGGATCGGTCGTGAACTAATGTACTCAGGCATCCGTCAATGATGATAGAACATTGACATCGGGGCATCCTGCGGAAACGCAAACGGTTACCTAGTGTTCGGTATTGGAAAAACAGTTTAGTCGCTAACTTTTGGGGTAGCTCCCCATGGCATGTATAAACGAGTAAATTAACTAGTGAAACAAGTTTTTGGTAATTAAAACTGGACAACTAGTGAACTCACTCAGCATTATTGTTGACACCTTACTGCATGCTTTGCAGGTAACCAGTGACTGAGGAGCTGCTGCTTGGGGATGTGTAGTGTTCGTCCACCCCTGTGTTGGGTGTTAAATAAACATGAACTATGAACCTTGTTTAAAACTGTTTTACTTATGCTTCCGCTACTTACTACTATTTGAACTTAAAACTTTAAACTCTAAACTTGATATTTGCTAATCGTATGGTTAGTAAGTATTACTTTGGTCATTAATTCAATTATTCAGTATAATTGGTGGCTGGATCCTGGTCAGTCACGCCCTCAAGCGGATGGTACTCCGCAGGTGGAATTTGGGGGTGTGACATGTTGGCTACCTGGTCGGGGGTTAAGGGAACGGTTTGGTAAGAGTCTTGCCATTGTTCAGTGTATAGATCCTGCAAAGGACCTGGGTCAAATTTAGTAGGACCTCCTTCAATACCCAAAGGTATTGGATGGCGGGGGTCCAAACTCTTTGATCCCCTCATAAGTTAAACTACTATTAAAACTTTAACCCAGCTACTTAGGTCTGTATCCCTGCTGACTCAGACTACTTAGCTGAGGGTAACGTCGCCTTCAAAAGAGGGGCCTACCACATTATGCATTAACAACTTAATTAATTATCTTTCAATAATCCGACCCTTTAGGATTGTATCCTTGCTGACTCAAACTACTGGGTTGAGGGTAACGTCGCCTTCAAAAGAGGGGCCTACTACAATAACTAAGATAATCTCTTAAACAAGTGCAAAAGTGCAAAAATAATCAAAGGTTACACTACACACGAGTCGGATCCAAGTGATTCATCTCATCTATTTGTTATTATTTTTATTTTATTTTTCAGCATTTTAGTTAGTTTTATTTTCTTAGTTTAAAATCTTTTTCTAACATTTTGATTTGATTAGACGTTGAGGATAAACCGGTACTAAAAGCTCTTGTGTCCTTGGACGACCTCGGTATCTTACCAACACTATACTACGTCCACGATGGGTGCACTTGCCCATATGTGTGTTTAGTGTTAGTAAATATCGTGTTTTATAAATTTAAAACTTGGCTAAAAGTGTAAAAAGGGCTTAAAATATACATCTAAAACATATATACACTAACACGCATCAAGTTTTTGGCGCCGTTGCCGGGGACACAAGGATTTTAAGAAAGCTTAAAATCGACGGCCTAATCTGTTTTTCAAAATGCGCGCACATTTTTCTGCATTTTAGTTTAGTTTGCATTTACAGTAGCCTGAACACGGGGCCGTGTTCACTGAACACGGGGCCGTGCTGCATATTTCTCATTAAACACCCAGATACAGAGTCTGAACACGGGGTCGTGTCCATTGTACACGCCCCCGTGCTTAACGAGACCAGTAACTTTTATTAAAACGCCCAGATACAGACACTGGACACGGGGCCGTGTCCACTGAACACGGGGCCGTGTCCAGCCTCTGTTTCCGTCTTTATTCTTGTTTTCTGGTCCCGAGACTTAGTTGTGGTCTGTTGAGTGATCCCTATGGATCAATACTCAGGAGGCTACAACTACACCTGTGAGGAGGATGATTATATGAGAGACTATTGCACTAATTGTGGAAACCCGCACTCGGTACAATATTGTAGCTTATTTCAACCATCCACTTCATACAACTATTGTGAGGAGCCCAGGTACGTCGACTTCATACACATCCTATGAAGACCAAAGGTATGAACCTTCCCCCTCATACTCATATTTTGATGAACCAAGGTATGAACCCTCTTACTCATACTTTGAGGAGTCAAGATATGAACCACCACCTTCATACACTTATTATGAGGAACCATGGCGTGAACAACCCACCTCATATGAGTACTATGAAGAACAAAATTACGACCCTTATCCATCATATACTTACAATGAAGAACAATGGTATGAACCATCTACTTCATATGAGTACTATGAGGAACCAAGGATCGAACAACCGGATTCAAGCTTTGAGGATCCCGATCCTTTCTCTATCACCGAAGTGACCGATAGGATATTAGAACACATTAAAACTATCAAACGGTGCATAAAAGAATCTCGCGCAAGGGAAGAGGAGTCCCGCGTAAGAGAAGAATTAAATAAAGAAACGATAGTTGAAGAGTTAAAAATGGAAGACCAAATAAGTGAAAAACCGACACATGAGTTAAACAACGAAAAAGGTTAGGCCGATAACCTTAAAATGCAAGAGGAGTCTAATTTTGAAGAAATTAATCTCTTGTCACATTCTTTTGAAAATCATTGTTTAGTACCCACTCATGCTAAGTTTTTAAAAGAGTTAAACACTAGCACTAAAATTGACGAAATGGTAAGTATTAGGTTAACTAATGATCAAACTTCACTAATAAAAGAAGACCCTTTTGAAATCAACATTACACCGGTTCCATGGTTTTTTTCAAAATTCATTTATTAGTAATATCACAATTGATAAAGATCTTTGTGTTAACATAATGCGCAACTACATTTTCGAAAAAATTAAGTATTAGTGATTTTTCTCCACTTCAAATACCCATTTTTCTATCTAATCGGAAAGTAATAAAGTCACTCGGTGTAGTTGAGGATGTCTTGGTCCAAACAAACCAAATGGTAATCCTAACCGACTTTGTCATCCTCGATGACGCTCCTCTAGTGTTGGGACGACCTTTTGTAAAAACCCACGAAGCTTTGAAAAACCAGAAGTACAATAATCTATCCATTCAATTAGGGGCATTTAAAAAAAGTGTCGATCTTGAGCGATCAATGAAATATCCAATCGGCAATGACGACCCCTAATTGAAGATGAGCCAGAACCACCCGATAAGGTGGGTCTAGCCAAGGACCCTTATAAACGTGGCGCACCACGGAGGCATTCCGCGGAACTATCCTTAGTTTTAGATTAACTTTTATGTTTTCTAGTTTAGTTTTACTTTTCAGGAATAAAACACACTCAAAATGGTGGAGGTTACTAAGGGAAGCTTGAACCCACACCCCATGCACAAAAACAGAGCCTCCCGACAATTTTTCTTCATTACAGCAAGTTCAGCACGAGGCCGTGCTCACCCAACACGCCCCGTGCCCAAGGTTCTGCAGAAAATGCCCAGTTCAGGTAACCAGACATGGGGCCGTGCTCACTGAACACGCCCCCGTGCCCAGCCTTCTGATTACTTTTGGTACTGGCAGTCTGGACACGGGGCCGTGCTCAGCCAACACCACCCCGTGTTCAGCTATCCCGTAACATAAAATCTTGTTTTTAGCCCAATTTTACACCTTTTAATCAACCGAAAAACTTATTTTTGGGACACATTGAGGACAATGTGTAATTTTAGTGTGGAGGGATGCTAAAACCTTGAATTTTGCAAGTCCTAATTAACAAGCCTTACACAAAACTCTATTGGAACCGCTAATCACCCCAATTTTTTTTTTTAAATTTTCATTTTTTTTACTTGTCTAAGTTTAAGTTGGGAATTTCAAGTTCTAACAAGGTTATATTTTTACAAGTTTACAACCGATAGCGTCGTGATAAAAAGAACCAACATAAGAAAATTATGAAATGGCATGACAAGCTTAGTTAAAATTTGATTATATATACTTGATCATATAAAAACCCATTCCCACAAAAGTGAGTTTTGAGCCTTTGTTGAGCATACAAATACATATCTTTACACTAAATGCTCATTTTTCGTTTCTTGTGTGAATAGTCGCTTGGTTCATACAACTCTAGAACTTGCCATGACAATGCATTCCCGGTCCTTACCAATTTAAACCCGAGTAAGTAAATGATGGAGGCATTAAGACTAACCTTTTTTTTTTCTTTCTACACCATTATTTTTCATTTTTTTTACC
This sequence comes from Helianthus annuus, assembly GCF_002127325.2. NCBI lineage: Eukaryota > Viridiplantae > Streptophyta > Magnoliopsida > Asterales > Asteraceae > Helianthus > Helianthus annuus. The sequence goes on from NC_035438.2 coordinate 55,374,430, forward strand.
ACCTACCCAAAATCCCCTAGTTAACCCCTTTGAGCCTAAACCTTCTCATTTCTTAACCCAAAACAAACACCCTTTTTCCCACCAAAACCCCTTTTTCATTTTAAACCCTTTATTATAGTAACAAAGCTCGGTTTTTCTTATGACTTCCTTATAAAAAAAGAGAGAGAGAAAAATGATGATGATAATGAAGCCAAAAGAAATAGACAAATAAGGTTATCAAAAAGAACTTTGTTTGAAAAATTGCTTCATTAAAATAAAAAGTCAAAAAAAAAAGTCTTACGAAAACCGACGTTTTTTACGCCTTTTTCCCTTTTCTACTAACCACTAACCCAACCACCTACCTTTAACCCAAGCCTAACCCTTCCCCCCAAAAGTCCTCTTGATATTTACAAAGGTATATTGTTAAAAAGGAGGAGGATTGATTGCTTGGCAAGCTTATGGTAGGAGTAAGTTCCATGCCGCTCTCGAGTGATTCACTAAAAAAATACATCTTCGGCCGAGTGTTGAGTGATCTCCCGTGAGGTATGTGAACTTGTATATAAATGAAATTTTAAAAAGGATGTTATGCCCAAATAAGTAATTTCTCTTATGAAACGTTCTAAATAAATCATAACGAATAGGATTGTAAATAGTATAAAAATAAAACCCAATAAGGATCTTGGATTCCCGACACCCAAGACAAGCCCAAAACCTTCTCTTCTACCAATTCCATTTGGGAGTGTAAGCCACATATTAAAGAGTTTTGCTTGAGGACAAGCAAAGATTCAAGTGTGGGGGTATTTGATGTGTGTAAAATGCAACATATAAATTACATCAAATGAGGCATAAAACTAACCCTTTTTAAGTACTAATGTTGAAAAAAGCGTGCTTTTGTCTTCCTTTTGTATTTTCAGGGTTAAAAGATCTTAAACGAACAAAAGAAGCAAAAATGCAGCCAAATCCAACATAAATACAAAGAAAAGGAAGAAACGTGGCATGCCCGACTCCTCGACAGCATCTCCCAAAAGCAAAAACAAGAAGAAAGCTGAGCATGGGGTTGTGCCCAGCTCAACACGGGGCATGTCCAGCTCAACACGGGGCGTGTCCAGCGAACATGGGGTCATGGTCAGCCTTGGCACAAAAGACAAACCTGTAGAAGCTTCTACTGCCCACCACGGGGCCGTGCCCAGCGGACACGGGGGCGTGGTCCACTTCCTGCAGGCGCATTTATTGTAATTGCGAATTGCAATTAATGAAGAGAGAGAGTCAAATGGACACGGGGCCGTGCCCAGGCTTCTGTTCAGCCTATAAATAGGAGTGCTTGGAGCTCTTGCAACTCATCCCTTGGCACACCACCTCTCTCACACTTCACCCACCACCCACCACCACCATAACACCATCATCCACCACCATCATCCATTGTCCATCATAGAGTGTGTGAGTCGTCTCAGGATCCAAGATTGATCGTAAGAGTTCTTGACAATCAAAGGCCATGTTTGCTTAAGTCTCTTACATCACTTGGTGAAGATAAGTGTTTAGTGTAATACTTTTTATTTTTAATCTTTTGCACTTTTTAATTGGTTTTGTATTAATGACTTTAATTACTAGTTTCTTATGTTGAAGGTGATTCTTCCTTATCGTTTGTCAGTGGTGTCTTGGCATTATTTTACTGTCTATATAAAATAAAAGATTTTCACCATTCATATCTCCACGGTCTATATGGAGATATGTTGGCTACCTGGTCGGGGGTTAAGGGAACGGTTTGGTAAGAGTCTTGCCATTGTTCAGTGTATAGATCCTGCAAAGGACCTGGGTCAAATTTAGTAGGACCTCCTTCAATACCCAAAGGTATTGGATGGCGGGGGTCCAAACTCTTTGATCCCCTCATAAGTTAAACTACTATTAAAACTTTAACCCAGCTACTTAGGTCTGTATCCCTGCTGACTCAGACTACTTAGCTGAGGGTAACGTCGCCTTCAAAAGAGGGGCCTACCACATTATGCATTAACAACTTAATTAATTATCTTTCAATAATCCGACCCTTTAGGATTGTATCCTTGCTGACTCAAACTACTGGGTTGAGGGTAACGTCGCCTTCAAAAGAGGGGCCTACTACAATAACTAAGATAATCTCTTAAACAAGTGCAAAAGTGCAAAAATAATCAAAGGTTACACTACACACGAGTCGGATCCAAGTGATTCATCTCGTCTATTTGTTATTATATTTATTGTATTTTTCAGCATTTTAGTTAGTTTTATTTTCTTAGTTTAAAATCTTTTTCTAACATTTTGATTTGATTAGACGTTGAGGATAAACCGGTACTAAAAGCTCTTGTGTCCTTGGACGACCTCGGTATCTTACCAACACTATACTACGTCCACGATGGGTGCACTTGCCCATATGTGTGTTTAGTGTTAGTAAATATCGTGTTTTATAAATTTAAAACTTGGCTAAAAGTGTAAAAAGGGCTTAAAATATACATCTAAAACATATATACACTAACACGCATCAAGTTTTTGGCGCCGTTGCCGGGGACACAAAGATTTTAAGAAAGCTTAAAATCGACGGCCTAATCTGTTTTTCAAAACGCGCGCACATTTTTCTGCATTTTAGTTTAGTTTGCATTTACAGTAGCCTGAACACGGGGCCGTGTTCACTGAACACGGGGTCGTGCTGCATATTTCTCATTAAACACCCAGATACAGAGTCTGAACACGGGGTCGTGTCCACTGTACACGCCCCCGTGCTCAACGAGACCAATAACTTTTATTAAAACACCCAGATACAGACACTGAACACGGGGCCGTGTCCACTGAACACGGGGCCGTGTCCAGCCTCTGTTTCCGTCTTTATTCTTGTTTTCTGATCCCGAGACTCAGTTGTGGTCTGTTGAGTGATCCCTATGGATCAATACTCAGGAGGCTACAACTACACCTATGAGGAGGATGATTATATGAGAGACTATTACACTAATTGTGGAAACCCGCACTCGGTACAATATTGTAACTTATTTCAACCATCCACTTCATACAACTATTATGAGGAGCCCAGGTACGAGCCATCGACTTCATACACATCCTATAAAGACCAAAGGTATGAACCTTCCCCCTCATACTCATATTTTGATGAACCAAGGTATGAACCCTCTTACTCATACTTTGAGGAGTCAAGATATGAACCACCACCTTCATACACTTATTATGAGGAACCATGGCGTGAACAACCCACCTCATATGAGTACTATGAAGAACAAAATTACGACCCTTATCCATCATATACTTACAATGAAGAACAATGGTATGAACCATCTACTTCATATGAGTACTATGAGGAACCAAGGATCGAACAACCGGATTCAAGCTCTTGTGTCCTTGGACGACTTCGGTATCTTACCAACACTATACTATGTCCACGATGGGTGCACTTGCCCATATGTGTGTTTAGTGTTAGTAAATATCGTGTTTTATAAATTTAAAACTTGGCTAATAGTGTAAAAAGGGCTTAAAATATACATCTAAAACATATATACACAAACACGCATCAATACTCACAGCGATTGGTTGATTGAAGAGAGCGCTAGAGAGTAGGGTTAGCATGATCAGAACGATAGCATAACGATAAGCGACGCGTAAAACGATGCAAGGTGTAAGTGGGTCGGATAGTAGTTCGATCGGATGGTAGTCCGATCGGACAGCTGGCCATTCGAGTGACAGTCTACTCGGATGGTCATCCGATCGGGTGACCTTTCAAGTGGATTGTTACTTCCTTTGGGAAGGATGTGTTTGTGTATGATGGCTTGACTTTTGAAGTTTTCGTTGTAGCATTTTGAAAACATAGAAGTATCTCTACCTTTCAGGTCGGTCGATCGAACGGTTGTTCGATCGGACGACAACCCGATTGATTGGACACTTTAGTGAGAACAAGTTCACAGCAGTTTGTTACTCGATCGGATTGCAGTCCGATCGGGTGGCAATCTGCTGGCAATGAACAAGTTGAAAATTGTTTAAGTGCGGAAGTCAGAACATCACATGGTTGAGTGATGGTCCGATTGGGTGGTAATCCATTCAGACAGCAATTCGTTCAACGTTCGCAACTTCAAATGTTTGAAATAGAAGTTAAGTGTGGGGCCAAGGTGCAAGTCGGTCGGGTGACGACCCGTTCGGGTGACAATCTGATCGGATGGAAGTCCGATCGGACGGCATTCCATCCTGGTCGTTCCGATCGTATTACACTTGGTTGCTTTGATGGTTTGTCGTTTTATTGAGACGGTGTGACAACGTGTGTAACGCCCTGCGTTTTCAAACTTCCTACATTTAGAAACCTTACGTGAAATTCTAACTTTGGAAATCTTGTGTTCTTATAACCATTCTTTCATTGTAATCGTTGTAAAATACGGAACTTGCTTCGTAAATAAAACTTGTACATTACACTTTTTACCTAGTTAAATCATGTTTTATTTCATATTTCACCTTGTTACAAGTTAGGGGAAACATTGTTGCACATTATTACACAACTTAACTAACAAAATTACTCATTATAATGTTTTAAAAAAATAAAAAAATAAAAAAAATAAAGAAATATGGCAGCCCCAATTCAGCAAAATTCAGCCCATATAGTTGGGTTTTGTGGGCTAGTTTCAAGGTGTAACCCCTTCTAAACACTTCCAAAGCCCAACCCATTGAAACCCAAATCCTTCCCCCTATAAATACCCCTTATAACCAGCCTCCCTACCACTTTTACAACCCTAAAAACTCACAAAACATCCACCAAACCGTAGCTGAAAGCAAGGGTTCGAGTAGATTGACACCCCTTCACGAAAATGAGCATAACTCACTCAATTCTTATCCGATTCACTCGATTCTTTTTCCTACTTGCTTGTATAATCATGGGGTTTGATTTCTAGACTTCTCCTTGGAGAAATCAGACCTGGAAATGCCCCGAAATAGTCCATAAACTTTCTGTTTGTTTTTATGTTCATCAAAAACTTGTTTAAACCTATGCAACTTGTGTCTAACACATCTCATACCTATGTCCTAATGCTTACAACTTATCCCATGGTTGGTTAAGCTTAAAAACAAGGTTGAGACATTTAAAATCAGAGGATTAAACCTCATAAACTTGGTGTTTTGTTTAGGGTTTTTAACCCACAAGTCATGTCAAACTTTGTCTTTGATACATGAGTGATTATGGAACAACTTGGGTTGTCCAAACATACAATCCTCACATGATTTGATGATTTCTCTTAGTTAGTGTGTATATTTCTTATTCTTTATTGTATGTTCATGACCCTCCTTGGTTGTTTTTTTTACATCAAGTGTAGTGGTGAACACATAGAGGTGCCTAAATGGAAGACTTGATCTTCCTACCTCCTACATGATTTCTATGACATTTAGAGGTACCAAAATGAAGATTTTAATCTTCTACCTCATGCTTGAACTATTGGACATATATTATATAACCTAAATATATTATTCGAATAATCGAATCTTTGATGATGAACTAGTGTTCATATGTCGGGGTACTAGATTACATCATCCTAGACTATGATAACTTGTCACGATTCTAATGGAACCTTGTTCCATGAAAACATCTAAACTCCTTCGAGTTTCCTAGTGTCAAGAACAAGCATCATATGTACTAAATGATTATTTTCCATGTTATTCTCATATCTTATTTTTATGTTGTTTTAAACACCGAATCTCGACTCTAAACATACTTGAACTTTAACCCTTATACATTCGGACTCTAAATCTCTACTCGTCAACAATTGGATAATCGGAAAGCATATGCAAACTTTGTGAGTATACTCGTATTCCCCTTTTTTACTTTTATCACTTTTGGGGTGTAACATGTTTACCTATTGAAACTTACACATGAACTTTTGTCTAAACACATGAACATTCCTATAACATGCTTGTATATGTGATGGCTTGATACTTTAAATTTGGGTGATTCTTATGTGTAGAACTTATCATTAACTTCGTACGAGCCAAACCTTGACATATGTAGCGCTATAGGATTAACGACCCGCCTCTACTGAAACTTTGGTTATGTCATGAGCAAGTTGCGTTTTCTTGGTTTGATATGTTATACACATGCCATATTTAATGTTTATCTTGAATCGCATGCTTGCTATGAGGAATTGTTCACACTTTTATCTTATGCTATGTATGTACCAAACTTGTATACTCGCCTTTGCTTTTGCATTGAATTATTTTAAACATGTTACAGGTTGATGAGGACGATGCTAAGAAAAGAAGTAGCGTTGATGCCTAGATACACATATAGACGTTAGGGTTTAATATATTGTATCAAATTTTGTTATGTTATCATGTTGTTTTGTTAAACTTGTTGTATTTGAATTTCTTGTAATGTTGACTATTTGAAGTTATGAAATGAAATTTGGATTATTTAAATACTTGTCACAATTATTAGCGTTATGATGTCTCGAGCAATCTTCACACTTCGTCTCATCCCGATGTTTCCGCCATTGGTTGGGGTGTGACAGATTGGTATCAGAGTCATAACTATAGGGAATTAGGAAAAGTAGGAATGCTTTAGCCTAGTCTATAGTTTTAGAACCTTATTCGTATGCTTTGCTTGGACTTCTACATGATACTTTATTTGTTACTTATTTATGCTCTTTTAAACATGTATGTTACTCATGTGTAATATTCGACATGTTATTCTTACGCATTAATGCTTGTTTTATTATGTGTTAACACTTGTTTCGTTGTTCGATTCTTTATGTGTTATTCTTGACATATTTCTCTATGTGTTAATACTTGTTTTATTTCATTATTTAAGTATCATCCTTGATATGCTTTCTTATGTGTTTATACTTGTTTGTGTATCTCCTTCGACATACACTTCCCTCATGCATTTTACTCGATTATTCTAAATCCGACAACACTCATATTGTACAAATGAGACGAATTCACCAAAATAGGCGTGAAACCCACAATTTGGTGAACGACTCTCAATCTACCTATTCTTTTTTTTTTTTACACGAGATATCGCGATTAAGCTAGGAGTGAAATCCACATCTTAATGGTAAATCTCAAATTTCAAGTTCTAGTGGACCCTCGTCAACACGTCGAAATTAAATTTTGACCCGACGAGTACCAACCACACTTAGGATACGAAATCGTCAAGTTAGGGGTGAAACCCGCACCTTGTCGACTAGTTCCACTCCTTGGCATTTTTTTCATAAATCCCGCCAAGTCTCGAAATTTCGATTGATTTGAGACATGTAGTAACCGGAAGGGTAAATACCGTTAACCGACTTGTCGGCGAGAGTATTTTACCTATTAGGCCAAAACATGCTCCTCAAATTCAAAAGACTTTTCGACCACTTTGGTTAGTCAAAGTTCCGTTTTGGAACACTCCAAACTTTGGTCAAACATGTGTTTCTATTGTTCATTTTATACGATGCAATCTTTCAACCTCGAGTTTACCTTTGATTTCTCTTTTCACACGCACAACATATCGAACCTTTTCGATACATTTATATATGCATGATTTTCATATAATTTAAATTCATATTCCTTGTAACAACTAGTGGAGAGGTATCATCGAGATTGGAGTGACTTCCTTACCTTGACGATTGACTCCACCCCTCTTCCCTTAAAACGACCTCACCAACGAGTTAGGGGTGATTCCCTTACTTAGGTGACCGTTACCCAAAACTTCTCTTTCAAAATATTTTATTATGCAAACCCGATCATGTTTTATACCTAAATCATTTATCATTATTCAAAATACCTACTTATACCGATTTCAAAATACATTGTTTATCAAACGTACTTCTTATTCTACCATCCATTTTCACTCAAATCATATACACGAGATTCTTAATCAGGTCTTAAAACATTTTATTTCACGAATTTCAAAACCTTATGAAATGCTACCTATCAATTAATCGGTCTAATGAATCTCTTGCCCATGAACTTCATATCCGACTTATTAACTAAAATACGCTCACATTATATCATCATACTAGAGACTTCCATTCTTAATCGAAATCAACCTAACCTTTCTCAATTACTTATAAGATCTCATGGATGTTATATGATCGTTTTACCAAATACTCTTTTCAACATCAATAAATCATTTGTTAAATTTATTTTTTTAAACAATCACTAAGTCCCTTTTACTAAATTTCTTTTCTAAGGGTCGACGTTTTCACAAGAACTTTCAAAGTCCAAAATTTTCATGTATTGATGCAAATGAAACAAACCCGTTATTTAAAAAAAAAAAAAAAAAAAAAAAAAAACCTTCTCTACAACGCTTAACTCGTCATCCAAATTTCAAAACACGTGGGCTAGAAGACTTCATGGGGACCGACAATTTTCAACATACGTGGACTCCTTTTTCTTAAACAAAAGTAGCATTTCAATCATTACGAAATACGTTAAGCATGACCAATGAGTACTTTATGTTCCTTTACATATACACACTATATTCTACCTTTCAAACCAAGCTCAATCTAATTTTGATTAGACAAACTCAACGTTTTGTTTAAACAACTATACATGCACATCATCATACACATTTTAGTCGATATCTCGCGATAACATCATTTATATCGTTCGTATCTACATACTTAACCTTTTTTTTCTCCGCAATGTCTCAACTACACCATATACGCAATATTTATTTTTCATACCTACACCTATGTTCATACGTTTTATGCTTGTACTCATACACATACTACTTATACGTTTTACGCTTCTGCTTGTACACATACTACTTACACGTTTTATGTTTATGCTCATACATACATGCGTATTCATACTTAAACTTATGCTCATACTTTCATCCTTACTCATGATTCGTACATTCGTACCTATACGCGAGCGTAATCCGAGGGATTCGCTTACGTGGGTCCCATACATGCTTAAACATAAACATGCTTACATACGACATTCTTCTACGTACACATTCTTATTTTCAAATTCATGTATACCTTGATTCATACATAACTAGTACAAGCTATGTGGATCATGCGACAATCAGTATAATCGCGGGTGCACACGGGATTATAGTGATAGGCGTATGAGAACCATAGAGTGTACTACTGTGTATGGTAAGACACGGAACGTAACATGACCCCAAGTAACGAAACGGACGTAATGTGGTTAAAACATGGTGGATACGCCGCTGGTACTTCCTATATATAAGTGTTTTCACCATGTTACCAAACTTTCGTAAAACGTGCCATGAGAAATTCAGTGTGTTGCAGACCTTTTGGACCTAATAAAACTTCACGCAACTCACAAACGCATTATATCCGATTATTCATGACGAGACTTCATCCTTAACACACTACGTTCATCTATCCAACACTTATGCTATTCACATACTTGTACTCTTTAAGAGTCATTCGTTCATTCTATACTCGTATTATTTTATACAAAACTCGTTCGCAATCCAGCTTGTTTAAACATTTGAGTCCTAACTTACCTCGTTACCTATAAAATAGCCTCCCTATTCTTGATTCTTGTGAAACTATACTTAGTATACCTCTATTGCTTTATTTAAAGTAACAAACCTTTTCGTTCCTCTCAATAAACAGGTTTTACGAAAGTATGATTTTTTTTATACTATCCTTAAAAACTTCCCCTTGCAAATCTACCTTGACGTTCTCCAAAATTTGGTACTTTTCAAAACTTTCAAACTTCCCAAGTTTCAATTCTTAATGATCACCTTTATGCCAAAAACTCTTTCAAGCCTTCCTCTTGAATAAGTTTCGGGACGAAATTTCCTAAAGGAGGGGAGACTGTAACGCCCTGCGTTTTCAAACTTCCTACATTTAGAAACCTTACGTGAAATTCTAACTTTGGAAATCTTGTGTTCTTATAACCATTCTTTCATTGTAATCGTTGTAAAATACGGAACTTGCTTCTTAAATAAAACTTGTACATTACACTTTTTACCTAGTTAAATCATGTTTTATTTCATATTTCACCTTGTTACAAGTTAGGGGAAACATTGTTGCACATTATTACACAACTTAACTAACAAAATTACTCATTATAATGTTTTAAAAAAATAAAAAAAAATAAAGAAATATGGCAGCCCAATTCAGCAAAATTCAGCCCATATAGTTGGGTTTTGTGGGCTAGTTTCAAGGTGTAACCCCTTCTAAACACTTCTAAAGCCCAACCCATTGAAACCCTAATCCTTCCCCCTATAAATACCCCTTATAACCAGCCTCCCTACCACTTTTACAACCCTAAAAAGTCACAAAACATCCACCAAACCGTAGCTGAAAGCAAGGGTTCGAGTAGATTGACACCCCTTCACGAAAATGAGCATAACTCACTCAATTCTTATCCGATTCACTCGATTCTTTTTCCTACTTGCTTGTATAATCATGGGGTTCGATTCCTAGACTTCTCCTTGGAGAAATCAGACCTGGAAATGCCCCGAAATAGTCCATAAACTTTCTGTTTGTTTTTATGTTCATCAAAAACTTGTTTAAACCTATGCAACTTGTGTCTAACACATCTCATACCTATGTCCTAATGCTTACAACTTATCCCATGGTTGGTTAAGCTTAAAAACAAGGTTGAGACATTTAAAATCAGAGGATTAAACCTCATAAACTTGGTGTTTTGTTTAGGGTTTTTAACCCACAAGTCATGTCAAACTTTGTCTTTGATACATGAGTGATTATGGAACAACTTGGGTTGTCCAAACATACAATCCTCACATGATTTGATGATTTCTCTTAGTTAGTGTGTATATTTCTTATTCTTTATTGTATGTTCATGACCCTCCTTGTTTGTTTTTTTACATCAAGTGTAGTGGTGAACACATAGAGGTGCCTAAATGGAAGACTTGATCTTCCTACCTCCTACATGATTTCTATGACATTTAGAGGTACCAAAATGAAGATTTTAATCTTCTACCTCATGCTTGAACTATTGGACATATATTATATAACCTAAATATATTATTCGAATAATCGAATCTTTGATGATGAACTAGTGTTCATATGTCGGGGTACTAGATTACATCATCCTAGACTATGATAACTTGTCACGATTCTAATGGAACCTTGTTCCATGAAAACATCTAAACTCCTTCGAGTTTCCTAGTGTCAAGAACAAGCATCATATGTACTAAATGATTATTTTCCATGTTATTCTCATATCTTATTTTTATGTTGTTTTAAACACCGAATCTCGACTCTAAACATACTTGAACTTTAACCCTTATACATTCGGACTCTAAATCTCTACTCGTCAACAATTGGATAATCGGAAAGCATATGCAAACTTTGTGAGTATACTCGTATTCCCCCTTTTTACTTTTATCACTTTTGGGGTGTAACATGTTTACCTATTGAAACTTACACATGAACTTTTGTCTAAACACATGAACATTCCTATAACATGCTTGTATATGTGATGGCTTGATACTTTAAATTTGGGTGATTCTTATGTGTAGAACTTATCATTAACAGTATCCAGAACGCGTAATTCGAGCTGCGAGTGCGATTGCGATAAGCGATAAAGCGATTAAATATGCGATAAATATCGAATAAACCTCGACTATTAATAAGTACTGCACATAATACAACTAACGTAACGCATAAAATAGACTAACATAAGTCAAAGAAGTCAAAACAGGAATTGAACAAAGAGTGACAGATCACAATTAGCAATCTTGTCTCCCTTTGACTTCATTCTTGACTTTGACTTTCGAAACACGTGGTGTTACAGCCTCCCCCACTTAAGGAAATTTCGTCCCGAAATTAGGCTTCAGCTGTAACAAACAACTGCGGGCACTTTGCCTTCATGTTGCTTTCGAGTTCCCAAGTGAACTCTGCGCCTCGTTTGCCTTCCCATCGGACTTTCACAATAGGAATAAGCGAGCGTCTGAGCTACTTGGTTTGGCGATTCATGATCTCGACAGGCTTTTCCACGAAGTGTAGTATTTCGGGTGGAGGTTACTCAGTTCCTCCGGTAGTTCGAGTCTGTAGGCGACTTTTCCGATCCTTTCCAGAATCTTAAAAGGTCAAACATATCGAGGCGCTAGTTTCCCTTTCTTGCCGAATCTGACCTTACCCTTCCAAGGTGATACCTTTACGATTACGTAGTCGCCAACGTCAAATTCAAGGGGCTTGCGTCGTCTATCGGCGTAACTTTTCTGACGACTCCGAGCTTTCAGCAGATTGTCTCGAATTGGAGAACTTTGTCAGTCGTTTCTTGCAATAGCTCAGGACCGGTTAATTGCGAGTGCCCGATCTCGTGCCATACAATAGGCGATCGACATCGTCTTACATATAAAGCCTCAAATAGTGCCATTTGAATGCTGGAATGATAACTGTTATTATACGAGAATTCGACTAACGGCAGGTAAGCGTCCCAATTACCACCGAAATCTATGGCACACGAACGGAGCATGTCTTTAAGGGTTTCCAAATCGTTCTCTCAGTCTGACCGTCGATTTGAGGATGGAATGCGGTACTTAGATTAAGCGTAGTACCGAGAGCTGCTTGAAACGTTTCCCACAATCACGAGGTAAACCGAGCATCACGGTCAGAGATGATGTCGCGAGGCGTCCCATGATTACAAATGATCTCATTGGTGTAGATTCGGGCTAATCGTTCTACCTTGTAGTCTTCTCGTATTGGTAGAAAATGAGCAGATTTGGTCAAACGATCAACGACAACCCAGATGTTGTCGTGACTTGATGACGTGTGCGGAAGTTTGGTTATGAAGTCCATAGCTATACTCTCCCACTTCCATATCGGGATCGGGGGTTGTTCGAGTAAGCCATAAGGTCTTTGGTGTTCTGCCTTGACTTTCGAGCAAGTTAGGCACTTTCCAACGTAGAGAGCGATATCCCTTTTCATGCCCGGCCACCAGTACTTGTAGCACAGGTCCTGGTACATTTTATCGGCACCAGGATGAATAAAATACCGAGATTTGTGGGCTTCGTCCATCAAAATCTGTCGCAAATCGTTCCGCTTAGGGATCCAAATTCGGTCCAAATAATGGAATATCCCATTCGACTTATTTATAAGATGGGCTCCATCGTGGTGGATTCTTTCCTTCTTCAAGGTGCGTTCGGTAAAACACGCATGCTGGGCCTCGCGGATGAGGGTTTCGAGATGATCCTGGGCTGGAATGTTTGGAATGCTATGTAGATAGCTTCGTCGTCTTAAGGCATTGGCAACGACATTTGCTTTTCCTGGGTGGTAACGAATCTCACAGTCGTAATTGTTGAGAAGTTCTACCCATCGGTGTTGACGCATATTAAGTTCTTTCTGATCAAAGATATGTTGTAGGCTCCTATGATTGGTGAAGATCGTACACTTGGTACCATAAAGGTAGTGTCACCAAATCTTTAATGCAAAAACAACTACGCCTAGCTCGAGGTCGTGGGTTGTATAGTTCTTCTCGTGGACCTTGAGCTGATGAGATGCGTAAGCGATAACCTTGTCCCGTTGCATGAGAACACAACCAAGACCAAGGTTCGAGGCATCACAATAGACAGTGAAGTCGTCGTTTCCGTCGGGTAAAGTGAGGATAAGAGCATTGCAAAGCATATGCTTGAGGGTTTGGAAAGCAGACTCTTGTTCGGTTTCCCAAACAAAAGGCTTGTCTTTATGCGTGAGAGTGGTGAGTGGCACAACAATTTCAGAGAATCCTTCAATAAATCGACGATAATAGCCCGCTAGTCTGAGGAAAGAACGGACTTCAGACGGGTTCTTTGGTGTAACCCAACTTTTAACTGCTTCAATCTTTGCGGGATCGACATGAATACCTTGACTATTGACAATGTGACCGAGGAATTGAACCTCCTCCAGCCAGAATTCACACTTGGAGAACTTGGCATAGAGTCGATTCCCTTGGAGTAGCTCGAGAACCAAACGTAGATGTTGCGCGTGTTCGGCTTTCGACTTGGAATAGATCAGGATATCATCGATGAACACGATGACGAAGCGGTCAAGGAATGGTTTACACACCCAATTCATCATATCCATGAAAACCGCGCGTGCGTTGGTTAAACCAAAAGGCATAACAACGAACTCAACTCATAATGGCCGTATCGAGTGCGAAAAGCGGTTTTGGGTATATCCTCCTCTTGGATGCGTAGTTGGTGATAGCCTGAGCGTAGATCGATCTTGGAGAAACACGTAGCACCTTGTTGCTGATCAAATAAATCATCAATTCGAGGCAAGGGATAGCGATTCTTGATTGTCAACTTATTCAACTCCCGATAGTCGATGCACATCCTGAACGACCCATCCTTCGTTTTGACGAAAAGGACTGGTGCGCCCCATGGAGAGGTGCTCGGGCGAATGAAGCCTTTATCAAGCAATTCCTGAAGCTGACTTGAGAGTTCACGCATTTCGGGCGGAGCGAGTCGATAAGGAGTTCTAGCAATAGGGTTGGCTCCAGGAATGAGGTCGATACGAAAGTCGATATCACGACTTGGCGGGAGCCCGGGAAGTTCGTCAGGGAATACCTGAGGAAATTCGCAAACAACAGGAACATCTTTTACTTCGGTCTTCCCTTTCTTTTCCTTCTCCGCTACTACAATGTTGGCCAAGAAAACTCTGTATTTCTTGCGGAGGTACTTGCTAGCTTGGACGCACGACATGAGTTTGAGACCTTTCGAAGGAGTTTCGCCATAAACACACAAATAATCGCCGTTGGCGAGCGCAAATCGAAACATCTTATCAAGGCACACAACTTCAGCATGGTTTTCACGAAGAAAGTCCATGCCTACTATGATGTCAAAACTTCCGAGCTGCATGGGAATGAAATCAATCGGAAAGATGTGATTGTTGAGTTCAAGAGTACAATAACGAAGAACAGAATTAACAGCGACGGTTCTTTCGGTGGCGATTTCGACATCGAACGTCGAGGGGAGATGGGAGCGCTTACGATTTAGGAGCTTCTCGAATCCAAACGACACAAAACAGTTATCGGCTCCGATATCAAACAAACACGAAGCATAAATACCGTTTACAAGAAACGTACCATTAACCACATTGTTGTCGGCTTGTGCTTGGTGCGCATTGATGTTGAAAGTTCTGGTGCGGGCGGCTTGTTGATGTTGTTGTTGACGTTGTTACTGCTGCTGCTGGGGCTCTTGTTTCATAACCCTGTTCGGGCACATGTTCGCGAAGTGGTTGGGATCACCACATGCGAAGCAGACTCTGGCGTTAACCGCGGGTGCCTGAGCCGCTTGCTGGCCTTGAGGGGCTGGGAGTAGAGCTTGATGAGCAATGGCTTGAGCTGGTGCTTGGCGGGGACCAGTACGGTAGTTTACGGTGAAGTGTCCGTACATATTGCAATGCACGCAGAAACGGCAGGCTAGACCCACCGGGTGATGATAAGTGCATGTCGGGCAGGCAGGATGAGGACCTGTGTATGCACGCTTTGCAGGCGGTGCATAGGTGATTGGAGCTGGAGCTGATCGGTGATGGGGTTGCTGCTGAGCCGGTAAGGCTTGGAGTGGAGCAGCAGTGGTTGTGACAGCACAGTTCTTGTTGCTGGAGTTGCTGTTGTTGTTCTTCCTCTTGCGTCGAGAGGAATTTGATGACTGCAAGGCGGTGTCAGCGGTTGGTGCGGCGGTAGTAGCTTGGTGTAGGTTCTTTGAAGTTTTATCCCAAAAACCAGCTTTTACTCGCTTGTCGTTGATTTCAGCGGCAAGCAAGTAAGTTTCCTCGATCGTTGCTGCCTTGGAAGCATGCACAAAATCTGCAACACAATCCGAAAAAGCGCGGATGTACTTCTTGATCGTCATGTCAGTAGTCTTTACCTGGTCGGGACAGATAATGCTGAGCTGCTTGAAGCGAGCAGTGAGGGCAGCGTTGTCACCATCTTTTTGCTTGATGTGCAAGAATTCATCCTCCAGCTTTTGGTGCTCATGGGGAGGGCAGAACTCATCGAGCATAACGTTCTTCAACTCGTCCCTTGACAGACCATAGGCTGCATCATTTCCGCGCTTGTTCCTCTCGGCCGTCCACCAGTCTAGAGCGCGGGACTGGAAAACGCCGGTAGCATTCAGAGTGCGGAGATTGTCAGGACATCCACTCTAACGCAAAGTGACTTCGATCGAGTCAAACCATTGAAACAAAGCCATAGGGCCTTCTTCTCTAGTGAACTCTTTTGGTCCGCATGCCTTAAACTGCTTGAAGCTGAAAGCAGCTTTGGGGGTTTCAGCCCTGGATTCCTCAGACGATTTGCTCATGTTCTCGTACAGTTCACTGACAACTTGGGGTACGACTTTCGCCATTTGCTTAGTAATCATGGCAGCGAGGCATTTCTCTGCTTGCTTTCGGCGAGCATCTCGGGTAGCGCGAGATCCAGATGACGACATTGTCTGCAACAGACATCGCCATAGGACTCAACACAACATAATTGAATCTCACCTCACAAGCCTAATACGACTAAAGCTCAGGAACACATTCAATCACATAGTCACGTAGGCACAAAGCCACAGAGGCACATAAGCACATAGAAGCACAAAGTCACGTAGAGCACAGAAACATGTAATTCACAGAAGCACAGAAACATGTAATTCACAGAAGCACAGAAGCATGTAATCACAAGAGCCAGTTAGAATACAGAAACTTATCATTTAAAGCCTTCACGCGTTCGAGAATAGCAATCGCGAATAACATAGCGAGTAGTATAGTATAAGCGTATAATAGTATAACAATAATATGGCGTAAAGTCGTTCCTCATGTGATAGCGATTTGTCTGCGTTTTGAGATAGAAATGCAGTGCGAGTCGTGTGTGTCGATCAAAGCGATAGCGAAAAGCGTATAAATCACCAAAAATCGCAACATATAAGCAGATAAAATCACATAAAACACATAAATCCATATAAAATAGCAAATATCAGAGTCGGCAGTAGCGAGCTCAGAATCGAACATAAAAAAATCGAGAAATAGATTGTCTGCGGCTATATAGACATCGACTAACCAAAGTGATTCAACTATTCACAAGGACTTTAGTTCACACTTTGACCTTCTGGACTGTGCTCTCGCCTCGAATCTGGGCGAATGGCATGCATCCTTCCAGTTTTAGTGTGAATTCAAGTCGTTGGAGTCCGTCGAGACTTTGGTGAGAGTTTTGTAAAAAAATAGGGGGCGGGGGGTCGGAACAAGTTGTCAAGGTTCGAGTTTCACCTCTGACTTAACAACTTTGTTCCTATTTTGATAAAAATGGAGACGAAAACTTGTGTTAAAGTATAGATTTCACTCCTGATTCAACGCAAATTCTCGTGTTTTATAGATAAATACAGATCGAACAAGTGATGAAATCGAGAGTTTGCGGTTTTCACACCTAATCTCGACCAAATCGCTCATCCATTTTCGAATAATAGAGTGTAGTGATAGTGTAGCATAGGCGAGAATATCGAGATATAGCAAGTAAGTTTGTACAGCACCCCTAAGGGTAAGCACAAGTCGGTCTGTTGGTACCTAACTTTAGACTAGGTCATTTCTAAGACATCGACCCGGACTAGGTCGAGTCTTGCCTGATTCCCTATAGTTATGGCTCTGATACCAATCTGTCACACCCCAACCGATGGCGGAATCATCGTGGCGCGGCACTGAGCGAAACAGGTTGTCCAGAAGTTTCCATAACAACTATATTTACCAATTATTTAAAGCAACATGTCCCATACCATGTCATAAAAGATAATACAATTATTACAGAAAAGATCTAGTCAAATTGTTCTGTTCCGACAACTCAGATTTTTATTACAGACAATTGTTTATTGTTGACCTTGGTCTTTCCTAGCCTCGATTTCACAGCAAGCTAAGCAAATAAGCATCCTAAGCACCTGTCACATACGTTAAAGTAAAAGTCAATACACATAGTGTAAAGGTGAGCATACAAGTTTAATAGATATAATAGAGTTCGAAATCGTTATGCATAACCAACACGTACGCAGTGTAAAATGAGGCATGTTAGTTATCGACATGAACCTATCGATACCAATGACTACGAGTTGACTGCCCGAGGCAGTTCGTAATACACACTCACCACAGTGAGCCATGTAACAAATTGTCCTTAACAACCCCTGAGAACAGGTGCTGAGTCCAAACAAATAGTACTACTGTTGCTAAGGCAGGTAGACAGCATTCCATGTTTAAACATAACAAACAAGCATTCATTAAGTCACGTATAACATGCGGTATTGGTTAGCGTTAAAGTATTGCGTAGTGTGATTGAGGTGATTTAGAATAAGTAACGTATGTAACACCCAAAAATGCGTAAAGCAAAACGGGATTGAGTATACTCACAGCGATTGGTGGATTGAAGGGAGTACTAGAGAGTAGGGTTAGACTGATCAGAACGATAGCATAACGATAAGCGACGCGTAAAACGATGCAAGGTGTAAGTGGGTCGGACAGCAGTTCGATCGGACAGCTGGCCGTTCGAGTGACAGTCCGCTCGGATGGTCATCCGATCGGGTGACCTTTCGAGTGGATTGTTACTTCCTTTGGGAAGGATGTGTTTGTGTATGATGGCTTGACTTTTGAAGTTTTCGTTGTAGCATTTTGAAAACATAGAAGTATCTCTACCTTTCAGGTCGGTCGATCGAACGGTTCTTCGATCGGACGACAACCCGATTGATTGGACACTTTAGTGAGAACAAGTTCATAGCAGTTTGTTACTCGATCGGATTGCAGTCCGATCGGGTGGCAATCTGCTGGCATTGAACAAGTTAAAAATTGTTTAAGTGCGAAAGTCAGAACATCACATGGTCGAGTGATGGTCCGATTGGGTGGTAATCCGTTCAGACAGCAATTCGTTCAATGTTCACAGCTTCAAATGTTTGAAATAGAAGTTAAGTGTGGGGCCAAGGTGCAAGTCGGTCGGGTGACGACCCGTTCGGGTGACAATCCGATCGGATGGTAGTCCGATCGGATGGCATTCCGTCCTGGTCGTTCCGATCGTCTTACAGTTGGTTGTTTTGATGGTTTGTCGTTTTATCGAGACGGTGTGACAACGTGTTAATCAACAGAACCCTATCTTGACCCTAGTGACCCGATTGAACAGGAATCACCCAAGTTCAACCAGTTAACCGATTCAAGACGGTTGTTCTTGGTTAATCCGAAATCGGTGGTCTCGTGGATAGAATCCAAATCTTGAACCAACACATCAACAAGAAAGTGTAGAAGGATAGAACAAGCTCCGATTCTATCGGTTTTGAGTGCATTGAATGTAAAGGAGTTGAAAGAAAGTTGGAAAAACCATCTCTCAATCCTTTTCACCTTGGATTTGTTTAGATCTATGAAAGATCTTTGTTTATTTATGTGGAAATCGTTCAGATCCAAGTTGTTTTTGGTGGATTGAGGCCAAAACATGAAGTTCCCAAGAACACCATGATGACATCATCCTAGAACACCTTGAATCTTGATGATTTCTCGGTTAAAAGTTAAGATTCAAAAGATAGAAAGGTGTAGGAGTGCGTGTAGATCAATAAAGTACAAGATTTAGGATGAGAATCTTACCGGATTCGCGAGAAATCGAAGGAAAGGTGGCTGGAACGAGTGGAAAGAAAGAGAGAGCTGAGACTTTCCCAAATTGGAAATGAAGGGGTATTTATAGGGTTTCCCAAAGTGGATAGGGTGGTTCGATCGAGTGGCAGCCTGATCGATCGGCTGGTCGATCGAGCGGTAGCTTGATTTTTTAAACATAAAGGACAAAACGTGTTTGATTTTTAAACATAAAAGGTAAAACGTGCTTGATTTTTAAACATAAAGGACAAAACTCGTCAAATTTAAACATAAAGGACAAAACTTGCAAAGTGGCCTAAAGATAAAGGACAAAACTTGAAATTCACTCTAAAATATATTTACCAAACTACCCAACATTTATATACAAAGTGGTAACAAATTTTACTTTAATTTATATATTGTATAAATATTTAGGATATACAAAGTGGTAACAAACTTTACTTTAATTTATATATTGTATAAATACTAGTGGGGAACCCGCGCGTTGCAGCGGGATCGACGTTTGTGCTTCCTATTAGTTTCTCCATTGTATCGTTTTGTTCGGTTATAAATCACGTAAAAGAATTAATATTAACAATCTAATATTAACACGCATAATAATAGGACATGTCAACAAAATTAGTAATCAACAATTTAATATTAACACCCATAAAATAGGACATGTCTAACAATTGGGCATTAACATATGATTAAATTCACGCTTTGACTCCATGGAATTCTTTTTCATAGTAAGATTATTAAGGTTAAATACAAGATCCAACATGGTAATGAGGTGCTCCACTGGCAAAGGCAAAGTCTTTAGACATTTGAGTTTGAGAGAGGGGGATAAAGTAGATGATTATTTTAAAATACTCTCTAGGATTTTTCATACATTTTTTAATATATTAATTAAAGTGGTTATTTATATACTGTTAAAAAATAAATCCTGTTAAAATTGAGCCTTCTCAAATTGTGGCCACAACAGTGAAGCAGCCCATGCCAATCAAACCAACAAACTCAGGGATAAGAGATTAACAATTTTTTTTTTTTTTTTATAATTTCAATTTTACTTCGGTAAATTGGAGTGAAAAATTATATTGATGCTTGCTTCTAAACAGTACAAAGATTTAGTGGTAACTGACTTTCAGAATGGTATATTGCAAAATAAACAATGAACTTTGACATACATGGATAATTCATTAGTTATATCTATGGATACATACATGCATGCATGCTTCTTTAATTAATTACAAAACAATAATTAAGCTATCGACTAAGTCGGTTACGGAGATTGTACGCTCTAGGGGTGATTGAAGCCTTGTCGAGTTGCTCCAGGGGCATACGGTAGTCAAGATCTTCCAATTCATTATCAGATATATCTTTGTCAACCCATGAAGACCAGTCAACATCACTATCATCATCATCTTCACATAAAAATTGTTTCTTTCCTTGCATTCCATTAACCTTCTCAATAAGTGATTGTGGCATTTCATGGTTCAATGTCTGATAGTCTCTGCATAAATTCAATTAATTTAAAAATTAAAAACATAATAAGTAATAGTTTTAAATAAATACAACTTGTAAATTCTTTACCTGTATGTATAAATGGCGTACAAAAGTTGACATGACGCGAGAACCACAAATATTAACCGAGCAATGGTTATAATCCACGATTGTCGTTCAATATCATTTCCATATCGAAGCACCATAAATTCAATCAAGAATATCGCTCATAACCCTACAACCGAAATAAAGAAATTACCATAAGATCAAGAAAACATCCAAAAGATAGACTCGTTTAAAGTCGTATCTCGGTCTCTCACCTACATATAGCCTGGATCTCAGACTGTAGGTTTGTTTTGTACTCGTAAACATGTAAATAGTGAATATTAATAGAGAATACACAAGGAAAGCTTTGATGACTCGCGATTTAAGCAAAATTGCATTGTGTAGAGTAAAAAGCTTGTCGATGGCAACAAACATGTTTGATTGCTTTGACTTGAAAATATCATGTCGAATACAAACGAATTCATCAGAATATTTAAACGTGCATTTAACTAAAAAGACAACTAAATCGGAAAGGCGAACCTGAGCATCTAATATAGTTTTCGAATTCTCAACTAAATCCTCATGAGATTTTTTAAGCTGTTCTTGCCTTTGTATCAGTTCCTATTGTTGACTTTGACCAAGCTTAATCAACTGTTGCAGACTTCCCCTGCGATTAAATTTTAAATGTCCGTTAATATACATATACATACATGAGCATACATACATACATACATACGTATAGATATATTATAGTTGTTATTATGTACCTGCTTTCTTCTAGTGCTTGTGACTGAAACCTTGTGACTGTCCGGAGAACCTTGAGTGTGGAACTCTGGCTTTCAAGAAGTTGCTTTTGTCTGTCTAACGAAGTTTCCGTTATGTTCTCGATATCATTGGCTTTACTTTGTAAACTATTCATCTTCATAAACATCGCATCTCCTACTTTACCAATTTCCTTTTCTATTTCAACTGCTTCGCTCCTTAAACTAACCATTTCTTCACCCAACTTATTGTCAGATTCGTTAAGCATCGACATTCCTTCATAAATCCTTTCACTCATTTTTATTTGTCCATTGTGCAGCTCCATTTGAGAATCTGATACCTTAAGAGACTGTTCGTAAATCGACTGTGAATGCTCTAACACGGTATTAACACGTTGTTCGACATCTTTTGATGTTTGAGCCAGTTGCCGTGTTTGATCATCAATAGAAGACAACGAGCCGTGAATAGGCAAAATTAGGCACAATAAACAAATCTCAAGCACATAACACCAACTACAATGACATACTAACCTGATTAATCTAATAATTCCCACATTTTGGTCCCCAACCATAACCTTTATCTTTTGGTGTGGACTCATCATCATTCAACATCAACAGTTTCTTCTGTTCATCATCATGATCAATTGCAAACTACAATTATTATAAACAATATGGATAACCAAGAAAATCATCAATAATAGAAGAAGAAAATGGCAAAATCCCCAAATGTATATGCTAATTGCTGAATCAAATAACAACCTATAAGAAACAGTTTGGTGAGAATAAAATTATAGAGATTGAAGAATCAAAGGACGACAGATGAAGGTGCTCTCGGACGACAGAGATTGAAGAATCAAAGGACGACAGATGAAGGTGCTCTCGGACGACTTTTTGCCTCTTGATTGCTCTTTCAATCTTCTCAGTGAATACATCAAAATCAAGGGGATGTTGAATTAATAAAGGACACGCTAAACCTAAGATTGAGTGGGTGGGATGGAAACGCACGACGCTTCAAGGGCAACATTCAGTTAGGGTTGTGGTGGGATTTAGAAGTGACGATGGTAACATGGATAGTTAATGTGGGAGGAGGATTTCCAAGGCGACCAGTAACAAATGATGGAGAATTGAATTCCTTTGTGGCTGTAGAGATTCAATCATAAAGCCTAATTGAAGGAGAACGATTCAGCTGAATAAACTGATGTTTATATTCGGAGGATTATGTAAGGAGAGGAGGATAAAATGGGAACAAAAATGTAAAAATATAGGTTTTATTTGAGACTTTTAGTATGCCATCTTAAAAAATTGGTGGTAAATTACTTTTATGTCCATAGGAAATGCTTTATATAGTAATATAGATATAGATTTAGGATATACAATTTAGGAAAAATAATCGGGAAGGTGATCCTATATAATTTTAAAATTTTCAGACGAAAAATAAGAACTTATACACTGCTATATGGAGCGTTGGTACTATATCGATATGGAAATGAATCGGACAAATATCGACCAGATTCCCGCCAGTAACGTTTTTTTGACCATTGCGTATGCATTTCCGTTTAAAGTTTATTAAAAATCGGGTCTTCCCGCCACGAAGCGCGGGTGTAATCCACTAGTTTTAACAAAACAAGGAATAATCTTCAGAGAACAATGACACATTAATGGGCAAGGCTGAGAAAAACTTCACAATTTTAATTATTTTTTGTAAATATACAAATGAACATAAGTTAGGTTAAGCAAAATAAGTTGTCTTGATATATAAACTTCACCATTTTCCTAATGAGCAAACTCAATGATATTAATTTGTAGAGGTTTATCATGTTTGAAAAATTGTAATTAAGTGAACTAATACAAGGAACTAACATGGTTATATAGATAGGGATAACACGGAAGACCAAATTACTCTCATGTGAACGACACGTGTGGCACGTTGATGGATCCAGGGGCGGACCTTGGTGAAGCCTAGGGTTGGCGGGCACACCCTTTGGAAAAAAATTTAGTGTATTTTTTAGGTAAAAAATCCTATCGCACCCCCTGAAAATATGCTTGAACCACTCATTCGCACCCCCAACAAATAATCCTGAGTCCGCCACTGGATGGATCAAAACGCTACAGGTAGGGCAGATGTTAGTACAATCAATTGATCTTGAGGACCACTTAATTGTAAACAAACTAGATGTAAGACCCCGCCGCGTTGCGGCCGGGCTTACAAATTCAGCCGGCATGGGTTAGTTAATAATTAAGGGGTTGTTTGTTTACCTCTTAATGAGGGTCTGAATGGTTCAGACAGACCTCTTACTGATTCAACACTTAACGACTCATACTGTTGTTTCATGAGTAAATGCCTGAATATTTCAGGCATTTGCATCTGAATGGTTCAGACATTTGCATCTGAATGATTAATTATTATACCAAGTCTCAATGATAAGACCTCTAATCTGAATTGGTCAGACATTTGTCTCTGAACGGTTAAGCATTATACTGTCTCTTAATAGTTCAGACCTCATGCTGCTTAAGCATTTAATAGTTCAGACCTCTTACTGATTCAGCACTTAACCATTCAAAAGTTACCAAACAGCCCCTAAACATTATACACGAGCTCCATGTTACGGCCGGAGTATTCGGTACCGGTACCCACTTTTTTTGTTTTTCAGTACCGGTACCGAACGGGTACCGTTCTCATCCTTACCTAAGAATGTTACCAATTAATAGTATATAAATAAATACTATAGTACATGGTTTTATCATAAAGCAATGTCCAACTTTATAAGCTAAAAATACAAGTTTTAATGCCTAACAATATTACAAATTAAGAGTATATAAATTTTGAACAACTTTATTTAGAACAAAAAAAAACCACTAAAGCACATGTACAACTTATATATACACAAACTTGTTGCAAAATAATAGTATATAAATAATTTATAATTTATAATTAGAGTTTTTTTAGGTGGGGATGAAGTCATCCACAGCCCATAGTGTCCAATAAGAAAATAAATGCTTCAAATATGGAAACAACATATAAAGCAGACTGTACAACAACTAAATCACAACAATGTTTTAAATTAATAGTATATAAATATAATATAATATATAATATATAATGTACAACCAATAAAACAAATAACACTACAAAAAGAAAACAAAAAACATACTTAAAGCATAAAGTACAATCAACCATGCACAGACATGTTAAAAAATAATAACAAAAAACATACTTAAAGCATAAAGTACAATCAACCATGCACAGACATGTTAAAAAATAATAGTATATAAATAAATTGTAGGGGCCAAATTTATATTTATTTAAACAAGGGTAGAAAGAGTATATAACTCTTGTTTATTGTTGTCTTCTTTTTCGAAAACTTGACGCTCAACCTATATTCTTGCTACACAGTATCACTCGAATTATGTAGATTTGTGTACAATAGCTTACATTATGTCACGTTGTCAGTTTCATACAACTAGGACATGTGACATGAACATATTCCACCAATATAGGTTGCAACTTGCTAGTCAACTTTTAGTTGTTAATCATAAATTGATAGAGATCTAAAACCTAATTAAAAGTCTTTTATAATGAAACTAAAAGATCAAGGTATAATAATGGTAAAACTTTGTTTAATCATAATCATAAAAATTTTGTTTGGTGAATAAATTTGTGTTAACTTTTACTAATTAACCTGTTATCATTTTTCCAAAGTATTTAGACTTGTATGTTTTTAAGGTTAGAAATAATTTTATTCTTAAATAAAATGGATAAGATGGTCACTCAAACTTTAAGTGGCCTTTTAAACGAACCGGGCCGTGTGTATCTTTTTTAAACCATGGGCTAAAATTACATCCCAAATCTTGAAGAAGCCCATAAAGCCTACACAAATATGTTTAAATTCAAAAGTCTTAAATTTTAATTCTGGAACTCCTGGGATCCTGAAATAATTTGGTACCATTGGGGTGGTGGTCTATTGACAATGACAAAGGCAAAGTCTTTAAACACCTTGAGTGGGGGGGGGGGGGGGGGGGTCTTGGGTTCAAGTCCACAGACGACAAAGAGTAAAGAAATCTGTCGTTCAAAAAAAAAAAAAAATTGGTACCAAAGTTGTTTAAAAAGTTTGCGGCTCGAGGCTAGTTCGAAGAAAGTGTGGCTTGGTTTGTAAACCAGCTGACATCGAGCCAAGGTAAGCTTGCTCGCTGGAAATTGGTGCTGCTAAAAAACATAACTGCTATTCTTTTATGTTCCATCTTTTCGAAACAATCTTATTTCTGTGGCAAAACTTTGCAAGTTTAACAAAGGTATAGAACTTGTATCATTTCTTATGGTGGTTACCGAATGTACAGGAGCCACCTTATACGCTGATGGTTACACAGGTGGAAGAGATATGCAAAGGAAAATACATGGCAAGTAAATAAATGCTTTGACTACGTCACCAAACATTGTTTAATACATGTTTCTTACAAATTTGTCAGTTACGTTACAATTTAATTCAATTACAACCATCAAGTTCAAAACAATTATCAACCCCAATAATGTTTGAAAACATGTCTTTTCAAATTATTTAACGATGTAATTCGATTAATATAAATTACTTTTTCCTGACCGGAAAGTTATCAGGTTATAACCTAGTAAAATATAAACTAAAAATAGATTTACAATTTGAGTTTTGAACTTATCAACTTGGCGCCTGAATAAGTAAACCATCAGGATCAAAAGGGCTTACAAGCCTTATTTACATGCTGATATATTAAGTAGGCACACCAGGAGGTGAGAGATGGTGGGTTTGTTCTTGCATAAAATATCTAAAAAAATCTTTGTGAGGGTGGTCAGGTGGGCAAGTGATGGGTGCAAGCGATGAGTTATATGATGGGTAATAGCACACCGCCGTGAGCATGCTATCACACGTGATGGATGCCAAATACGTGATGTTCATCACGTGTGTTGATGGAGGTGGTTTGCTTGAGAAATATAGTTGTTGAACGGCTATATTCATGGGGAGGGGGGGGGGGGGGGCGTTTTTGCTCTTTGTGGTTTGGTCATTTTAATGCTTCTGCCCCAATACAATAAAACCTCTATAAATTAATAATGTTGGGATCGTGATATTTTATTAATTTAGCGACATATTATTATATCGATAAATTAAGAAATTATTAATTTAAAGAGTTGGCTTATATTCGTGAGCAAGCGGCAATAACTTTTCACAACTTTTTGTTGCAATACGAGAATATAGTGCCTCAACTCTTAAGTGCAATGAGGAGATTTAAATATGAACTCAATATAGATTTGAAGTTCACAAAAAAACAAGTGACTATAAATTCATTTTTTACTAGATAATCCTAGAATTTTAGAATATTTTAGTAATTATTAATTTATAGTTTCGTTGGGACCAATATTTTATCTTATATTTTATTGATAGGGGTCCAATTTTGTACTGGTCCCAAGTTGGGACCGACAAATTATTAATTTTATCCAGAATATTAACTTATCGAGTATTAAATTATAGATGTTCTACTGTAGTTTAAAAATAGTCATTTTCTTCCCAGGTCTTACTAATTTTTCACCATTTTGCTCCCAGTCCCAAACGGCATCCATTTTAGCTGTTAAATTTTAGTCATGTGCCCCTCACATGAGGGGCATTTCAGTCTTTTTCCAAGATATTTTATCCCTTTCATATTAAAACCCTAAATTCACGTAACCTCTGTCATCTTGTGTTGAAGTTTTTTTTTTAAAAAAAAACATGGCCACCACACCACCACCACCACAACTACCACCAGGCCATCACCCCTATCATCGACCAGCCTGTCCAATCCACACACACACTCTCAACCCTCTCTCTACCACCAACCACTACCACATCCACCACCCGCCGTCGTCAGTGCCTTCACCACCACCCCAACCAACTCCACACACACTCTTTGTCACCACCCCTCGCTCTCTTTCTCTCTCTCTCTCTCTCTCTCTCTCTCTCTCTCTCAACGCAACTAGGTATCTCTCTAATCTGTCTCTTCGTATGTTTTTATCACAAATTATTTTCTTTTATTTAAGTTTATTTAAAGTCTTAAACTGGGTTATTGGTTCTTAACTTGTAGGTCCTGTTTACGGATCGTTCGATTACGTCACGGTGATATCTAAACCTATGTTTGTTGTGCGGAATCCATCAAACATAAGCAGAAACACCAGATTTCACAATTTTCTATGTTTTATAGACAATCTTCAATCACGGTACAAATTTGATAAGGCTTTGCCTCAAAGTCCACACCAACAACTACTGGACAGTCAGTCCGAGCACCTATTCATACTCATCTATACCTTTGTACGAATGTACTTCTCATTCGCACGAACCTGCTCATCCGTGCAGCTGAGCTTCATCCGTGCGGATGTACTCCTCCGTACGGATGAGCTTGGTTTTACAACATAAACTCATATTTGACGCTTCTAGCCCTATTACATCAAGACGTAAGCGACATGCATATGCACTAACAGTCTCCCCCTTGGCTGTTGCCGCAGTCTTGATCTTTACTCTTGATCTATGATGTGCTAAAAGTGGTCTAATTAAACTAACTAATTTTAACCATAAACTAGACAATCTAAGCTTTAGTATAAATAATTACATATTGTGCTAAAAGTGGTCTAATTAAACTAACTAATTTTAACCCTAAACTAGACAATCTAAGCTTTAGTATAAATAATTACATATTGTGATATAATTTATTCTAATATTTACAAATTTGATCAAAACCTATTTAATTACCGATGATCAGGATTAAACCAACAATCACCCCTTAATCTTAATCATTTTGTAGTAGATTCTTGACCCCAAGAGCTCCCTCATTTTAACTCCTCTTCCTACATTCGCATCACACAATTTTTTGCCGTATGTTTTTCTTGTGCAATTGCCTCACGTAACTCCTTATCACATGGTTCTTTTCATGACCTATCACAATTCTTTTTTACTTGATTGTATCACACGATTCAATCTCTCACTTTGATCGCTTCTCACATATGCAATCAATTTCTTTGCTTTAATCGTATCTATTAGATTGCAATGGTTCAACTTGATTTTTACATTGCTCTACAACCTCTTTATATACAAAACATTGACAACAACTAAGGAGATAATTGCTCCTCTAAACATGGCTACTATTGACTACATAATTGTACATAAAAGACTTGATGGAGAAGAGGATATTGCTCCAAGAATTATGTTGTTTCCTTATACCCCCGTCAATGCAAGTTGGTGGAGGTCCAAGACGAAGCATTGTGCGAAATCTTTCAAATGACGGTTTTGGTAAACTCTTGGTGAATATATCGGCGACTTGTTTGTCTGCCGAGATGAATTTAGTGTGAAGCTTTCCCGCGGTTACCAATTCACGAACAAAATGATAATCGATGTCAATGTGCTTTGCTCGTTTGTGAGAAATTGGATTTTGACTTAAGAACAAAGCACTTTTGTTGTCACATAAGAGTGTCGGGCGACCCGGTGGAAGAGCATGAAGTTCCCGAAGAAGATTAGTTAACCAAATAATTTATGATGCCGTATTTGCCATTGCTCTATATTCAGACTCACAGCTGGATCTTGACACTATCGGTTGCTTTTTGGCACTCCAAAAGACCAAGTTTCCTCCTAAGTAGATGCAATAGCTGTAAGTGGATCTTCTTGTGTCGATACATCGAGCCCAATCTGCATCTGAGAAACCTAATAAAGTAGTGTTAGGTGGACGATCAAATGTTAAACCATGTGCTAAAGTGCCCTTAACATAACGAAGAATCCTTTTAACTAGCTGGAAGTGAGTGGTTGTGGGAGTTTAAAGGAATTGGCTAGCTTGATTTACGGCATAAGAGAGATCAAGACGAGTGATGGTGAGATATTGAAGAGCACCTACAAGGGAGCGATAAAGAGTGGGGTCATGAAACGGTTGGCCTTCGGAGGTGAAAATGTCTTTGGATGTTAAAGGAGTGGCAACGGGTTTGGAGTCAAGTAAACCGGCACGGGTGAGTATGCCATGAGCATATTTGGATTGATTTAGAAAAAGACCCGATTTTGTGTGATGAACTTCGAGACCGAGAAAAAAATTTAGTGAGCCAAGGTCCTTTATTTTGAATTCCTTGTTTAGGTAAGATGTGAAGTTGTGGATGAACTTTTCATTGTTCCCGGTCAGAATGATGTCGTCAACATAAACAAGAAGATAAATTAAGATACTATGGTGATTGTAAATGAACAAAGATGTGTCGGCTCGACTGTTTTGAAAACCACAATTAAGAAGGAAAGAGCTTAATAATTGGAACCAAGCACGAGGTGCTTGTTTTAAACCATATAGAGCATGGTTTAGTTTACACACATGGTTGGGTCGGTTAGAGTCTTCAAAACCTGGAGGTTGTTCCATGAAAATGGTTTCGGTGAGGTGACCATTTAGGAATGCATTATTGACGTCTAATTCACGAAGAGTCCACTTGTTGATGGTGGCGAGACTAAGAACCACCCGGATGGTGGAAGATTTGACAACGAGACTAAAGGTGTGAGAGACATCGAGCCCCGGTATTTGTGTAAACCCTTGAGCTACAAGTCGTGCTTTGTAGCGATCAATAGATCCGTTGGATTTGTATTTGATTCTATCAATCCATTTGAAGCCAATGATATTGGTGCTAGTGGGGCGAGGAACAAGAGTCCAAGTTTGGTTAGCATGAAGGGCTTTGAGTTCGTCATGCATTGCTTGAATCCATTTGGGATTTTTGAGAGCGGTTTTGATGCCTTTTGGAATATGAGAAGAAAATAGAGAGTGATGTAGAGGATGAGTGGTGAGTTGAGCAAGGTGTGGAAAATGTTTTGGTTTGAAAATCCCATTCTTTGCACGAGTGATCATGGGATAGGAGTTGATAGCTTGGGTAGATGTAGAGGGTGCGGTTGGTGAGTGTTGAGGTGGTTTTTGATGGGCTTGGTTTGAAGGAGGTGGAATGAGGGAGTCTGTTGATGGGGTTGGGGCGGATGATGGAGTGGGAGACAATTGGGCCGTAGATGGGTTGGAGGTAGCGGTAGGTGTGGAAGCCGAAGGGGGGTTATTGGATTGTGAGCTGGAATGTGTGGAGGTGGATGGACTGGAGGCGGGTGAATTTGGTGGGCTTTGGATTGGGGTGTTGAGATTAATGGGTAATGGTTGGGGTGTTGGGTTGAGAGAAATGTCACAGATAGGTAGGCACGAAGTGGGGGTTTTTGATGATGTTGTGGTGGTTGGTGAGGGAGTGGGATGAGTGGTAGGAGTGGGTATTTGTTCCTCAAAATTGGTGATTGGTAAATTGGTTGTATTAGTGGCTGTAGGGTTTTTGTGAAAAGGTAGAACGTCTTCATCAAATTTTGCATGGCGAGTTGTGTAGACACGACCCGATGATGGTTCAAGACATCGAAAACCTTTATACTTAGGACTGTAACCAATGAATATGCAAGGGGTGCTTCTTGGTTGAAGTTTATTTTTTGTATAGTCTCTAAGGTAGGGAAAAACTCTACAACCAAAAATACGCATGTTTGAGTAAGTGGGTGGTTGATTGAACAGGATTTCAAACGGTGATTTGTCGTCTAGAAGTTTTGTGGGTAGACAATTGATAATGTAGGTAGCGGAAGTGAAAGCATCAAACCAAAAGGTGGGTGGGGACTGGCATTGAACATCATGGCTAGACCCGTTTCGGTGATGTGGCGGTGCTTCCATTCGGCCCTACCATTTTGTTCGGGTGTGTGAGGGCATGACAATCTATGATGTATGCCTTGTTGTTGAAAACATGTTTGAACCTGATGATTGGTGAATTCGGTGCCACCATCACTTTGAAAAACTTTAACATTTGTTGAAAATTGGTTTTGAACAAAAGTTAAGAAAGTGGTGAGTATGGCAAAAAAATCGGATTTTTCTTTTAATGGATAGAACCAAGTGAAACGGGAATAGTCATCGATAAAAATAATATAGTACCGATAACCATCCTTGGAAGGCACGGGTGCGGGTCCCCAAAGGTCACAATGGACTAAGTCTAGAACATGTTGTGCGCGTTTTGGATTTTCAATAAATGGTAGGTGTTTTGCTTTTGATAATTCACAAGATTCACATAATCCTGGTTTGGGTAATATAGAGGTAACAAAAACACGACCAAGTTTATTTAAAGTGGAAATTGTATCAAAAGAAACATGTCCTAATCGACTATGCCATTTATTGAATGATGCGCGCTAGTGGGATGCAGAAAGTGCAACAACGAGAGATTTGTGACCTTGGGTGAGAACATAAAGACCATTTTCGCACGTGCCTTTAGCTAGAACCTCCACTGTTTTTCAGTCCTGAATTTGGAAAAAAATCGTTAGAAAACAAAACATCAACTGGAGAATCATTTGCTAACCTACTAATTGAGAGTAGATTTTTTGTTAAATTAGGAACAACTAAGACATTTTGTAAAGTTATGGATTTATTTAATTTAGTGTTCCCAATATGAGTAATGGGTGATGATTTTCCATTTCCAAAGGTAACACGAAGGCTACCATTGTGAGGTTTTGAATTATTTAAACCATGAGTGGAGGGTAACATATGTGTTGTAGCACCTGAATCAGCGGTCCAATTCGGAGAATCGGATGCTATGTTGCATTGGGCATGAAATGCCTCGGCGAGATTTGCATCAATAGGGACCGATTTTTGGGCAAAGGAGGCGAGTTGAGGAAAGTTACTCGCATAATGACCGGTTTGGCGACAAAGTTGGCAATGTGGAGGTCGTTTGGTGTAGGAAGAGGATCAGCCTCATGAGGCAGAGGTGCGGCCTCTTCCACGAGAGGAAGAAGAACGGTTGTGAGAAGGATTGTTCGGGTGGGCATATAAGGCGGCTTGAGGGGTTTGAGAACCATGTAATTGTTGGACAAACATTTCTTGATTCTCGGCGTTAGCCAAGAGATCACGAAATGAAGGGGCCGGACGAATGGTTCGTTGAGAGGTTGAAAATTTTTCAAACAAAGGGCCGAGTCGACAGAGGAACCAATGACGTTTGTCTTCGTCACTTATGGGGTGTCCAATAGCCGCAAGTTGGTCGGCCAAGGCTTTAAATTTTTGACCAAATTCCAAAACCGAAGTTGTTCCTTTTTGAAGGGTTCGAAGGGAGTCTTTGAGGGTGTGGATTCGTTCAATAGAGGAGTTGCTATAGGCATCGGTGAGGGCTTTCCAAACGGCTTTGGCTGTGGTATGACCTATAGTTTCGGCCATGTCTTCTTCGGTTAGGGTAGAGTTAATGAGAAGAAGGACTTTTTGATCGGCAAGTTGCCAAGCAATGAAGTCAGGATTCAGGACAGTTTTGTTATCAGAGGTTATGGTTCCGGAAGGAGGAGAGTTGTTGCCGGTAATATGGTCGGAAAGTTTGAGATACGAAAGGACCGGAGTAATTTGTTTCTCCCATGTGAGATAGTTTGAGGAGGTTAATTTGATGTTAATAAGGTGGCTAAGGGAATGGAGGGGAAGGGATTGAGTTTCGGCAGCCATGAAAGGGAAGAAGGATGCGACCGAAACAGGAACAAGGAAAGCGGAAAAGCTAGGAAGAAAGGATCTTTGTTTTGGTTTAGGCTGATACCATATTAGATTGCAATGGTTCAACTTGATTTTTTACATTGCTCTACAACCTCTTTATATACAAAACAATGACAACAACTAAGGAGATAATTGCTCCTCTAAACATGGCTACTATTGACTACATAATTGTACATAAAAGACTTGATGAAGAAGAGGATATTGCTCCAAGAATTATGTTGTTTCCTTATAATATCACACAATCAATTTTCTAGTGTTATCTTGCTTGTCTAGGCACATAGTAATCAAAAGTGGTGGTTCCTCCTCTTCTATTTCAACTAAAAGTGACTCATCTTTCATGTGTTTGTTATTTAGACATTCATAAACATAGTGCCCAAGTTTCTCACATCGATGATCAGCCTTCATGATCTTGACCAAATCCCCTGTCATGACCTTTACCATGACTCGTACTATTGTGATTATGTGACCCTTAACCATGACTACCTTCTTGTCACGCAAACAAAAGCTTTTAAAGATTTTATACTTGTACTCGATTTTTAATCGTATTCTTTCCTCATAGGCTTTCAATATCTAGCTATTGCCTTATCTTATGTCATAGTATCTAACTATGAATATTGTTCTATTAATGCAACAATCTGAAGAAATTGATATATATATATATATATATATATATATATATATATATATATATATATATATGGGGTAGGGATATGGTAAAAAGTGTCTAAAATATGAGAAGGGTAGGTAAAAAGTGTCTAAAGATACCTATACATAATATAACACTATTGACTGGGGAATATAACACTACAACAAGAACTTCCCGTAAACAATTAAATGTATAGAACAAATCGAATTCGAATCACATCCCTAACATATCGTCTGATATTTTTGGCAGTTATCTTTGGAAATCAATTAATTGATAAGAATGAACAATTACTAATATACCCTTTTGAATTAGTTAAGATAAGGGATACTTGTCATTCCCAAATTATTTCTCACACTTCTCACAAAAGTTGGACTTTTTACAGGATCCTCTACCTATATATATATATATATATATATATATATATATATATATGTGTGTGTGTGTGTGTGTGGAGCCGAGACTTGTTGCTCTTGTGTTAATATTACTCAATTTCCCGATGAAGCTATCAGTTGTATCTTCTTCCTTCAATGGAATAAACATTATTAAGTGATTAAATTATAGGCAGGTTTTGTATATCATGCATGATAACTATTTTATAAATTTCTATAAATGTTCCTTCATGAAAGGCATATGTATCACACAAGTCAATTGACTCATAAATACACATATAAAACATAGGTTTAAAGTAATTCAATGAAGATTTTATATATGCATGTAAGTAAACTTTAGAAATGACACAACCATAAGTAGATGTAACGTGTGAAAAACATGTCATGTGACATCAATAAAAAAGAGTTACGTTTGTATCTGATATTTGAGTGACACAGTGGCGGACCCAGAAATTATTTGTTGGAGGTGCGGAGAAGGTGTTCAACCATATTTTCAAGAGGTGCGGTCGGGTTTTTTTGCCTAAAATATACAATAATTTTTTTTTCAAGGGGTGTGACCGCCCACCCTGACCAAAGGGTAGGTCCGCGCATGGAGTGACACCATATATTGGGACAATAACACCATATAGTGTCAAATGATGGCGCCGCAAACTCAGAAGAAAGAGAAATGGAATGATGTCGGAGCTACTTTAGGGTTTTATTATGAGTTAAATAGAGATAATGTTTATATGATTACCATTATGTATACGTCTTTATCTAAACATACACATTATTATTGGAATTTAGTTAATTTCAATGACTCTATCCGAGTACTTGTACCTGGCAAAATAACTTTTGCTCAATATAATAGACATACAAAGACCAAAATATAACGATGCCAGTAAAGACACTCATGAATCCGCCAATGGTTATAACATTAGAAATGTTTGAAAAGAAACCATAGTGTATCTCTTATTTAGATTGAGACCAAGCAAATTAAACCAACACATTCTAGTAGACTGAATTGGTTAAGGAATAGCTGGAATCACAGATGTCAGTGAACGACGGATAAAGACACATAAGAGATGATCGGTGATTCACTTGGATCCTACTATGGTGTCATTGCCTTTTGCAAGATTGATTGACATGAACAAGTCGAATCGAATCATCCATCTTGTTTTATATATATCCATTAATATACCATACCTATGTCAGCAAATTTCGACATAGTAGGTGAGTAGTTACATATCATATAGTTTATTGATGATATACAATGATTTTGATATGGTACTTGCACATGCAAATGTCACAAATGGCATGTAGCTAAATGTAGCCATTCATTCACATGGTTTGGGCGTCATTTTGTGTTTGGCCTCGGTTACCAATCAATGACTCCATTATTTTATAAACTCAGTTCGGTCGGACCATACCAATTTCCCATTCAACCACTACAAGTGAATTTGCTTATATATGAATAATTAAATAGTTATTAGTCTTATTTATTTGATGTAGAAATAAATAGTTATTAATCTTATCTAACACAAAACAACTCTTGCCTATAACCTTCCTGTAGCATATAATAAATAAAGTGTATTTTTTACTGATGAAGTTCGAACCATACCCCAACTCATGTATGTCTCATAGTTTCATGTACAAGACAATGTATCGTGGTGGTTATCATGCTTGATACTGTGCCGCGGTTATGTGTTGCAACATTGTATCACGATCATCACTCCAAGGGCGGAACTATAACAGGCTACGGTTCAACCCCGTATTCGTAGTGTTATTTTTTATTTTTTCGGTTTTATACAAATGACACCCCTAAAAATTACGGGGATACCCTTAACCAAAATAAGATACTTGATATCAGTAAACCCAAATTAACAAAAATAGAATTAAAAAAAGACCCAAAATATAATTGATAAAGTTAGCTTAAGACACAAATGAATACATTACAATTCTAGATATCACCAAGTCAAGAGGCTTGGAGAAAAAAAAATGGAGACATTACAATTCAAGTCAAGAGGCTTGGAGAAAAAAAAATGGAGACATTACAATTCAAATGGTTAGGAGACATTAGGCCATAGGGTATGGGGCTTGGGTTGGGGTGTGGGTTGGGGGAAAACGCTCAAGGCATCACTCCGGGTGGGTTTGGGTTGGGGCGTGGCCCTTGGGGCTTGGGTTTCAAGCCGGGCGTGGGGCGGGGGAAGCGAGCTGACATGGCGGGATGTGTATGGCCAAAAGAAAAGAGCCGTTGGCCAACGGCTATATTAAAAAAAAATAATTGTTTCTTCCATTTTTTCACTATAAAACTCACATTTTTCTTCCATTTTTTACCACATTCAACCACATCTTCTATACATCTTTAATTCTCCTTCTACAAAACGAAAAAATGCATCCTTACAACCGTCCTTTTGACCCGAGCAACCCGTATAGATTCCAAGAAAATAATCCTAGCCCACCACCCACTCGTCCAATAGCTCGTCCATTTTTCATACACTCTCCCAGCCCATTGATCACCTACAGGGTGATGAGTTACAACTAGTCTTGGCGTTGAGAGAAGAGATAAAAAAACAAATATAAAAGTTAGGAATTTTTTTTTTTTGTAATTTTCTTTATTAAAAAATTAAATTTGTTGTTTTAAATAATATTGAAATAGCCCAGCGGGTCAGCCCAGCAGGTCAGCCCAGCAAAGCCCACCAAACCCACGCCCCAAACCCCTGCCCCACCATACCGTGTTGAATGTGGGTTTAGCCCATGTCTGCCACCCATTCCACGTGTCAATCAATGCCCAACCTACGTCCCAACCCAAGCCCAACCATACCCCACGTTCTTAATTATTAATTTCCAGAAAAGATAACTTGCAAATTGCAATCACCTTTTTTTTCTCATCACGCGAAGTTGGATCTTGACTTTAATTTCTTTTAAAGCATTTCAAACCATATAACTTAGATTTTTGTATGAAAATATTCAAATGACTAATAATTATGTCTTCAAAATAAAAATATTTGAAAGTATTGAGGAAATAAACTACGTGAATTATTCTTTTTATGTATCATTTCTCTTATTATTTCGGCATGAGGAAATAAACCAAGTGAATTATTCTTTTTGTGTATCACTATGTTATAGACCCATGTATTACATAGGTTGAATAAATAAAACATCTTACCTAAGTTAAATGTGATAAATATCATACAAAAATTGCTTAAAACCATCTATAATCAAGAAAATGTCAAAGTGTTCTTTTTGAAATTTAAAGATAATTATTGCTAATTATTATTAAATACATAAGCTAAAACTTACAATTTAGAGAACTTGATATGTACTCATCTTAATGCATGAAAGTAAAGCAAACACGTTCCACTTCACATTTGTCTAGTTTTATTTTCGCCTATAATTTTATTTAACAAAAAGTTAATTACAACTTTCCTCCCTTTTGGTGGAAAAATCAAATTTATACAAAATTAGTAGGTTCCCAATTGCATCATCAACCTCCATCACCTAAAAAACAAACATTTTGCGGCCTAAATCGTTTATTATATGAACTATCTAAGCTAAACCCGAGTCTTGTATGATTTACACGTCATCAAAAAACGCACTCTCTGGTGAATCAAGTGGGAAACAAGTATCTTCGCCTCCGGTATTCCATAGGAAATGCGCATAGTTCGCCGCATAAAAGGAGTTGTTAGGATCGGCTGAAATTGCCTCCAAATAAGTCTCTTCGGCAGCCCACAAATCTTTTCGAACTTGCCACAGAAAACTTGCGTATTTGTTTAGTGCTTCTGCATCCTTGGGTTCAACCATAGAAGCCCTTTTGAAGTAGTCCTCCGCTCTGTTTTGACAAAATGTACATAAATTTAATGTGTCGTGCAAAAATAAAACTGAAAATTGAAAATAAACATTGACTTTCAAAAATCACCACAACTTTCTATGCCCCACATATTATAAATAAAGTCACAAAACACACTTCTTACTTTAGTCATTTAGAAGTTGGCAAACGACATCTAAATTTTCTCTAAAAACATAAACTAAAACTATTATAGAATGATAAAAATAAAGTATGCTAGAATAATGGCATTATTATCATCAATTTTTAAAAGTTTTCATCAATAAAATAAAAAAGACCCTGCTAAATAAAATTTATGCTTGTAATTTTAGAAAGAAAATAAGATTAATTAACATTTTAAAAAATAAGCTTATTTATTTTTAGCTTTTTAAACGAAGCCACTCCTCTTAAATTGTACTTCTAAAATTCATTAATTATCCATTTTATTGGATTTGAACCCACATATGGAAATAAAAAACTTTTGCCACTAGACTAAGAAACCCTTAGGTAGTGTTCGTTTCATGGATTGTAATAGAATTGGAATGAGAATTCGCGCAGAAATTGAATTTTGATTTGTAATTTAGATGTGTTTGTTTTGTAAAATGGCATAAAATTTGGTTGGAACTAGAATGTAGATTCTCTTCCCTATAATATTGTTCAATTCCAACTCCCTCAAGATTCCATTTCATTCTGTGAAACGAACACTGCCTTAACGTTTAAAATTTTGATACCTATCGTAATCACGTGCTACCAGGTACAGGAACTGAGCATAGTTAGCAAGAAGTAACGGGTTATCGGGTTCTTGCAACAAACCCATTTGATACACAACCTCCGTCCTGTAATAATCCTCGGCATCTTCCGCCTCGATACTCGTCTTCACCGGAGAAACAAAGCTCTTCATCGTCTCATGATCCAAACCACCATCTCCGATCACACCGTGAATTTGATCAGCTTCATTCACGATCGAATTCCACGACTCCCATTCCTCTTCATTCCCCGACTCCTCACCCGCCCTCATCATACTCACATCCCCCAACGAAAAACTAACAAATCGATCAAACTTGTCGTTACCATCAGTACCACTAGCAACAGGCCGAAATCTCCCTCCACCGCCATTGTTTCCACCAATTGAGATGGTTCTATCACCCGAATTCGAGGAAAATGTCTTGATCCACGAAGAATCAAACTTCGTGTGCGTGTTACTCGTTGTAACAGATTCCATTGTGGCGGGTGGTGGTGGGGCAGATGTTGTTGTGAAGTTGTTTGACATTGAGTGGACACTGTAATTGGCTAACAGAATCATGACATACACCATTAGAGTTGGGGTTTTTGAGAAAACTTGTTGGAATAACCAAACGAAAGATGCATTCATTTCACTTTGGACTCTCACAATGATATCTTGTAAATCTTGGTAGAATAAAAGTTGTCTCATATGAAGTGTGTAGCTTTGAAGCTCTCGGAGTATGAATACCATTGAAGAGAAAGCTTTTTTTACTGAACAGGAAGCGGATTCCCCTGCTTCTTTTATTCCATCCTGCCATTGTTTCTTTTTCTTTATGATTCGTAGCGGCAAAAAAGGCAGATTAACATTGTTTGCCTTTTGTTCTATACTGGCAAGATGCATGTCTTCCTGCCACTCTAACTCCAAATCATCATGATTTTCTTCACCGTTGAAAAACCATGCGTCTAAGCTAGCCGTGACATTACGTTTGATCGGTTGATGCTTTCGACAAGGCTCTGACTCGTTTGATAACAATTTTGTTCCTAACATCGCGGACCTGTTTATAGAATAATAAAAACCATGTAAGATATTATATATCATTAATCAACTATTTATATCAGTGCATAAAGCTAATTACAAAGATTACATAGTCAAAATAATTTTTTTTGCTAATGATATAATAGCAACTCTATAACCCTAATTAATATATTATCTCTAACATTGTGACCCTAGAAAAAAAATATATAATGTTTTCTTCCATATGTACTTTCCGTCAGCATATGTAAAGAACCAATACTAGTATCCAGATTCAGTATTCATCTTTAGATATAGTTTTGTGACCGTATAAAATCGAGAAAAAACAATAGAATAAGTGTTTATAAGTAAGATAAAAATAGAGATGTAAAGTCTAATGTAAGAGAATTTTTAAAAATAAACAAAGTTTAGAAAAAAAAAGTGCATTTTAATTAAATTATAGTGAAAGATACAAGGAACTTACAGTGAATGCCCTAACTAACATATTCTGTTGTAATATTGTAACCTTAACTGTTATATTCTCTCTAATTCTAATACTCGGGACGTACCGGTAAGCAAGACTGAGGTGAGTCAAACACCGTCGTTTTGCTGACGGTGATGACACTGTAGAGGCTAATGTTTGCAATGAAGGCGCGTGTGGAACCGAATGTTGCGATAAATTTAAACACCTAGTCGCCAATTTGAGTCTCATTCTCCAGCGAGAGAAATTGAAAGACGAGAGAACAGATATTCAAATATGAAAGCTTGCAGATCCAATAACAAAAGGTTACCCTGAAAAGAGTTAACATAACAACAAAAAAGTCGATTAACTTCATCAAATCTCAAAATAAGATAATCATTACAGCACACAAAAACACACAGTTTTGAGCATTAAAATAGGATCAGAAAACAGAAACCTATGAGAATACAACAATCCACAAACATTGCAACCAATTAAGGATATGAGGTATTGAGATATACTAAACTAACCTAGAGAAACTGTCTTTGTTTACGCAGGAGTTTATGTTTTCCGGCGAAGTAAGACGGAGAGTAACTCCAGTTAGGAAAAGAGGAGAGGTGTGGTGTGCATATATAAATATAGAGTAAACTTCCGTTTTGCTTCCTGTGGTTTGGTCACTTTAACGGTTTTGCTCCAAACCTTTAAAAATAACCATTTTTCTCCCTGATGTTTTGGTTTTTTTGCCAGTTTGCTCCCCGCCTCTAACTCCATCCAAATTGTTTGTTTTTCCATTTTGCTCCCCGCAGGGAGCAAACTGGCAACAAAACCAAAACATCAGGGAGTAAAATGGCTATTTTTAAAGGTTTGGGCCAAAACCATTAAAGTGACCAAATCACATGGAACAAAACGGAAGTTTACTCATAAATCAGGGAGTAAAATGGCTATTTTTAAAGGTTTGGGCCAAAACCATTAAAGTGACCAAATCACATGGAACAAAACGAAAGTTTACTCATAAATATATGTTTCTGTCTTTAAGCTCGGTAGATTCCTCTCCCCATTAAAAATCTTGAAGCAATATGAATCAATCACATCGTATACTTGTGTATACAATTTCAACTCTATATTTATATTTATATATACTTCAAAGATCATGAGAGGAATAGTGTCAGGTACAAAGACCATCAAGGGGAATAGTGCGAGGCTCATTGATCGTGAATTTTTGTATTTGATTTTTAAACATTTAACTTCATCTTTATTGAAGCTGACTTCATCAAGGAGAATTTAACCGATAGTATATATGTTTAGTCTCTCTAACTTTATTCTTTATAGTATTTCATCTTTTAGTTTTTTCCTCGTACTATCTTGACGAACCAACCCGGGGGAATAGTGACCATTGGTGGACAACTGCCACTACTCCTAGATTTTATTGAGATAGTCATTCTAATAAAGTTACTCTATAATTCTTAAACCGACATAGTGTTATCAATCTCTCGATGTAATTTTTATTGAGATAGTGTTATGAGTAGTATATACAGGTAACCGAAACACAGACGTACAAGTGATCAAACTTAAAAATATTCCGCCTATCGCCCTGCAACATAACTGGACATAAAACTAGTTGTATATTAAATATATGTTTACATTCAACTTCTTTTTAGTAAAGTACTATTTTTTTTTAATCTGGGTTGCTCAAAAGTCAAAATAACAGTTCAAATAATGTTGAAACTTATTGAAATTCAATAAAATAAATATATTAGTTTATAACAATAAAATTTAATGTACAATAAAATAAATATATCAGTTTATAACAATAAAATCTAATGTAAGTTTATTTTTTATATAAAATTAAGAACTCCATATTAATAAAAAGAAGAAATTGATATGACTTTTCTTCAACAAAATTTAAGTTATATTTAACACCCTTACATTGAATGGTATGGGCGTGGGGCTTCCCCAACACCACCGGCACAATGCCTCAAATGGCGTGGAGGTGGTGGCGTGGGTCTCTTCATGGGGCGTGGGAGAGGGATGGTAATGATGTGGCTGATGTTGGTTGGGTGGTGGTTTTTTATTGATTTGTTTTTTTTTAACACAAATCAAATAAAAAAGTGATTGTCAGGTGTCGCTCCATGCCTCTTTCACCCCGCTTTTTTGGGGCTTGAAGGGGAAATCTCTTTCTGCTGACGTGGCTGTCACGTGTTGCTTCATGCTACTTCAAACCCCTCCACACCTTGTAGTTTTACAACTTGATTATTCCCGTCAATACTTTTGACTCATTTATATAAAAAGTTTATACACGATTTTAAATGTGTGTGTCACATGTTAAGGTTGTTATCTTTAACACAATTAAATGCATGAGTCATATTCGAGTTCAACAATTCAATCGGTTAACCTTAATCCCATCAAATTACAAAATGTCGGACAAGGTTCTACTGTTTAGTTTACTATAATCAAACACAAAATGTCGGACAAGGTTCTACCGTTTAGCTTACTATAGGGCTGGCAAATCGTGTCTTAGCAGGTTTAACAGGTACCTGATAACGTGAACAACAAAAATTTTAAACATGAATACAACTCGTTTAACTAATTTATATTCAATGTCTATAAGACAAAATGTATATTTTATGGACCTAGAAGGAGAAATAATAGATCATAACTTTCAAATTTTGATTATTATTAAAAATGTAAAAAATCACATGGTGTACTTTTCTGTTATCGTGTCTTAGCAGGTTAGGTTACCTACAGGTTACCTATTGTCAGCCCTAGCTTATTATAAGTTTTATTATGCAATGTTTAGTTTATTGTTTCTGAATTTAAGCTTTTCCCTCAATTATATAATATTTAAATATGCCAAATAGTTTTTTTTTATTCTTAATAATTTTATTTATACGCTGTTAAAAAAATTAGTAATTAAAATATATAAAATAGCTATGAAAAATAAATATAAATATAAATTAAATAATGATATGAATGCAAAGATGTTTATAAGAAAACTTAACTCCCTGAAAAAGCTTGTGAAATGGTTCTTAAGGCCAGGGGGTGTGGTTTAACGCCACCCCGTCACATCAGCCACCATAGCGTCCTGGGGCGCCATCGGCCACACCGCCGCAATTAAAGGGGGGCGTCATGGCCCTTCCACCATCATGCTAACGAGCAGAATTTGAGGGAATCGAGGTGAGTTTGGTTTAAAGGGAGGCGCTATAGTTTAAAGGGGAGCTTTAAACCATTGCAT
This sequence comes from Helianthus annuus, assembly GCF_002127325.2. Taxonomy (NCBI): domain Eukaryota; kingdom Viridiplantae; phylum Streptophyta; class Magnoliopsida; order Asterales; family Asteraceae; genus Helianthus; species Helianthus annuus. Next base: position 55,418,001 of record NC_035438.2, read on the forward strand.
ACAAGTTAAAGGAATGGGCTATAAAGCCCCATGTGTGACGTGGCGGTGAGGTGACGTGATAAAGCCCCTAGAGGAATTCTACCACACCCTGTAACCTAAGTGTTGATGATATATGAGATTTCTGTCCATATTTTTAAGGTTTTTTTTTTTTTTTTTTTTTTTTTTTTTTTTTTTTTTTTTTTTACAAAAATGAGATGATCTCGACTTGAACGTAAGAGCATGGATTGTGGGGCGCTATCCCCTGTCACCTTAGCCCACCGGGTGCTAAACAAAACACTGCCATGATAGGGCCTAAGCCGGTGCTAGGTGGGGGTATGATACCTATCGCGGCTGTGAGCGGGGTTTGAAGATTTTTTTTAATTATTAAATAAATCAAATACCTAAGAGCATTCACATTCATGGCATCAAATTTTGTGTGGTGTTTTTAAAATATAAAGAGTATAAAAAGTGGTTGTAAGTGGAGGAGAAAGAAAATGTTACTGTTCATCTGTATATTTGGAGGGACACTGTTCACCGTCTATAATTTTTTAATATATTTTGAAAGTGGTTGTGAGTGGAGGAGAGAGAAAAGATAATAATAAATGTATAAAAAAATATTATTTAACTGAAAAGAAAAGAAAGAAAATATAGTGTTTTTAGTATGATTTAGGGTGAAAATATAATGAGATAGATGTGAATGCTCTAAGTAGTCAACTCTCCACCATATTTCACATTTTATCCCTCATAACACATGTTATTGGATAAGAAACACGAAACACTCCACTTCTTACTTTAATCGTGATACACTTTTTCCATATTTCACATTCATGAGTTCATATGTAGTGCTCAAGCCCATTAAGGGGTTATGTGACAAGTCACAAAATATGTAAGAAAAGCGGGTTATATAATATGTATGTACGTATATATGTGTGTGAGAGAAACAAAAACAATAACCCTTCTTCCGGTTATAGATTTCGTGGCCACATAACCCCCCTCATAACGCCGGAAGGGGCAATGTTACGGGGCGCCATAGTGCGCTATGAGGGGTGACGGCGCCATATACGCTGCGACACAGTATACATATTACGTGAAGAAATAGGTCCCCTGAAACAACTGTAGACTCTTTAATGCTTTTAACATATTTTATTCTGCAAATGTAAGCATATATTGAAAAAACATATATAATTTGTTAGGGGAAGGTTCATTCGAGAACACTAAAAAAGTGGAGAACAGCGGGGAACTGACTCAAACAAACTCCGATTGGACTTATTACAGCGGCGTTGGAACCGGCTCATCGAACCCTAACTAAGATCTCTTAACCCTAAGCCCTAAATCATAACTCCTAAACTCTAAACCCTAAAGCTAAAAAATAAGGCTAAAACCTAAGCTAAACCGTAAAATCTAAACTATAAACCCTAAAAGCTAAACCCTAAAGACTAAACCTAAAGCTAAACCCTAAAGCTAAACCCTAAATCTAAACCCTAAACCCGAAAGATAAACCCTAAACCCTAAAACTAAACCCTGAAGCTAAACCCTAAGGCTAAACCCTAAAAGCCAAACCCTAATATATTTAGGGTTTAGGGGTTATGATTTAGGGTTTAGGGTTAAGAGATCCTAGTTAGGGTTCGACGAGCCGATTCCAACGCCGCTGGAATGAGTCCAATCGGAGTTCGTTTGAGTCGGTTCCCCACTGTTCCCCATTTTTTTAGTGTTCCCCCAATGAACCTCACACTAATTTGTTAACATCTTATAGTTTTAGGCACAAAAATCAATTACGTTTAGTAATACATTATAATTTAGCTTTAAACACAAATATTAATTACTTTTAAGTTTTAAATCACATTTAAAATCTTCTTTTATATATAAAAAGAATAGTAATTCAACCCAAACTAACCTCTTTAGTTGAACATGAAATTGTTTTAACTCAGAACTTATTTTGACCTATTATCTAACTAGAAATGAACCACTCATTTTACTAGCCATACAACCACATGGATCACTTTCATAAGTTCAAACAAAATATACCATCATACATGAAAGAAAATTTTGATTTGTAAACTTGTAACAGCTTGCAAAATTAGACCGTTTTCTTAGACCAAATGACATCTTCTTCGTATCACAAGTTAAAAAATCTAGTCTAAGTCACTGTCGGGTTAACATAATATTCCTTGGAGGATTCCATGGAAAACTAATCGAAAGGCCATGACCGTTCAAATTTAGGTTGAATATACATAAATAACACAAGTTAACATTAGCCCATATTATGAACGTGAGATTTCACGAATTGTTTTTTTTTTTCTTCTCATATATAACCTGTTGAATAGGAAGTCGCGTTCTCACACATACAACCAAACCCGAGTGTGGAGCCGGCCATCATCAACGCAAAAGTAGTTATCACGAGTCACGACAACTAGATGCGCTTATTTCCTTTTATTCTGTTAATTTCAAATATAAGTTTAAGTTGATAAATTATAAAAAGAGTCGTGAGGAATTATTTTGTTTAAGCAACAAAGATAGGAAATCAACGGTAATAAGATAATAAAAATTTGGTCCAAAATATCCCAATATTGCACATTTGCATCGCCTAGGTGGTAATAGACTTTTACTGTTTTTCACTTGTATATTTGAATAAGAAAATAATGAAGCATATGCTTGTAATTCATAAATTAATTTAATTGATGCTGTGCGTTTTGTAGGAGGTAAATAAGGTCTACTATGATGCAAACAAAATCGGCAGTAAAACACAAGAAATAACCAATATACATAGAGATGACTTCGAGCATGAAAAACCTTAAGACACGAGACTACGAGAGTAAAAAGCACCAAACATTTAGATAGTTGTTCCCGTTTAAAAAGGCTTTTAGCAACATACATATCCTGTCTGAAATACTTGGTAAAAGTGGCAGTCATCAGTGAAAGAGGTGTTAACATGAACTGAGTTCGTGTTGACCCAAGTTAACCTGGTAGCAATTGAATTTCTACCGATCGAGCAAAATTTATTTAGTCAAGTGGTAATTACGGGCAAATGAGCTAATGCATATTTATAAAATTTGTTTTTTTAGGTTTCCTAGTATCCGTCAATTTATATAAATTATTTTTGGTTTTTATTGGTTTTTAGGTTTCCTAGTATCCGTCAATTTATATAAATAATTTTTGGTTTTTTATTGTCTTTTTATTATTTTTTGGTTATTTGTCTGACAATCTTTTATTCTGATATTCAAATTTCCCTAAGCATGTGCATATATATTTCTCTATTCTTGGGCCAGGAGTGTAACCCACGCAACATGTTGGGCTTTGTGATGCATCATAAGATTTGTATAGATTAGTCATCTTTGTTGGATTTATTGGGTGTAATAAAGTTTGGGCTAGGCCCAACAAAATAGTTAGACATTTGAACAGTGGCCGTGTTTGCTACCCAAATGTGTAGGGCCCACTTGTCTTGTTTGTATGAGAGTTTTTTCTGTTATTTTGGGATTATTCCCCAAAATAGCAAAATCTCTCTTTTTAGTTGTTTTTGTAAATTTATAGAATTTTATCTGAGATATTGTTCCCTGTTAGTAGTGTGAGATTCAATACTCAATAGGAACCAAAAAAAAGTGGGAAACTGATATCGATATAGTGATATGTAAAGTTTTGAAAAACAATTAATCAAGCAGATTAAAAACATTTTTTTATAATATAAAACTACCAAGTTTTAATATGTTTGTGATTAACAATTATCACATGTGTTAAATTTTAAGCACAACAATGGGCATAGTGTTTTCAAATATAGTTTTGCGAGTCCACGAAGGGAATTTATTTATTTATTTTTTTCACTTGAACTTTAATGATATTCTCCACCTCTAAATAACGACACCTCTTTAGAAAAAAAATACAAATTATAAACATATGAAGGAAGGCAAAATATATTAGATTTTTTAAACAATATCATCTAAGACTTTGTGGTAATACATAAGTCTAAAGGAACCCACTTTTTATCCCACAAAGATTTAATGTTTAAAGTTCGAGTTAAGTTATTCTACAAAGGCTTATAAAAATAAGAAGTATAAGAATGCATGTCTAAGTGATTAAAGATTTTTATATTAATATAATTATATGAATCCTTGATAATTCACATTCTACCGTTGCTACCCTACACTTTAGCATTTGGTTTTCTCTTTCTTTTAGTCCATCCATCTCTTGATACATGGTTCACTTTTCTTTTTCTTTCTTTTTTTTGCTTATAACTTTACAAATAAGATGTTTTATAAAGTTTTGAATATACCTTTGTGACATGCTCATTTTTATCAATGCTATGATTCATTCAGAGTTGTGCGTAATAACGTACACCGAAGCACAAACATACAAACCATTAAGGTTGCTTCAAGGTTTCATTTTTATCTATAAATAATATTTATATTTTGCGTACTTTTGGCAAAAACTTTTTGTTTTACTAAAGTGAAAATCAAACCATTCCTAAAACAATTTTTAAGTTGGTTAGACTTTTAGATAGTTTAACTAATTTGAACAGTAACTTAAAAATCAAACGAATTCAACTTCACATAATAGCACCTCCAACGAGTGGTCCTTGGCCATCCGTGACCAACCAGAGGTGCGTAAGTCCACTGGTTTCCAGTGAAGAAAGAGAGAAGTTCGAGTGGTAGAGGGCAACGCCATCTGAAAGATGCCAGACGTCCATGAAATTAGTAGAAAATAGAAAAAGAAAAAAAATATAGAACATAAAAAAACAAAAAAAAAATAATAATAATAAAATAAAAAAACAGGCAAGAAAGTGATGGATTACTTGCTTGATAATACTATTCAAATAGATAACATGAACATATTATTGACACAAAAACCCAACCTCTCATATCATATGTAAGCCAGCCTTGTTCAATTCATATGTAAGTCCTTCTGTCTGATCCTTTAATATTCCAATTGCTGCCTGCTATAACACTACACTAGACTTCTAAATCTATTATTTAAATTAAAATTAGGGTTCATCGATACACTCTATGTATGTATCCAAGTAATATGTCTTGATTGATTATATGCGATGAATCTGTATTTGCATCATCAACAGATACACCCTTTAATTTCTGTAATTAACTTTCTGAATTCAAATTGAGAATATTTAAATTCATAATTGATTTGGGTTTTGTTGGGAATTTATATTTAATTAATCACCATGATTGTGTGTTTATGTTCTTTTATGTGATTGTTTCAGACATAGCTATGGCGATCACCAAGATTTATATAATGTAAGCCAAATTTATAAATTATCATTCTTCTGATGATCACATAGAGTTCCATATATACACATACCGATTATTTCAAGGTGTTTGTTTTATTTATAAGTACAAGTGTTAAATGCGTCGTGTTTGCGGGTTAACAGGTCAAATAACTAAAAAAAAGTGTAAAAGAAACATGAATTTTTTATATTATATATATAAATAGATTTGCATATTAATAAGTCTAAATTTTAAATTAACAACTAAATGTATATTAACCAACTGGGTTGGAAACCGTGTATTAGACGAGTTGAATAAAAAAAATCACATGGTTAGTAATGAAGATCTTCGAAGTGTGAAACAATATTTTGATACAAGATATGATTAATGATTTTAAATTAAAAAATAAAATACGAATAGGTGAACTAAGAGAAGCGGGGAAAAGAATCTTGGACTTGTAGAATTATGACATGTGGCGCAACCAATTACTTATTTAGCTGGTATAAATTTGTTTATACTATAAAACTTATTTATAACAACAAAACTAAACCTCATGCTTATTTTCTTTTTTATTTCTAAATTATAGCATAAATTCAAGTTTTAAGTTTTCATATAAAACATAATTCTTTTACAATTATAAAAATAAACCGGTCAACTGGTGAACTCGCCAAGTCGATCCGAACACAGCGCTATAGCTAAATATGTTCGCAGGTTCGACCCGAAACTGTTTAGACTAAACTCAAACCTACGAAGTTTATTTCAAGTTTGTGTCATGTTTTCATGTTGAATTTGAAGTTCACACTAAAAGTATGTGTTGAACTAGAATTGGACTAATCTTGTTCCAGTTATTACTCTCTGCATAAACATGTGGAGTATATGGCTAGAGAAATACAACGGGGAGCCAATTCGGTCGAAGGAGTCGAAGCAACACTTTGGCAGGTAGCCGAAACATTGCCTAGCGTCGTGCTACAAAAGATGAAGGCTCCACCTAAACCAGATGACGTGCCAGTGATTCGTCCAGAACAACTTGTCGAAGCTGATGGATTCCTGTTCGGGTTTCCTTCTCGTTTTGGTGTGATGGCAGCCCAATGTAAAGCTTTCTTTGATGCAACTAACAGTTTGTGGGAAACTCAAGCACTCGCTGGGAAACCGGCTGGGATCTTCTGGAGCACGGGTTTTCATGGTGGAGGCCAGGAACTTACAGCGTAAGTTCATGTCGATTTTTGATAAGTTAAATTTGTTTGTTTTGACCCGTTGAGATAAAACATAATCCATATCATATTAACCGTTGAGATAAAACATTACCGAATGTTGACCCCTTGATATAAAACAATGCCCCAGATCATGTTGACCCGTTGATATAAAACGTTACGCAAATCACATTGACCCATCAAGATAACACATAACCCAGATCATATTGACCCGCTGAAATTAAACATAACCAAGATCATATTGACCCGTTGAAATTAAACATAACCAAGATCATATTGACCTGTTGAAATTAAACATAACCCGGATCATATTGACCCGTTGAGTTAAACCATAACCAAGATCATATTGACCCGTTGAGATAGAAATATAACCCAAATCATATTGACCCGTTGAGATAAAAGTACCATATATGAGCATGGGTTAGTGGTGGCTGGTGACTTGGACTGAGGGTGTGTATTTGCATGCAGATTAACGGCGATAACGCAACTAGCACATCATGGGATGCTATTTGTACCTCTTGGGTACACATTTGGGAGCGGAATGTTTGAAATAGATGAAGTTAAAGGTGGATCATCTTACGGTGCTGGAACGTATGCGGGTGATGGAACCCGAAAGCCGACTGAATTAGAGCTCCAACAAGCATTTTATCAAGGGAAATATGTTTCTGAAATTACCAAAAAGCTTTCCAAAAACTAAAACTCAGTTCGAGTTATTAAATCCGCGTTGTACCTATTTTATTATCATTTCTGAAATATTATCATGTATTACAGTGAGTCAATGAACAGGTTATGATTGTCCCTTCTAGAGGTGGTAAGTAAAATGAGCGGGTCGACCAGTTTGAGGAGCGGGTCCCTGCACTTTTTTTGCTCGGGTGACCCACAAATGAGTACGAAACTATATTACTAAAGTACGAGTCGTAATATTCAGGCGAAAATTAACTAATGGATTAAATGAACAGCCAATACCATTTTTTCAGTTACTCAATCCATGAAACAAAGATAAATGCATAAAACACCAAAAAATGTGCCTAGAAGTTGGGTAATCTTGTCTTGTCAAATCTCTATAAGTTACTGGAGATTCCATATGATCTCTGAAACTCCGAACCTTTTCGCTTACTAGTAACCACAACCCGATCAAGTAACTGTGAATCGTACTGGTCCTAAGCTGTCATTCATCTGCTTACACAAGTAACATAAACTAAATCTCGTTTCTGGAAAACTCAACGTATAAGGTGAGGGTGAGTGACTTACCGAATGGAACATGTTGAACGAAGAAGCACGCACCGATCACTACATATGCAAGGACAAGAATTACACCTTTTAAATAGTGTGAAGATCCATCCTGCAAATGATTTGTACCACATTAAGTTAATAAATTTAAGGGGGTGTAAATACAATTGACATAAAGATAAGGGGGTAAATGTTAAAACCTGTAAAGTGAAGGCTGTAAGGAAGATTGAGAAGACAAGACAACCAGTTTCAAGAAGCCCAAAATCAAGAGTCATTTGTATTCCCATTATCCAAGCAGTTACCACACATAGAGGAACCTGAGTTAGTTTCATATCTGACCGTGTTAGTTCTCGTTAGTATACATGCATCGGTGAGTTGTATAGTACACCATGTTAAGATTTTGTTACGCGAACACGCGCATCAACGAGTTGTACCATACAAAAGAATTGTATCATATGGATTTTGTTAAATTTGGTATTATTGATATTTTTCTTACCACAAACATCATGATTTGAGATGCTGAACCCAAAGCAACACCAAGAGATATGTCCTGCACCATTCAAACAATCTTATAAACTAACATATATATATTTTTCTGTTTCAAATACATCAACTCTAATCTGGACACACTTAAAACCGTGTAACACGAAAACCATCTGTGTAACCAATTTATCGTAGCGAGTCAAACATGTTGTAAACGGGTTGACCGGTTGCAATAAAGTTGTAAACGGGTTGGTGGGTTGTAATAAATGCGTTAGACATGTCTTAAACGAGTTGGCGGGTGGACGGCATTAAATATAAACTTTTAATCATTTTATTCTAATTTTAACTGACAGGTCGACTTATTTGATTACACGGATTGTACATGTCAACCAAAAACGCAACCCCTTTAATCAAGTGGGTTAAACATGTCAACCTGAACACAACCTGTTTTTTGAACGGGTTAGATAGGACAACCCAAAACTTGATTATCTTCATTTCGTGTTTTGATTTTTGTCGAGAAGTGCCACCCATGAGTTATAATAATTCGTGTAATAAAGAAAATACATCTAAAGAGATTTTTCGATGTGCATGTTTACCAATTTGTTCTTGAAGGCGAATATAACAGCTCCAGCGTGCTCGGCTGCGTTACCAACAATTGGTAGCATAATTATGCTCATAAAGCTAACCGATAGTCCCCAAGTTTTCGATGCTTCCTGATTTATGAAGTATAAAAATTTGGTATGCAATAATATTAAAGCTTTAGAAATATCAAGGACGATTAAAGTGCATTACCTCAATTGTGCCCACAACATACTCGGACAAAACCGAGATGATTATTGTCATCAAGCATAACCATATAAACGCGCTCCAGACACCTATTGATGCCGTCTCCTTATCAAGCTCTTCATCATCATCATCTTGGTCCTAATCAGTTTCATAACAACCACTTAACAAAAAAAGAATACGCATTTTGTTTGACCGCTTAAAGTCAACAAGAAAGTCAAAGTAACAAACCTCATCCGATCCAAAAGGTTGAGCATGGGTTTTCAACTGAAAGAACAGATATGCAACATATGCAATCAGCATCACAATGCAGCATGTCCTTGACAACTGCAGAACCGAAGTGCCATCGGATGTTGGTGAACCCATACTATGGAGATTAAACAGCAATGGCGCGATCTGGCAAAGCAACCCAAGCAGCAGCAGCAATGTGTTTGCATCCGCCTGCTTCTGTTAGTCATAAAACATGCAAAGTTAATCAAAGTTCATGCAACTTAATGGCATTAGAAAGTAATAATATTGGGGAAACTGAGGGTATGAAAATCACATGGTCAAATTTTTGTTCCTTGTTGAGGTTCGCAATGCCACCGCATAACAAAGAGGAGCCGAGAACAAGGAGGAGGTTCGAGATGATTGAACCCAAAAGCGAGTATTTGAGCACATGAATTTTCCTCTTATGGAGAGCAAACATTGCTATTATCAACTCGGTTGCATTCCCACATGTTGCATTCACTAGTCCTCCCACTGCAAATGATATATAAATGTATGTGTATACGTATCAACGAACCTAAACAAACGAACGCGATTTATATTTGTGCTCATTCATCTATTACATGAACGGGTTTATCGCCACATGGCGTTTTCTAATCATACGTTAAAAGATCGTTAACGTGTAGCATACAACCTTTTAACCCGTTTTTATATAAAAAAAAAACATAAAAAATATAACTTTTACCCCTTAATCGAATTTGTGATGTTAATTATATATATAAATAAATAATACATAAATAAATAAAATACTCCTAAATTCGTTGCCGGTTTTATAATAAAAAAAAACGACTTAAATAATCACATTAATAACAGAAGCATTTAATTTGGGATGAAAACATAAAACATTTGGTTGACTACAGTGATCAGAAGAAACATACCTGTAGGCCCTGTGAAGTATGCAATTTGTCTTTTGATTTCAATTTATTTAAGAAACAAAAGCAAAAAAGTCAAAGTCAAACACAATTCAACATAAAATTTTTACGTGAACTATACGACCCGTATACAAATATCGCGAAACTCACTCAGTAAGAAAACTCAATCGTTCCGCAAGCGGAGCCAATCCAATCAAGCTCAAAGCAAATATCCACGGCTACATACCACAAAAAAACTAACCACCATCAAAATCCAATACAAATAAAACCAAAATCAAAACACTCAATCAACATGTCCTAAAACATCCACACAAACATATAACACACACATTCATCATGACTTACTCTACCAAAACGGTAGCAATGAGCTACAAACGCCATCGGAATCGCAGGAAACAGCACGAAAAGCTTCGTTTCAAACACAACTATTCTCACATTCGCTAGAAAACTCTTCAACCTCCTAAACCGAACAGGAGACGCGTTACAATCGCTCGTTGGTAGCAATGATTCTCTCATCTTCTCTTCACGCTCTAAGTCGTAACTCTCCATCAAACTCATGGAAAGTTTAATAATAACACAAAGTTGGTGATGAATTACTATTATTATTTATTGTGATAATGCAATTGAAGAAGGGTTGATGTGAAGCTTCCGGGAAGTTTCGTTTAGGATTCTGTTTTGGTTTTTTGTTGGGAGGTTGATGAATGAAGAACACGTTGGATTACTGGAAACGGCAACCACAGCGGTGTGGCCATAAATGCAGATAACACTCGTAAATGGCAAATGCATGAAATTTACGTGTCTTTATGTGAAAAACAAAATCTAAATTCTTGAGTTTTTTTTTTTTAATTGTGTTTTAAGTTATATGTTATAATCCAAAGTAGGTGGTACACATCCGATTGGATTTTAACATGATATTGCAACAACAATTCCATTTTTGTATTGCATACAATATTCATGAGTGTAAAATGTAAATGTTATAAACTAGTGTTTAACCCCGCGTCGCAGGGCGGTAAAACTTTACTGAGTAGTAAGTAAATAATGATCAAAACCACTAAATCTTAAAAAAACATGAATTTATACCGGCATGTGACGTAAAATGCAGACAAAGAGAACATGAACTTATACCACGACCCGACATAAAGCGTAGATAACTCGAACTTATACCGACACGTATTATAAATTCGAGTAGATCAAAGTAATATTTTTTAAAGTTTTTTTACAATGTTGAGAAAGTGGGGGCAAAGCCCATGCTGCGGGCGCGGGTAGTAAGCAAAGGATAACCAAAACCGAGAAAATTGTAATACAAAAACGCGACGGAACCGACTCAGATTGGCAAAGAAAAACCTGGTCAGAAAAAACTAAGATTGCAAAAATATTTGAAATCACCAAACAACGAGACTGTGACATGTGATGGTGCATATTAGTACCATCACACTATTCCTCAGATTCTACCACATTTGTTATTATATAGTAATTATTTAAATACCAATAACTAGAATCTTTTTTATTTTTATATGTATATAATAAAATATATGATGTTGTTTGGAATGATTATGTTTAAATCACATTTAAATATAAACGGGTATAAATTGCTCTATGTGTGTCTTTGTACGATCAATAATATTGTTATATGTTTACCGGTTCATTTTGAACTCTTCTTAAGTGATTATGGTGTAGTTAGGATGGGTAATGCTTGGTTATAAAAAACTCTTGGTATTACATAAACCGGTTTAGGGGTTTGATACTAAAAAAAAGTGGATTTAAAAAAGGAAACATGTCTCGTATGTGAGACTAATATTATATATATAGGAGTTAATTGCCAAAATCGTTTATGAGGTTTGGGCACGTTTATCATTTTCGTCCAAAGTGACACTTTTGTACCAGATTGCCCCCAACGTTTGTAATTTTTTGTCATTTTCATCCAAACCACTAACTTAGTTTATTTTTTGTGTTAAGTTGAGGATATTTGGATGAAACTAGCAAATATAAAACCACAGTGATAATTTTGGCAATTTACTCAAACCCTTTTTAATTTCTTTTATTTAATTATTTTTGTTACATATATAATAAAAAAAGAATATATATGGAGTTTTTAGAAAAAAAAATTAATAGTTTTGTCACATAATTTTTATAAATTTTCATTCAAATCACTAACTCAGTTTATTTTTTCTGTTAAGGTGAAGGATGTTTTAAATTTTATAAATTAAGACAAAAATTAATTTACAGGCTTCTGTTATTCCTTAGGAGCGAATTTAAAAGAGTAGAAGATGAATTACAAACTTGGTACATATGATAAGATTTTTTTATTTGACCTTTTCAATAAGGTCACCGGCATTTTAGTTTTATAAAATTTAGAGGTTTAAGTAGATTTTATTTTTATAAAACTGATCTATATAAAAAATTAGAAATTAATTTCTGTCTTAGTTTATAAACATCCTTCGCCTTAATAGAAAAGTTAACTTAATTAATGGTTGGATGAAAATTTATAAAAATTATGTGACATAGCTATTATTTTTTACATATAAAAAAATTGCATGTATATTCTTTTTTGTTATATATGTAACAAAATTAATTAAATAAAAGAAATTTAAAAGAGTTTCAGTAAATTGCCAAAATCGTCCCTGTGGTTTTATATTTGCCCGTTTAATCCAAATATCCTCAACTTAACAGAAAAAATAAACTATGTTAGTGGTTTGGATGAAAATGACAAAAAGTTACAAACATTGGGGACAATTTGGTACAAAAGTGTCATTTTGAACGAAAATAGCAAACATATCTAAACCTTAGGGACGATTTTAGCAATTAACTCTATATATAGGCTTACTTGATATGGTTGGTGGTTACCACAATGAATTCGGTAAACGGATTTTAATAATTAACTCACTAGAAGTTCATTGATTGTGGTAATAAGTATCAAGACTCAAAACTTATACGTGTCTATAATATGTTAACTAGTTGATTTCCTCCGTGTTTTGCGGCGGGATCTCGATTGGTATTGATTCGGTTTATTTCCGTACCGACATAATACACAGACCGAAAACCATAGAACGAACACGGTGCCAATGCCGATGTTGTTCGGTCCGGCTCAATATGGTACAATACAGTACAGTATCAGTTTATTGAAACTAAAAATATAAATATAAATACCGGTACCAAATATCGATGTTGTTTGTTCGGTTTTACATTCGGTACAATAGCGACACGGTGTCTACTTTTAATAAGATTTACCGAAAACCATAAATATGAATAGCGGCACTTCTGTTGTTCAATCGATTTTCTTTTCGGTAGGGTAGCAACACGGTATCCATTTTCAAAAAGATTTATATCAGAATGTTGGAAAAAATACATAGATGCGTATTTATATTATTTTTAAAAAATTAACGTACGCAAATTATTAAAAAAATTATATTAAAACAAATACTTTAAAAAGCTATTTTTTATTCATGGTCCCTCTACTTTAATATATAAATAATATGTATATACATATATATATATATATATATATATATAATAAAAATATCTTTTAGTTTTTTTGAACGTCCAATATAAGAATCGTCGGGTACTCCGTACGCGACACCCATTGGCCGAAAGGTAGCCCGTGGCAGCCCAACCTACACGCACGGAACCCTAGCCCACCATGCCACCAGTTCCGGGGAAAACCCGACCCTGCACCCGCCCAAGGGCACGACAATGCAGAGCCGGTAAAACCCGGGTGGATCAGGAATCGAACTCAAGACCATTCGACCAGGAGTCTTTCCCTCATTTCCATAACCACTGAGCTATAAGCCCAGGGTAAAAATATCTTTTAATTGAATTAAAAGATTATAACAAACTAAAATAAACATATTTAATTTAAATAAATAATATTTTAAAAAATTGAACGTTTGAAATTTAAATAAACTAGGAATTTTCCCACCCGCGCTTCGCGGCGGGGTTAATCAGTATTTGAATATAACTATTAATATCAAATCATCACAGCAACAACTGTTGCGCCGTCAATACGAAGGCAACTACGGCCACGAAGATCATCAAACAGTTACATTATCACCATCAATACAACTTGTACATCAACCTAATAAAAAAAAGGAAAAATGAAAACAACAAAACCAATTCGACTCGGATCTAAAAGTATCATCATTGTTGTCACAAAACAAAGAAGGCTTTGGCTCGGTGCCGCTACGGCAACACACGGAATTGCCTTGTCATGTAGCAAGCCACTATCATCACCCGAGGACGTTGTTCTCCGGCCTTCATAATTACATAAAACCATTATAATACACAAGAATGCATAAGTTTCAGTTGCTTTAGCACACCAGTGCCAAAAATTTGACATGAAACAATGCAAGGTTGCTAAAATCTACTATAAAAGTTAATATTTCTCAATATTAAATTCAAAATCCTAACATTATACCTCCAAAGCCATCTCAATTTCAACTTCACTTCTGGCAGGATCCTCAACATATATAGGAAGCACAGTTGCAGCCTCATGGTGAATCTTCGTCACTACTTGAATTTAACCTACATATATTCCACCAAATATTCACTATCAAATACCCAAATCTCACAATCCAATATCCAAAACAAAAGGTCGGTTAAAAAAAAAAGATAAATCATAAGTCTGTTTTGATTCTGGTAACATTTGACAATGAATTAACTTATTCGAGTAAAAATATTATAAGATCAACATAGCAAAAATAATGAAACCTGAAAAGTATCACAAAAGGCTTTGAAAAAAAGATATATAAAATTTGATCCTTTCTTGTTGGGTACTGTTGTTACCTTTTGTATATATTGTATATTTTTTTCTTCATTGGAGTGTTCACTTACAAGTTTTGCAATGTTGTGAGATCAACTAATCCAGCATTAATTCCTTCCTTCTATCCAATGCCAGACAAGTTCTTGATTTAGGAGTAACTGCAAAAAGATTGTTGCAAGTAAATAGTTTTTAAAAATGTTTACCTGAATATTCCAGATGTTATACCAGTATTCAAACATGCACAAAGGTTTAATGATTTAATTTCAACTTTCGTCATACATGTCACATGGCAGAAGCCGTAGTTCTATGGCTAATATAAAAGGCGTTCCACAACCTATATATGTATAAGACAAACGTTCAGGTAATCTGATGACAAAACATGAATAATCTCATAATTCAATTGTATCCCAGTAATCATGTCCAAGATAGACATCAAATTAGCATCTACAACATCTACAAAATCAACAAAAAAGCCATGATAATCTCAGACTTTGCAAACTGTCGAGCTAATCTACAAACCTTAATTCAAAACAACAAAATCACCACACAGAGTACCTACAAAACAAAAACCATAACATTCATATCAAACATCAAGCTCAAATGGAATTTACCTGCTGGGGCGCCTTTAATAGCCTCAAGAGAAACCATAACAACTCCTTCCATGTCAACAAATGACTCCTTATTTCAGCAATCTCAGGAAAAAAACATACAAAAAACGAAATCATCAACACCAATCGACTCATATCTGAAAAGATCATCATCGTCGTTAAACCCGCCGGTGGTGCTACGGTTGCAACCGGAGTTGCCATACCAAGTAGCAAGCCACCATCATCGTCGGGTAGGAGAAAAACCGAAACCTCTCAACCTTTTTTCATGTTCTTGTTCTTGATCTTCCAGTGTTCATAACATGCAAAGATTCCACCTTTAGAACTTTTTGATCACCAGATTTCATATTTCATAACAAACCTAATAATCAAACTCCACCCACCAGAAATTCATACAGGCCTAGGGTTTTACATCTGAAACTATTTAGACTCTATAGATCCAAAGGGTTCACAGACAGACGAGAGAAGTCAGGAAATGTACCAAAAGGACATAATAATGAAGATAAACAAAGAATACCTTCGAGAAATCTGAAGGCCGACTCCGCCAGAAACAGACTCAAACCGGCCGCCGACAACAACGGGCCTCCCCGAAATATCCGCTGCCGCCAGAAACAGCCTCAAATAGCCACCGGCAACAACGGGCTTTCTCGGAATAACCGCCGCCGGCCAGAAACGGCCTTAAATGGCCGCTGGCAACGACGACCCTCCACGCAATAGGCGCTTAGCCGAGAAAACCAAAATCGGAGAGGGAAAGATCGAGGTCGGAATAGCCGATCAGATGAGATGGTCTTCAACAGCGGTGGTGCTCCTCCGTCTTCACAGTTAACCGCTCCATCATCAATCCATACCTCTCTCTCATTGCCTTATAATAAGCTTAATCCACAAAACAGGTGTTAACCTTTTTACAACGTGGCGGGCAGATGAAAGGAGAAAGATAAGGAGGTAGGTGAATTACCCAAAATCTACTGTTCATTTCCACCCTTTAATTAATAGATATTAATAATAAAGAATTAAAACACCACTAAAAACTCTATAATAATTATTTATTTATGTTAGTTACTGTTCATCAAGACTTTCCTTTAATATGTATAATAATGTTGCGGAGAATGTTGATATGTGACATAAAAGACTTGGCCACATAAGTGTAAGCAGAATGTACGACTTTGTTAGAGAAGAACGTGTTATCCCTTGAGCATGAGAAAAGTGCGCTTTGTTATGGAAGGCAGGTAGTAAATGGTTTCCTTAAATCTTTTCGGCAGTGGCAGACCCAGAAATTATTTGCTGGGGGTGCGGATGAGGTGTTCAACCATACTTTCAAGGGGCGCGGTCGGGTTTTTTGCCTAAAATATACACTAAATTTTTATTTTCAAGGGGTGCGGCCGCCCACCCTGGCTGAATGGTAGGTCCGCCACTGCTTTTCGGAATGAATGATATATGTGACGAAGAGGCCCACTTGGTGTTATGTTGCCTCGTCTTGGTCTCCCCTTTTACCTGGTAAGCATTCAATTCCAACTTCATTGATTACACATTCACTACACATGTACTCCAAACGTTCTTTGGATCACATTTAAGGCTCCACGCCTAGGGTCCACACCAACAAGGATATTCCGGCGAATACATGCTCGTCGGAATAAGCTCCTTTTTCTCCGACAAGTTTTCTTATTTTCACGCCGGAGCTTGGTCACGGATCCCCCTCCCAGGGCCCTCCATGACGAGGCTAACGGTGTTCTTTTTTGTAGGAAGACAAGACCGATCCGTTGCAACGTTGAGGAGCCTCGTTGACTTCTCACCGGAATTCAGGGACTCGACATTGGCGCCATCCGTGGGACACTCTTCACACAGTAGTCTCCTCAAGAACCTAGATGGTGACCGTCGAAGATATCGCCAACGAGGTAGAAGCTAGTGACAGAACTGGACTATCAGTGAAGAAGGGTGCCATCACACCAGATTTCGTGTCCATGCACAAAGATGAGCTACGAAAACAGTTGAAAGACTTGGAGAAGCGGGAAAGGCTTGAGAGTCTACGGTCCAGGATCTCCTTTGACACACCACCCGATAGAAACAACACTGGTCCTCATGAAGGTAACACCGATCCAGACTCATTAGTGGCCTTCATGACTGCCTTGACGCAGATAACACCTGAAGAAAGAGAGGCGTTGGTGAAAGGAAAAAGTGACACTGAGAAAGAAGGTAAGAGCAAAGACGACCAGGATGATAGCGCGTTAAACAAACCTTACTTACCCAAGGACCTGATTGAAGTTTCAAAGTTCACCAAGAGGATCGCTGAGCCTCCCTTGCCCCCTAAACTCAAGCCTCCTCTCAACCTGGACAGGTACGACATAACTAAGGATCCAAAGGATCATCTCCATGCTTTTAGAGGCGTCGGGCAGGTGGGAAGGTAGTCCATGCCCACATGATGCCACATGTTTGTACAAACACTCACTAAGGGAGCCCGGCTTTGGTTCGATAGCCTTCCAGTTGTGAGCATTGATAGCTACAAAGAATTAAGTGAGAAGTTTCTCAGGAACTTCAGTCAGCAGAGGAAAGTGATAAAAAAACCCCAATGAGATCATGCACATCCGTCAGAAGGACAACGAGCGGGTAGATCAGTATATGGAGAGGTTTATTAGGAAAGCATGAACATCAAGGGCATCCCGGAGGTAATGAAAATAAGCACCTTCATTAACGGACTGAAACACACCCAACTGTGTGAGAAGTTGGGGGAGGAGTTTCCCGAGATCTTCGACGGCCTCATGGACAAGGTTAGAGCTTTTGTCAGGGGAAAAGACACTAGTAGCAAGGATAAGGAACTGGACGCCGCTCCTAGAAGAACCACTCTAGCCCCCAAGCGTCAAGAAAAAGGTACTCTCTATCCAAGGAGGCCTCTATATGATAAAATGCAACATGACAGATCAAGGCCCACTTATTCTCCTTACAAGTCCCGAGGTAGAGGGTGGCCCCTTACTGTGACAGGGGATATGTAGATATGATCAGAAGACAGGAAGAATATTAAAAACTCCTTTCCTAAACCCCCTCCTATTAAGCCAAGGCCGAAGGCTTACCCAAATGAATATTGTGAGTTTCACAAAGGATTCAGCCACAAGACAGATGACTGTATGTATCTGAAAAGGGAAATTGAATCAACAGTGAAAACAGGAAAGCTGTCTCACTTGATAAAGGAAATAAAGGAAGGTTGACAGGAAAGAAAGGGACGCCAAGGGGGAGAACCTGACAGGGGATATGTAGATATGATCAGAAGACAGGAAGAATATTATCCAACCAGGTGCGTCAAGGCACGAGTACTGGGACCTTCGAGCTGCATGAGGGCTCCAATACTGATGTCACATCTCGAAGAGCACAAGGAACAAAGGCTCCCCTTAACATTTCTGCTATAATAGCAGGGCACAGGGTCGCCCGGATACATGTGCGGGGGGAGTGGGGTAGAAGTGATTTACGAGCACTGTTTCTTAAAATTCGACAGAGATGTACGGGATAGGCTGGAGGAGGACTCCATACCTTTGGTAGGCTTTAACAACAACATTTCACATCCCCTTGGAAAGTTAGACTCCCATTCACAGTGGGGATAGGAGACATGGTACAAACCATAGAGCTGACATTCACTGCGGTTAGGGCCCCATCTAAATATAATGCAATTCTGGGAAGACCGGGGATTGGGGATCTTCAAGCGCAAGCCTCTACCCCTCACGGGGACTTAGTGTTTCAGACTCCCCGAGGGTTGGCCTGGGTAAAGTCTTCGTACGAAGTGGTGTTATCGATCTCAAAGGAAGAAACCGGGAGGGAGCTCTGGGAAGAGGGAATAGAAGAATGGGTCCTTACTGAGAGGTTCCCTGAGCAGACGATAAAGGTAGGGAGACACTTGAGCGACAAATGCAAGAGTGCACTAAAGGAGCTACTACTTTTTAGCATAGACGTCTTCGCATTCCAACACGGGGACATGTGTGGAATCCCCCAAAGCTTGTCAAAACACAGGCTTAATACCCACAGTTGGGTGAAGCCCGCTAAACAGAAGAAGCGGAGTATGGGTGCTAACAAAAGGAGGGCCGCTTGCAAGGAAACAAGAAAGCTCCTCAGGGTCGGAATAGTTCGGGAGGTCAGGTACCCTTCGTGGATTGCCAACCCAGTCATGGTCAGCAAGAAAAACGGAGGGTGGAGGATGTGTATAGATTATAAGGACTTAAAATAAGCTTGTCCTAAAGACTGCTACCCCCTCCCTGAGATAGATGTCCAGGTTGACTCCCTGGTTCAATACCCTCTAAACTGGTTTTTGGGGGTGTACAAGAGCTATCACCAAATACATTTCATACTTGTTCATTCATTTGTCAAACATTCAAGCACACAACCTCACAAAATCAGATTTGGTTACATTATCCTTTGTTTGATTTTTGACCAAAACAGAACTCTAGACTTGTTGTTGTAATTTGTACTTGTTGTATTTGAATCCTTGTTGTTGTATTTATTTCCCATATTGTACTTGAATATTATTCAATGAAATGAAATTTGGTTTTGTTAATGATTGTCGCAAAATAGTGTTATGAAGTCTCTAGCAATCTCGTTTTCGTTTCACTCCGATGTTTCCGCCATCGATTGGGATATGACATTACTAAACTATGGTGGTTACGACAAAGAATTCAATATTGTATTTTAAAAACCCAGCATTAGTTCATTGATCATTAAAATAAATATGAAAGACTCAAAACTTATACGTGACAAGTCTTAGGATATCTAGAATATGTCAATATTGCGGAGAATGTTGATAATATGGTTGCCTTGTAACATAAGAGACTTGGCCATATTAGTGTAACGGAATGTCAACTTTGTCAAAGAAGAATGCGTTATCCCTTGCTCATGAAGTGTGATTTTGTTATGTAAGGCAAGTAGTTAAGAATGTTTTAAATAACCATTTTCTTTCCTAATGAATGATATACTTAATTTTGTTCATTCTAATGCCATGGCATAGTGTAGACGATCATACATGGTGGGTTTTTATATTTTTAAATCATATCTTCTACATGCACTATGGCTAAAATCAAACTTCTCATATTAGTTTACTATCAAATACATCGGTATCACTTTCTATACATATTTACCCATTACTTGCATACAACTTCACCTATTATTGTCATTTATAAATTTCATCAAACACTTGGTGTGCGTACTACTATCTAAGCATAATGTACAAGTATTTCATGCTTTACTTCTTACTTCTTTCTCGCATTCATTTGATTCAACAAAACATCAAACTAATTTCCATATCAAAGTCAATTTATCAAACAAGAATTTATCACATATGACATCATACATAAAAAATGTACAAGAATTAGACATGGGTAATTCACCCATATCATCATTCTTACTACTACAAGTGGGTTTTACCACAAAACATCAAATTACTTAAAATCTTGCATAATTCGTGTTTCATATGGTGATTCTAACACATATTCATGCTTAATTTCATATTAATTCGTGAATTGATCATAAACCCACTTCGTACAAAATCACCAAATTAAATTCTACTACTTACCACGTGATTATTAGCATTAGATGGTAAGGATTCTTCATTCATGCATTGATTTCAACATCAAATCTGGTCGTGATTTGACTTGAACTTGATAAGTTGAACTAGAGAGTTCTTCCTCTCTCTCTCTCTCTCTCTCTCTATAGACATCGACACATACACGCATGCACTAAAGAAGACATAATTTTGACTCTAAATCCCCTATTGTTGACCATTTTCATCAATTTTCAAAGATGTCACAATTGGCCTTTGTACTTTCCTTCATTCTTTCTATTTTACCTTTTATGTTAACTAGGTTAAACAACCTAGTTAAGTTATTTCACATTATAAATCTAGTAAACACCATGTTTATTAAAACATTGGATTTTGGGGTGTTACATATAAGTTTACATTTTTGCAACCATAGCTTGGCGTTTTGAAGAAGCTGAAAGTTCTCACTGTGGATTACAATATGTTGGTTTTAGTACCAGGTAAGTTTGGAATTTATGTTTATCACCACTGAGCTTATGGATACTAATCTTCACCAAATTATTTGGTCTAAGCAGAACTTATCAGAAGAGCATTTTCAGGTATC
Organism: Helianthus annuus; assembly: GCF_002127325.2. Taxonomy (NCBI): domain Eukaryota; kingdom Viridiplantae; phylum Streptophyta; class Magnoliopsida; order Asterales; family Asteraceae; genus Helianthus; species Helianthus annuus. The sequence goes on from NC_035438.2 coordinate 55,439,507, forward strand.
AGTCATTTTGAATTGATAACCTAGATTTGATCCACTAAATTATATGTGGTCTCACTAACTCTGGTTTTTGGCAATGCTTGTAGTACTTCTTTTATCAGCTACTACGAGGCTTGAAGTGCATTAATTGTGTGAACATTATTCACAGAGACCTCAAGCATAGCAATCTAAAGATTTGTGATTTTGGTCTGGCACGAACAAGTGCTGAAAATGACCTCATGACTGGATAGGTTCTCACCAGATGGTATAGGGCTCCCCAGCTGCTACTCAACTCTTCTGATTACACTACTGCCACAGATGTGTGGTATGTTGGTTAATAAAAATATATAACATTGTAGTTATAGTTGTTACTCAGATTTTAAGGTTAATCATAATGGGAGTTTGTAGATTTGATCAACTAAACGTTGTAGTTAATTTTGTTGGCTGCAACGCAAGGCGCGTGAGGCTATTTCTAGTTAAAGTGTAATTAAGATCAATGGACTAAAGTGTCATTAGTGTTTTAATGGTTAATTTACCATCATTTTAGGTTGTACCTTATGCATTAAAGCAAAAAAAAAATTCTTTTACCTTTTGGGTATCTTAAAATGTCCTGTAAACACCAGTTGAAATGCTTTGGTTACATTTAATCTTAACTAATATTGTAAACATTAATTAAACCTTTTTAAATATTTAACTTTTTACACTATCTTCGATCATGCTTTTATTACATCCATAAATGATGATTTTGCCCTTCAAACATTTGATATTCTTGTGAACAATATACATGATTTGTACCTTTAATTTCATCTAGAAATGATGAATATACCATCTTTACATTTAATATTTATGTGACCAATAAACATGATTTGTAGCTTTTGTTTCATCTAGAAATGATGAGTCATCTTCACATTTGCTATATCATGTGACCAATAAACATGATTTGTAGCTTTAGTTTATTTCATCTAGAAAAAGATGATTTTACCATCTTCACATTTGAAATTCATGTGGCCAATAAACATGATTTGCAGCTTTTATCTCATCCAGGGATGATTTTACCATCTTCACTTTTGATATTCATGTGACCAATAAACATGATTTTGTCTGTGTTAGGTCTTTGTTTTCAAAGACCTTAATTTGAAAGAGAATCAACAGATTTTAAAGGGCTTAAATTTATATTTTATAACACAAATTAATTAAGAGGCATAGGATTAGGGATGGCAATGGGTTGGTTCGGGTCAGGTATTTGTGATTCCATATCCATATTGTCACACCCCTTTCAAAGGCGGAAGCACGAGGTGTGATCTGAGTGGTTCTCATTGCATACGATAAGTAAACATGCTACATGATATAAAACAAACTCCATATTGCCATTCAAAGTTAAATTATCCCAAAATACAGAATTTCGTTTAAAGTTTACATCAAAAATAAAAGATAATTGTTTGAAAGTTCACAACACCATTTCATAACAAAGATCTAGGTTTTGTTTCCTATATCAGCACAGAAGGTGGGATATAGTAAACAAATCTACAAAAGATGGCAACGGAGGTTAGACACTAAACATCTTGACAAGGAGCCCGTGAGCGTTATCCACTAATTCCCTGAAATACATGTAAGTTTAAAAATTGTCAACAAAAGTTGGTGTGAATTCATGCAGATTGTGTAAAATGTAACATTTGTAACTGTGTACAAAGCATGGTATGTAATTGTAAAATGTAAGTTTGTAAGTTGTAATGAAATGGAATCGAGATCGCTAATGACTTGCAAGGCCACTAACATATGTGACGACATAGGAAGCATCCAAACCTAGGCAACTTTTAACATCGTTTACCCTACGACTGTGACCCAAGACACTCCATGACTATGTGTTGTCAAGAGAGTGAAGCTGCCCGGACCTATTGGATCTAACCCTTGTTCTTTCGGTCTAAACTAGATTGATGGTGCTTACGTATACCCGATTCATGGCATGATCTATGTATGATTCCTTTGTTTTAAAGCATACCATTTATACATGTATTTTACCCAAAGTTTAGAAAACAGTAAAAACATTTAAAAGTGGGGACATGAACTCATTGCTTTGCGTCTTGAGCATTTAGCTGCACCGGCTTCTGCTACTTGAATGTCGTGACCTATAGACGTTCTAAGTATGTTAATCACCTAACTTGTAAACCTCTAAGTACAAGTTACTATTTGGATTTATTGTGTCTTACATGTATGGTTTCTTGTATTATTTGTGTATGTATGTCACATTATTTTTAATATTGTATTTGTTATATGTTTTTATCCCAAAAATAAAAATCTATATATATGTATAAGTAGGATTTGAGTATGTTATATGTTAAAAATAATATATTTTTAACCTTTTCAAATATATGTTACTTATATTGTTTTTCAAAAATAAATATAAGTAATTTGTTAAATAACGAGTTAACGTTAATGTCACACCCTGACTTTTGCAGAAGCGTGATTATGTGTGACTTACTTAATATCATTGCATTCAATCATAACAAACAACTATATGATAAAACCAAGATGTTCATCCACAGATAGTTTTAAAAACATTACATGCTACATTGTTTTAAATCCCAAAACACAGACTTCGCGTTCAGAATACAACACCAACAAGTTTTAAGTTCCATAAGGACTTCACAAAAGACACTAATGAAAACTAGGCTTTGAAATATGTATCCTATCCAGGATAGGATACACACTCCAAACCATTCGACTCAGGATGACATCTTTTATTCCAAACAACACTTGAAAACTTCAACGCCCGCCAGATCCATACTTAGTTTCCTGAAATACATGTAGTTTGAAAACATCAACAAAAGTTGAGCGAGTTCATGTGTTTAGTGTGTGAGCTCGACTAAACTTTGTAATCATTATAAGTAAGTATGTATTTGTAGACCCTGGTATGAAAGCAAACAAGGAAAACAGATCGATTAATGGTTTGCAAGGCCATTAATATGTGTGACGTGATGCAGGAAGGCTCAAACCTAGCAGATTTTGCACCGGGCTTCCGGCTGTAAGACATAGTCACCTCATGGGCCAAACCCCGGTCCACATGGGTGGGGCTCGCTACACCCAAATAGATCTATCACTCATGTCCCTCGGTCCTACTATCAGGATTAATGGTCTTAAGCATTATACCCACCACTCACATGATCTAGCAGTACCTCTCCTTAGCTAACCATACCACATATAAACGTTTGTAAACAATTTGTAACATGTACTTCACCCCCGAAGTTATAAAACTGAAAACAGTTAAAAGAAAAGGGGGACATGAACTCACAATCTTGCGTTCCTTGTATCCAAATGTAACCCAAAGTTGCTACTCGTGTGCACGATTACCTACAACGTACTACGGTTTATTAGATGAGCGGGTCGTGCCTTGACTTAGGTCTTTGAGTTACTTTTCATTGTGTCTTCAATATTATTCCAATTATATAATTATTTGTTAAAATAATAAATATTTTAACTTAAATTATATTTATTTAATTTTTGGAATATTAGTTAAAATAATATATTTTAACTTGACACTTTTATGTATTTGTACATGTGTAACTTCCCAAGGATGGGTGTACTCATACTCGTATTCTAATACTTGTATATTTTTGCCAAGTATCGATGGCGTATTCCGGTGTATATTTATACGTACGAGAATACGTATTTTATTGTGTTTATTAAGTATCTCATACTTAATTTTGTATTAACTTTTCCGGAATAATATTTCTAATAAAAATACATCAATATATATTCCCAAAATATATATTTTAAGAAATATTATATAGAAAAATTACTTATAATTTTTCCCATGGCAATAATATTTGTAAATTTCATACAAGTCTCAAGAATAATATATTTTCAAGTTTAACTTGGAAAATATATATAAACTAATTTTTCACCCAAAAATAATCTATTTCATGTTTATTCAAGAAAATATATATTTTCTCCAAAAATAATATATCTTCTAATAATTCCAAGAAAAATATATATTTTTACTTACCAAAAATAATATATTTTCTCCTTGTCAAAGATATGATTTATTTTGTAATAATTGTAAAAAAAAATCATATTACTGTTCTCTTGGTGTCCAAAATACTAATTACCAAAATATACTTATGAATTAAGTTCCGGAATATTTTTGTGAGTTATATTCCTTGTTCGGTTTCTCCAATATTTTGGGTATAAATTATATATTTATTTCTTGGAATTTTGGTAATATATTGGATTGTAATATTCTTGATATTTTGGAGAGTTATATCATTTCAAGTCCTAAAATAATATGACTAATACACATAATATACAAATTATCACACACATGGCGACATCTAAATATATATTTCCTAAATACATATTTAGTCACTTTTATTTACAAAAACCAACCTCCAATATTTATAATTTGTGTAACAAAAATTATGGCAAACTTTATATAAAAATTCATGGTTTAAAATATACTTGTAATTATTTGTTTAAATATATTTTCTAAGTGTTTAATTTTTAGAAAAATTTTTGTCATAGTTTCCTCTTAAAATGGAGGTTTCCATGCTTTCAAAGCATATCATTTTCTTTTATAAATCACCACAATCAACAATAAACCAATCAACACTTCCACTGCCAAAATCAAGCATAAATTACTACTTCATGAACTTGAAAATTTACAAAAATTTGTAGTAACTTACTAGTGTGTTTAGTAAGCTTAGTTACCCTTTAAAGTATGATTGCTTATTTAAAAACATCATTTTTAAAGAAGTTAGATGTTTACAACTTGTAAATCAGTTTTCTAAAAATGTTTCTTCTTGAGTTTTTCTTCTTACATATATATTTCTACACTTGTTTAACCACTAAAAATGTGGTTAATTCCTTTAAGAACCAAGCCTAGGTAAATCTTCTATTTTTAACTTGGTTTCTTGAAAAACCATTTTTGAAATCATAGATTTACAAGACTTCATATCCAGTTTGATCATCATTTTACAAGAAAAACAATTTACACTTCAAGTTCATGATTTACATATGGATGATTACTTTAATCTTAACATAATCATCCTCTCATCTTGCTAGATCATGTCTTTAATCACCATCTAGCAAGAATCATATGATGTTTAACATCATAAACATGAGCAATCAACAATCAACAAGCATAACAACACTTAAACAGCTTGATTTCTTATGATTTTAGTCTTATGTTCAAGTTTCATGTTCAAGATTCATAGTGTTCTTCATGATTAACAACTTGTATCATTCTTTAAACACCAAAACAAGATGTAAAATAAGGTGTAGATGATCTTACTACTAGCTCAAGGCTAGGGATGATCACTAGATGAAAATGAGGTGGATAAAAGCTTGTGTGAGTGGTCCTTCAACTTCCGAGAGTTCTTAGCTTCCTTATACACCTTCTTAAAACTTTGTATATATGTATAATGGATGAAGTATGATTGATGATGATGATGGTGCTTGGGGTGTCTTCGGCCGTGAGCAAAGAGGGAGAGAGGAGAAGAGTGTGTGTGTTTTGTGTAGAAATGAGAATGATAGGTTATGAACTTGTGGTCTCTTTTAATACCTCCCAACATCACAAAATCTAGGGTATATTATGCTAATTATGTAGGAGACATGATCTATTAAAGAATTCAAACAAAATCAAGAAGTGGGGGCCACATGTAACCGTGTATAGGTTGGGGGGGGGGGGTCTAGAGTTAGGGTGTAACTATTAGTTAGTTATGTTAGTTGAAAATCAAGTGTTTAGTTAGGCTAATTAGTTACTAGATGTTATATAGTGTGTTATGATGTTCGGGGACCATAACTAGCTTGGTAATGTTAAAACAATGTTTCTAGTGAAAATTTGATGTTTCGGGTAGTGTCCGGTTGTTCGGTTGGTTACTGGTTCATTAAGGTGCTAAACTATGCAGTTTAGTGTGCTTTATGTTACCTTTTTGTGACAGTTTTAATTCCCGACACTTAGGAAAGCATTCAGGACCATTTAACCCTATTTCTGCATGATATTAAGTTGTTTAAATGCTGAATTTTGCTGAATCTGCTGTTTATGTAAGTTTTAGGCACTTTCCGGCACTTAAACTATCACTAGGAAGGCAATTTTATGATCCTTACTTTCCTACACACTATACTAGTGTAGCTCTTGGTTTCTGGCTCATTCTGAATCTCAATACCATGTCTGTCCATGTACTGAACTCCGTCAGTATTTTTCTGATTTATCTGGTAACTGTGCTATCTCTGTTTCGTGCATCACTTGAATCAATAAAGTTTGCATGCAATAATGTTATGTACTTTGCAATATATGATGCACATGTATGCATAATAATAATAATAAGAAATTAATTCATGTCATAATTTGTAAAGCAGCACAGTGATTAAGCATTAACCATGGTCTAATAATTGTACGGATGCATGCAAATCTGACAATTGTCACATTCTCCCCCTGTTAAGCATTAAGAAAATTTCGACCTTGAAATTTACACTACATTAACTCCTTAGGGTTACGTTACGCGTAGATGGATATGAATATTACCAAAGTAATTAACCACGAAACCGAATCCAGACTTATTGAATCAGGTGAATCCAGGGGCATATTACAAAAATAAGAACCTAGTTGTTAAAAGGTATGTGTTTCAGAATTTGATATCAAAGGATATGAGACGTATAGATGTATAATCTGGTGTGACTTAGTTCACAGGGGTCCAATAAAAGAGGAGTTTTGACCGATAGAATTCCAAACAATCGTTTACAATATGCAAATGAATTCTAGAAACAATAACATCCGCTAGATGAACTCAGAATCAGCAAGCTCAAATGTAATAGTGACATGAAAATGACCCGTCAATTTTCGAACAAATAAATGAATAAAATTAGTGTGTTAACATTATTGAATTGCGAGAATGTATCGAAATGAATTACAATCGAATCTGATGTATCATTGTCTTAATTCGTAGTTGCATGACAAGTCAAACAAAAGTATGTGTAGTTTCGTGTGAAACGGTTGACCATGATTAGCACAAGCAACAAGTTTGTACCGACACCATAAGGTGTCGTAATGACATAATTCAATAATAGCGGTGACCGAACAAGTTCACCGTGTTTGAAATCAAATGAAAGTGTACTGAAACAAATCTGAAGATTTGATTTAAGCAACGTCATAGGGATTTCAATTGAATATGGAACATCAAAGAATTATTGTTTTCGGTCGAGGATGAAAAAGCAATAAATACCGCAAGGCATTTGATCGATAATGAAAGAACCGTTAGGAGGTACACTGGAATATAAAACGAATTTATGTACCATTGTCTTAACACACGATTGTGTTAAGACTGCTTTAATCATGATAAAACAGAGCGGATTTAGAGCAAGTCAATAAATAGACAATTAAATCCGTGTATGAGATGCGTAAACGAGATTAGCGCAAGCTTCAATTTAGTGAAAGCATCACCACAAGGTGTCGAAATTAACGAGCGATTTAATGGAGTCGTAGACCAAACGAGTTTACTATGACTCGGAACAAATGAAACGCTTGCTAAAACGGATTTGAATATGATGTTTTCAATACATCACATGGTGTCTTGAATTGAATGTGCGATATGGACAAGTTCAAGCAATTGAACTTGGTTTCAGCGCGATCCGACAATAAACGTATGTATCAATAAGGGGAATTCGGCATGGTTACAAAGATGACCCAAGTATGTAACTCGAAGGAAAAGAAATTTCAAGAAGGTTTTGTTGACTCGATATCAAGGAGTTGATACTTACAATGATGCAGAATATTCGAGTCACAAAGCAATAACTGGATATAGCGAAATGATATTTGTAACTTTGATGAAAACGATCATTCGAAGGGAAACTACATGCGTAACAAACGATGCATGTGTAACATATGAAATGATCAAGAAATGAAGCAAATGAGTGTTCGCTTTAATGAAGAAATTATCATGATGCAACTATTATTAAGAGGAGTAGAGAGGTAAAAATCTACTTGCTAGATGCGACAGTGGAAATTTTAATATAAGAATTTCGAGTACTTCACCTGTTCGGTTAACTAAAATAGCATATACGAGAGAATAATGGTGTTTGCCCGAGTTAATAGACGTGGTTCCTAAGTGATAACCTTTAATGAGCTTTGACATAAATTCCCGAAGGTCCTAAGTACATGTTTCCTAGATTCTCAAAGTTTTGTATTCTGCGTATAACTGTTTTGTGTACCGTGTAATAAACACAATATTAGCGTATGTTTAAAACGAATTGTTGACTCACTGTTCTTCGGTATACTTTCTTCCTGAATTCGCAGCTGGCGATAACCTGATTGAAGATCGATCTTGGAATAGTAGTTGGATCCTTGCAGTCGGTCAAATAAATCATTAATCCTCGACAAGGGATACCGATTCTTGATGGTTAACTTGTTCAGCTCTCGGTAGTCGATGCACATACGGAAACTAACGTCCTTCTTTTTGATGAACAGTACCGGAGCTCCCCAAGGCGAGAAGCTTGGTCTTATAAATCCCTTGTCTAACAACTCCTGAAGCTGGGTTGACAACTCTTGCATCTATGAAGGCGCAAGTTGATAAGGTGCCTTGGCTACAGGCGCGGCGCCTGGAACCAAGTCAATGTAGAATTCGACTTGTCGTTGAGGAGGTAATCCTGGCAAATCTTCGGGAAAGACTTCAGGATATTCCCTTCCCACAGGGATATCTTCGATCTTCGGTTCTCCTGCTTCTTTGTCCACGACATGAGCTAAGAAGGCAACACATCCATTACACAAAAACTTCCGTGCCTTCAAACAACTAATAATCCGAAGAGGCGTATCCTGCTTCTCCCCATGAATCACGATCGTCTCTTCGTTCGCCATCGGAATGCGGATAATCTTCTCATAGCATACGATCTCTGCACGATTACTTGACAACCAATCCATCCCAACTACGACGTCGAAGCTTCCCAATTCAACTGGCAGAAGATCTAGTGTAAACTCACGCTCTCCAAGCTCTATCACACAGCCTCTAATCACTTCCTTGACTTCTACTAGCTTCCCATTAGCTAGCTCTATTGAATACGGGATATCTAACTTACTTGCTACTAAACCAAGTATATTCTTAAACTCTAGTGATACGAAGTTATAGTCGGCACCGGTATCAAATAGCACAGATGCAAAGTGTTGATTAGTAGGGAACGTACCAGCGACTATGTTCGGATCCTGGCGAGCTTCCCTAGCTCCAATGTTGAACACTCTTCCATGAGCTTGGTTATTCTTAGGGCCATCTTGAAACAGTCCAGATATGTACGTGACTTGCTGCTCTGGAGGACATTTGCTCATTCGCAAAATAGAATCCATATTCTCGATCCATCTCACTAAAGCTACGGCACCTCTAGTGCCGTCGAAGTTCAGAGGCTTGCAGTCCAAAAACTGCTTGTAGGTACAGCCTGCAACCCAAGCAGCATCATTCACAGAAAGCATTAACAAAGCACACTTGGAAATGTCCAACGTATTGTAATGTGTCTTTGGTGACTTAAACATTACCGTTAGGTGGGTTATTCCCTGAGGTACCTCCGCTGTGTTTGGAGCGAAGGGCCTCGTGCTGTGCGATGGCCTGTGAGATGCGCTCTTGCAATTCTGCCTTGGTCGTGGACAGTTGATTGTTCCTTCGAGGAGGCATTCTCCTTTTAATAAGAGGATTGGATTGGTCAGGTCTTATTCATTAAATAAATATATATAGTTGTCTAGAGGTCGTATTTACATACACATAATCAATCATCATATCAAGCAATCACGCAACAACACAATCACAACTTAAGCAAGTAATCCAACAATGTGTTTAGTGAGAACATGACGATTGAGCTTTCATTAATTACCAACCACAGTTACATTGTTTTCAAAGTGTATCACATCAAAAGGGACATAGGGTCACACTATCCTTGTCCAATAAGTCTGTCAAAAATCACATAGTCAAAAAGTGGTCTTCAGAAGACTTCATAGTCTCGGCTCAATAGTAGTGCTCTCACCAGAAGTAATACATCTGCATAAGACCAAAAACCTACTGTACTGATGGCGGAGGTGGAGGAGGGAGGAAAAGCAAACTGAGAATATGTGCGAGCTCCTCCTCGAGCTTGCACACATGACGAAGCAAGTAACTGATCTGCTGCTCGACGGTAAGGAATCGAGCATCAAACTCATGAAAAGGAGTAAGAGGAGCAGGAGGATGAGCAAAAGGAGATGGTGATGAACGAGGGGGAACAAAAGTAGGCTGACAAGGACACGGTAGGGGACACGGAGTTAGCTTAAGCTCCAAGACTTTGCAACTCATAATCTCAAATCGAAGTTGAAGTGAATAAAGCAACTCATCCTGTGTATAGCCAACAAAATGGGAGGGGTTAGGGATCTGAAATCGGCATAGAGTATGGTGGGAACCATCGGAATGGCTCATCGAGTGGTGAAGAAGTGAAAGGAGCAAAAGGTGCAGCCTGTGAGGTCGGAGGAAATGCTGCTAAAGCAAAAGGATCATCACGCGGGTGCTGACCAGAAGTACCTTCCCCTGGACGGGGTGCGGGGATGTCCTGTAAGAAGACGACAGGTAAATCAACACGATGGACATCAGACTCTACAGGAGGGAGAGGAGCAACATCAGCGGGTGCGGGTGCGGGAATAAACGGCTCAACAACTGGAGGATCAACAGGTGCAGGAACTGGGTCAGGTATAAGGGGTGCAATGTCTGGTAAACCAAAAGGAATAGGGTCAGGGTCAGGTATCGGCTCAGGATCAGCAGGTGCAACATCAGGCTAATAAAAGGATCAAGATCTAGCTTAGGATCAAGCTCGGGGTCGTGTGGAGGAGATGGTGCAGCAGACATGGCCGTGTCATCATCAGAATCAGTAGCGTAACGTTGTAATCTGACCGCCCGTAAAGCTGAGGACGTCACAGACTTAAAGGAATCTGAAACGTAGTGTAAGCTAGAACAGAGGATAACTCAACAACATGAATCTCAGGAGGTGGGACAGCAATAACATCCTCGTTTATCTCTCCATCACCCTGGGCACCAACAGGAGGGCCATCAACAAACAAATCAACGTCATCATCGAATAGATCATCGAAAGGCCAATCCTCAAGAGGGATGACCACGAGAGGAACAGGAGCGAGAATCGGAGCCACGATGTGCTCACCATCAGGATGTCCAATGGTGAGATGATCGTGGACTGGAACAGGAATGAGAAAAGGATCGTCGTCTGGAATACCATCAGCAAGGGGTAAATCATCTCCAAAGTCAGGCAACGCGAACGGCTAAAAGTCTTCCTCGTCATCTGATAGCATGTCTGGGTCGCTCTCAGTGTCGGATGTAAAGATCTCCGGCTCCGGTGCAATCTAGTCATCTGAGACTACAGCCATCGGGTCGTTAATATCTGATAGTCCACTCTCGGAAGAAGACATAATGCCTGTAACATAACAATCATAACATATGCACATATATTAACCACTAACACTTAGTATACAATCAAGACAGTAGTCTCTCAATCATGTATTCACATTATCCTTCATGAAACCTTTTCCATCTTTCCCAGTCTACCCCAGACTAAACCATAAATGTGACCTGGCAATTGTGTTTTCTTGTCTTTCTTTTTGTAAAACGTTTGTTCCATGGATCTGGGCGTTTCATGTATGTAATGAAAACATGTTGTAAAAATATTTTCGTGAGAGCCCTAATGATTGTAGTCTAGACTCGAGAAAGAATCCTAGTTCGCTACAATCGAAGCTCTGATACCAAACTGTCACACCCTGACTTTTGCGGAAGCGTGATTATGTGTGACTTGCTTAATATCATTGCATTCAATCATAACAAACAACTATATGATAAAACCAAGATGTTCATCTACAGATAGTTTTAAAAACATTACATGCTACATTGTTTTAAATCCCAAAACACAGACTTCGCGTTCAGAATACAACACCAACAAGTTTTAAGTTCCATAAGGACTTCACAAAAGACACTAATGAAAACTAGGCTTTGAAATATGTATCCTATCCAGGATAGGATACACACTCCAAACCATTCGACACCGGATGACATCTTTTATTCCAAACAACACTTGAAAACTTCAACGCCCGCAAGATCCATACTTAGTTTCCTGAAATACATGTAGTTTGAAAACATCAACAAAAGTTGAGCGAGTTCATGTGTTTAGTGTGTGAGCTCGAATAAACTTTGTAATCATTATAAGTAAGTATGTATTTGTAAACTCTGGTATGAAAGCAAGCAAGGAAAACAGATCGATTAATGGTTTGCAAGGCCATTAATATGTGTGACGTGATGTAGGAAGGCTCAAACCTAGCAGATTTTTCACCGGGCTTCCGGTTGTAAGACATAGTCACCTCATGGGCCAAACCCCGGTCCACATGGGTGGGGCTCGCTACACCCAAATAGATCTATCACTCATGTCCCTCGGTCCTACTACGAGGATTAATGGTCTTAAGCGTTATACGCACCACTCACATGATTTAGCAGTACCTTTCATTTGCTAACCATACCACATATAAACGTTTGTAAACAATTTGTAACATGTACTTCACCCCCGAAGTTATAAAACTGAAAACAGTTAAAAGAAAAGGGGGACATGAACAAACAATCTTGCGATTCCTTGTATCCAAATGTAACCCAAAGCTGCTACTCGTGTGCACGACTACCTACAACGTACTACGGTTTTTACATGTATAACTTCCCAAGGATGGGTGTATTCATACTCGTATTCTAATACTTGTATATTTTTGCCAAGTATCGATGGCGTATTCCGGTGTATATTTATACGTACAAGAATATGTATTTTATTGTGTTTATTAAGTATCTCATACTTAATTTTGTATTAACTTTTCCGGAATAATATTTCTAATAAAAATACATCAATATATATATTTATAAAATATATATTTTAAGAAATATTACATAGAAAAATTACTTAAAATTTTTCCCTTGGCAATAATATTTGTAAATTTCATACAAGTCTCAAGAATAATATATTTTTAAGTTTAACTTGGAAAATATATATAAACTTAATTTTCACCCAAAAATAATGTATTTCATGTTTATTCAAGAAAATATATATTTTCTCCAAAAATAATATATCTTCTAATAATTCCAAGAAAAATATATATTTTTACTTGCCAAAAATAATATATTTTCTCCTTGTCAAAGATATGATATATTTGTAATAGTTGTAAAAAAAATCATATTTTTGTTCTCTTGGTGTCCAAAATACTAATTACCAAAATATACTTATGAATTAAATTCCAGAATATTTTTGTGAGTTATATTCCTTGTTCGGTTTCTCCAATATTTTGGGTATAAATTATATATTTATTTCTTGGAATTTTGGTAATATTTTGAATTGTAATTTTCTTGGTATTTTGGTGAGTTATATTATTTCAAGTCCTAAAATAATATAACTAATACACATAATATACAAATAATCACACACATGGCGACATCTAAATATATATTTCCTAAATACATAATTAGTCACTTTTATTTACAAAAACCAACCTCCAATATTTATAATTTGTGTAACAAAAATTATGGCAAACTTTATATAAAAATTCATGGTTTAAAATATACTTGTAATTATTTGTTTAAATATTTTTTTCTAAGTGTTTAGTTTTTAGAAAAATTTTGCTATTGTTTCCCCTTAAAATGGAGGTTTCCATGCTTTCAAAGCATATCATTTTCTTTTATAGATCACCACAATCAACAATAAACCAATCAACACTTACCAATTTGCCAAAATCAAGCATAAATTACTACTTCATGAAATTGAAAATTTACAAAAATTTGTAGTAACTTACTAGTGTGTTTAGTAAGCTTAGTTACCCTTTAAAGTGTGATTATTTATTTAAAAACATCATTTTTAAAGAAGTTAGATGTTTACAACTTGTAAATCATTTTTCTATTCTTGAGTTTTTCTTGTTACATATATATTTCTACACTTGTTTAACCACTAAAAATGTGGTTAATTCCTTTAAGAACCAAGCCTAGGTAAATCGTGTATTTTTAACTTGGTATCTTGAAAAATCATTGTTAGTGCACCTACGTCTGCTGACTACGTCTTCCATCAAGTCTTGAAGATGAACAGATCGGAAATGACACGGAATCCTAGAATAGATTGTTTGTCTAGAGATCGCTTATTTGTACATGTCCTAGGATCGCTCTTGTGTCAGTTTGATGTTTGGATCGCTTATGTGTACAAGGTTAGGATCGCTTATCTGTCATTGGTCTAGGATCGCTTATATGGCAGTCCATATAAGCGAACCAGACATATCTATAAATAGGGGAGCGATCCAACGCATAGTTGATGGTGTTTTGGTCCGGTACTCTGCCGAAGTGCTGTCAGATCGTGTAATTGTGTTCGATATCAATAAAACAACAAGATTAAAGTGAATACAGCTTCAATAGCACCGAATTATCAGTTTCCGCCTCTTAATTCGGATACGAACTTCTCTGAACGACTCAAACAGGTCGACGATCGATCCTACAAGTGGTATCAGAGCTCAGGAGGAGGAGTTCTTGTCATTTTAGCTGCATTTCTTCTGATTTTCTACACTTTCTTCATTTTTTCAAATTTTTTCACGGAAAAAACGGCTCAAAATCGCACAGTATGCTCGGAATCATGAACTAATAAACCCTTGAAGTTTTCAGATCCAAATTCGACCTAGAAAGTTGATTTTTCGGGGGTTCGCTGATTTGGATTCGCGCAAAAGGTGACGTAATCATCAGAACCGCTCCAAAATAACACTTCTGGACCGCTCCAAGGAACAGTTTTTAGTGGGACTGCTCGAAAATTTCAACCTGATCCGCTCATTTGACAGCTTCTGGATCGCTCATTAGTACATTGTTGAACCGCTCGAACGACTAACTGTTGGACCGCTCGAACGAATAACTGCTGAACCGCTCGAAAGAACAAAGTCTGAACCGCTCCAGTGACAAAGTCTGAACCGCTCGAACGAACATCTCCTGGTCCGCTCGAACGGATATTGTTTGGTTTGCTCATCTGGTCAAGTGTTTGGTTCGCTTTTTGGTTGGATCGCTCAAACGGACATTGTGTTTGATCCGCTCCAACGACGTTAAACTGATTCGCTCATTTGTCAGTCATCCTGTTCGCTCGATTGGTCAATTTCAGTTGGTCCGCTCATAAAGACATTGTATTCAGTTTGCTTATTTGAACAATTTGTCAAAGTTAGGAAATTGTTGTAAATTTGAAAACAATTTGTGAACGATGGATACGGAATTTTATAACGCTTTTGCTACTCCGGCCTCGATTACTCAGAGTGCTTTGATTGAGAATGAAACCGGAACATCTCAGAAACCACCAAAACTCATGGATATTGATGATTACAACGTGTGGTCGGAACGATTCGGAAATTGGGTTGAAGCTTATCATCTTGATGCGTGGGAACACACCGAGGAACAATATGTTAAACCCACAAAGGATGATGTTGTGAATGGTACTCCGTTAACACTTAGAGAAATGAGTGCAACAGACAAAAAGAAATATCGGGATGAGAAACTCATGGTGAGTCTGCTTCAGCAAGCTATAAAAGAGGATATCTTGATTCTGCTTCAACACGATGGAACTGCGTATTCAATTTGGACAGAGTTGGAAGCAAAGTTTATTGGAAGTGATGATATGCTTAAGAATAAAAAATCTCTCATGAAGAAAGAATTCGATTTGTTTCGTGGTTTAAAATCTGAAAACACCAAGCAGATTATTGATAGATATTGTAACTTGGTGAGAAATATGACAAAGTTAGGTATTAAGAAAGATACAGATGAGTTAATTGAAAAACTTGCAGATGCACTTCCACACAAAACATGGGGTACATTTCTGATGATGCTAAGATCTAACAGAAAAGATTACAGAGCTATGACTTTGGGAGATTTTATCAAGCATTTGGAAGCCCAAGAGATGGAGCAGAGAAAGATCGCTAGGATGAAAAACTATGATGGAGAACAGGATATCAGTCTGTACTACAAGCATGGTGCTACTGATTCAACAAAGTATTCTCCTAAGATCGAAACTGCTTACAGTGTTAAAGATTCTTCTGAGAAGACGGCATCTCAAGGATCGAGCAACAGCACAAGATTTTCATCTTTCGATCCTAATATCTCTGTAACAAAGAATGGTAGAAAACTTCAGTGTAACATTGTATTAAGCCTTGAAAATGATCAAGACTACACTGAAGATATTGCAAAAAATCAAATGTCTTTGTTAGGGATGATTTTAGAGTCTTATAGTTGTTTTGTTGCAGGAAAGATCGGAAATCCAATGCTCACGAAAGAGGATTACGATCAAATTGATGCTGAGGAAATGGAATTGATGGACATTAAATGGTGTATGGCTAGTGTGATGAGACGCGCTGAGAAGTTTAAACAAATTACCGGCCGTGATGATTTTCGTGATGCAAACGTTTCAGCTTTGGGTTTTGATAAATCCAAAGTTACATGTTTTCGTTGCAGGGAAAAGGGGCATTTCAAGAGGGAATGCAAAAACCGTGAAGCTACGGGTGCCCAGAATCCTTTCGGAAACAATGATTATCACAAGAAGGCCATATATCATCAAATCACACCACCAGCACAGCAGCAGGCACAAACAGCTCATGGGAGAGATGTGATAGATAATTCGAAAAGAGCATGTGTTGTTAGTCAGGGAAAATATGATAATTTTACCTGGGAAAAGTATCTTCCAAAAGATAGCAAAGTGTGTCTAGCTGAACAAGATGATGAAAAGATGGTTGAAGGTTTTACCTGGGATGATTTTTGTCCAGATCAAAATCTTATGGCCAAAGAGATGTCTAAAAACACTTCTCATGCTTTCTTTGCTAATGCTTATGATTTGAAATGTGCAGAAAGGTGCAGAAAAGTCATGGAAGCTGCTGAAGAGAGACGAAGAAAGATCATAGAGGAGGCTGAAGAGGAAGAGAGATTGAAGGAAGAAGCAAAAGCTGAGAAATTAAGAAGAGCTCAATTTTTAAATTCAAGCAGGACAGTCAAAGAGGTTCCTGAATTCGAGATTAAAGTAGGTGCTGAACCGGTCATGGTCCAAGAAAAATGCATGAACTATGATGCGCTGATTAAGCAGAACAATGAGCTGTTGCACAATATTCACAAGTTGAAAGAATCATATGATACAATGAACAGAGAAATCAACAAATATACAGATTCTGATGGTGAACAAGCTGAAGCTATGAATACTTTGAAGATAGCTTACCTAAGACAGCTTGATACGGCAAATTATAACATAAAGAAATGTGCAGATCTCGAGCTTGAGTTGGCAACACAAAAGATAGAAACTGAGAAAGTTAAGAAATTATTAGACAGTTACTCATGTTCTACTTTTGTTGTTGACAGGATTTATCCAGTGGTGAAAGATTTGAAGACATTTGAAGAAGTGAAGATATTTGAAGAAGAAAAATCCGTGACAAAAGATGAAGAAATATTGAAGACTTTTGGTAAGAAACCGAGTGTATCTTATAACAGATGTCCGCCCCCGGTCGAAAATGGATATTCACCTCGAAAACCAAATTCAGAAAGAGTTAATAAAGCGATCAATTTGAAATGGGAGTCTGGGCAGTCAGATAATTTGCCAGAAAATATTGATATTACGTATAGGACATCAGACACTGATCATGAGTCAAAGTTGATAAAAAGTGTGGTCGATCAGGTGTTAGACACAGATGACAATGAGGAATCAAATCCGGAGCCCAAACCTGAGTCAAAGTCTGGGTCAAATACGTCAAAGCCGACAAATAAAAAGGACAAACGGGTTTATGATAAAGAATTTTTACTTGCGAAATCTAATTTGAATGATGAATCAGTCAAAGTGGCATATACTTTGAAAGGTTCTGACAAATTATATTCAGATGAAAGTTTTCCAATAAGAAGTGTTAGACTTGAAATGATTCAAAAGGTTTTCAAAATAACAGAAATTAATATTTCTGAAATAAAAGATTTAAATCTTAATGGAAAACCAAAACAATACACTTCAAGAGATCAACAGAGAGTCAACAAGAAAATGGGTTACAATTGTGGTTATAGTTTCCAAAAGAAACCAAACCATAATCGTAATTACAAAAAGAAAGGTCTTGGTTTTGTTCCACAGAAAAACTATAAAAATGAAAAAGTTTATAAACCAAAAACAATGTTTGTTGCAGGAAAAACAACAGAAGCTGAAAAAGAAAAATCATTCAGAAATCAAACGAATCAAGAATTCCTTGCTAAGAAGCAAGAGGATATGAAGAAGAAGGAAGATCCAAAGAAGATTGAAAAGAGATCTTGTTTTCAGTGTAAAGCTGTGGGTCATGTTAAGAAAGATTGTCCAAAGACATTTCGACCAAAACAAGAAGTCTCAAGAAAAATGAAAGAAAAAATTGTTGAGAAGACTGAACTGTCAACCCGGAAGTTCACAGGCTTTGAGAATTCAACTTATGAAAAAGGAGAATCTTCAAAGAGTGCTTCCAAAAGAATAAACAATGCCACAAATCAGAAATGGGTTGTAAAAGGTTCAGGTAAAAAGTCTGGTGATGAATCTGATTCCATAAAATCAGAGGAGCCACATGTTGAGAAAGAGATTGTAAAGAAAGTTCCGAAAGTGGACGACGTGAATTTTCCGCCACTAAGTGCTAAAAATTACAAATCTAAAATCGGAAAAGTTGAAATTTCAAATCAGTTTTATTCTGACAAGAAGAAAATTGATGTTGAAAAAACTTTTAACGGAAATGTAAAACGCATCTTTGGAAAAATGGTCAGTGGTAAGGCCCAAAGCATTAAGGATTTTTATGCTTCCAAAGGATGGGTTTACAAGTCGGTTGAAAGGAATGATGAAAATAGTGAGGTTACACCCAAGGAAGGTCAGGCTTGGGTGGATATATTTTTTCAAGAATAAAAACCTGACTTGCCGGAGATCCCAAGATGGTATCGTGGATCATGAATCGGCATCCTTCTAAATCTGTTTGTAAGGTTTTTGCAGGACTTGCCGGAACTCCCAGGTTTGTAAGCGAGGAATAGGAATCGGCATCTTGAGAATTCAACCAAACGATGGTAATTGGTTGAAAAACAGGTTTGAAAGTTTTTAGTTGTGGAATAGTGTTGATCTTACAAGTGGTTAAATCAAGGTCATTGAATTGGACTTGATTTAATTATCATTCAAGAATTTGGTAAACAAAGTGATGATTTGAACCCCAATTTTACAAAAGGTAAAGCCAACTAAACATATTTTCCGGAAAAACCATTCTGATTAAAACAAACTTGAGTGTTTTAAAATCATTATGGGAAAATAGTTTGTTGTGAGGAGGAGTTCTGATTGTTTAAGCCAAACGGATGGAGAATTGAGGTGTTTTGATATCAGTTGTCATGTTCTGTACAGTTTGTTTTCAATTTTCTTTAGATGTATTTGAATTTTAGGGGGAGTAAGAATTTTTAGAAAATCCAAAAACATCAGAAAATTTGAAAAAGGCAAAAACATGATAAAACAGAAAAATGAGTTTTGTTGCGAAAAAGAGGAAATGATAGTACATCAGTGGACTATCACGACATGCTAAAGAAATGTATAGTCAAAAATGTGATAAACAATCTTACTGTGGATGTGTCAGTAGATTTTCGCACATTTAGTAAATTGAAACGAGATATAAACCTAAATCAAATTTACTTAATTTGTGGGTAACTATTCTTGAATATATGGGTAACCCCTGAAATCTTGTTTGAAAGGTCCCGTATTCTGAGATACTAGGTCTTTATGCTCAGTGATATCTGGGGTATTATTCCGGGACTTCTGCTGTATGGAAATACTGACCTAGTCCCCGAATAATACTTTCTGCAAAAAGCTTTGAAACATAAGCGCCGCCCTCAGCAAACTGATTAAACAATAAAATTGGTAATCTTTGCTGTTGTATCAAAAGATCCTCCAAAGGGGACGCACCAAAAGTCGAGCCGTCATCTCTCTGCTGAACGGAAGTTCTGACCTGAGCTCTCACGGTTTCGCATTTACCCCTTTACAGATATCATCTGTGGTATACTCACCTGTAAGACTGAATATTTGGGATCTGGATACGGGAGTATATTCAAGTGGAGTGATACACAATTAAGTTTAAGTCTTTAAAACATTAATATCGTATCTCGAATCAATTGAAATCTGTGTGAAAATTTAAGCGGACAAACATACTGACAATCTAGGTAAATTGTTTAGAACTTAATATGTAATCAAGCTTAACGGTGTTTGTGATATGTTTTATAACTGATATGATCCTCTTGCACAAACTCACAAAAATATTGTCTGTAAATATTTCATTTCTGCATTTACTTTCATTCAGAAAATTTAAGGAAAATTTTTGGTGTGTTTTAGCATAAATTTTGAAAATCAAAAAGATTTTCGACAACTGGTGTTGGGATGCTGATTTTCGAAATTCAAAGTGCTAAACTTGAAGAACTGGTTTGGGAAATGTTTGTAGATAGTAAAGTTGTTTTGATAAGAACCAGTTATAAAATTCTTGAATGCAAAATCATTATTGTTTTGATTCAACACAGTTTCTAAATTGTTGAAAAGTTTTAATCTTTGTAGAAACTTATAGTTGGGTAGAGATTGTGCAGGACATGAGCCAGATATTGATCTTGATAAAGAATGGAGCTAGGTATCGATCTGGAACCTGATGGGAGCCTGTTAACAATCTTAGAACCAGTGAAAGTTTGAATTCCAGACTACGATCCCAGCTGCGTGAGAGGGGGAGTCTGAAGACACCGAATCAACATTCAAGAGAGAAGAGTTTGTTGATGATGAAGATAGAGAACGAGGATTCTTGGAACGACAGATATTTCAGAGGCAGATTGTCGACTGATGAAGATTGTAGATAGTCATGTGCGAAGACTCTATGAAGACTCCGTCAACATCCGAGGGGGAGTCTGTTAGTGCACCTACGTCTGCTGACTACGTCTTCCATCAAGTCTTGAAGATGAACAGATCGGAAATGACACGGAATCCTAGAATAGATTGTTTGTATAGAGATCGCTTATTTGTACATGTCCTAGGATCGCTCTTGTGTCAGTTTGATGTTTGGATCGCTTATGTGTACAAGGTTAGGATCGCTTATCTGTCATTGGTCTAGGATCGCTTATATGGCAGTCCATATAAGCGAACCAGACATATCTATAAATAGGGGAGCGATCCAACGCATAGTTGATGGTGTTTTGTTCCGGTACTCTGCCGAAGTGCTGTCAGATCGTGTAATTGTGTTCGATATCAATAAAACAGCAAGATTAAAGTGAATACAGCTTCAATAGCACCGAATTATTAGTTTCCGCCTCTTAATTCGGATACGAACTTCTCTGAACGACTCAAACAGGTCGACGATCGATCCTACAATCATTCTTGAAATCATAGATTTACAAGACTTCATATCCACTTTGATCATCATTTTACAAGAAAAACAATTTACACTTCAAGTTCATGATTTACATATGGATGATTACTTTGATCTTAACATAATCATCCTCTCATCTTGCTAGATCATGTCTTTAATCACCATCTAGCAAGAATCATATGATGTTTAACATCATAAACATGAGCAATCAACAATCAACAAGCATAACAATACTTAAACAACTTGATTTCTTATGATTTTAGTCTTATGTTCAAGTTTCATGTTCAAGATTCATAGTGTTCTTCATGATTAACAACTTGTATCTTTCTTTAACCACCAAAAAAAGATGTAAAATAAGGTGTAGATGATCTTACTACTAGCTCAAGGCTAGGAATGATCACTAGATGAAAATGAGGTGGATAAAAGCTTGTGTGAGGGGTCCTTCAACTTCCAAGAGTTCCTAGCTTCCTTATACACCTTCTTACACCTTTGTATATAGTAGAATGGATGAAGAATGATTGATGATGATGATGATGATGATGGTGCTTGGGGTGTCTCCGGCCGTGAGCAAAGAGGGAGAGAGGATAAGAGTGTGTGTGTTGTGTAGAAATGAGAATGATAGGTTATGAACTTGTGGTCTCTTAAAATACCTCCCAACATCACAAAATCTAGGGTATATTATGCTAATTATGTAGGAGACATAATCTATTAAAGAATTCAAACAAAATCAAGAAGTGGGGGCCACATTTAACCGTGTATAGTGGGGGGGGTCTAGAGTTAGGGTGTAACTATTAGTTAGTTATGTTAGTTGAAAATCAAGTGTTTAGTTAGGTTAATTAGTCACTAGATGTTATATAGTGTGTTATGATGTTTGGGGACCATAACTAGCTTGGTAATGTTAAAACAATGTTTCTAGTGAAAATTTGATGTTTCGGGTAGTGTCCGGTTGTTCGGTTGGTTACTGGTTCGTTAAGGTGCTAAACTATGCAGTTTAGTGTGCTTTATGTTACCTTTTTATGACAGTTTTGATTCCCGACACTTAGGAAAGCATTCAGGACCATTTAACCCTATTTCTGCATGATATTAAGTTGTTTAAATGCTGAATTTTGCTGAATGTGCAGTTTATGTAAGTTTTAGGCACTTTCCGGCACTTAAACTATCACTAGGAAGACAGTTTTATGATCCTTACTTTCCTACACACTATACTAGTGTAACTCTTGGTTTCTGGCCCATTCTAAATCTCAATACCATGTCTGTCTATGTACTGAACTCTGTCAGTATTTTTCTGATTTATCTGGTAACTGTGCTATCTCTGTTTCGTGCATCACTTGAATCAATAAAGTTTGCATGCAATAATGTTATGTCCTTTGCAATATATGATGCACATGTATGTATAATAATAATAATAATTAGAAAGCAATTCATGTCATAATTTGTAAAGCAGCACAGTCATTAAGCATTAATCATGGTCTAATAATTGTACGGATGCATGCAAATCTGACAATTGTCACAGTTAACCCGCGCGTTGCGGCGAGATGTTAATTATGCAAAACATCTATTTCAAAAAGGAAATCAACTTAATTTGTACATAAGAAAACGTAGTACTTATACATTATCACATCCAAAAAATATTGTATATATCCATTTCATGTTGGTCTTCCAAATTCATTCGATTATACCAAACTGTTTGGGTCCGGTTTAGTTTTTCAGTTTAGACAATATAAAATATCAACTTTTGGGATGTATTTGGTTTCGGATATGATAATTATAGTTGATGTAAAGCTCAAACACTAAATGAAATATATACCAATTCCATAATTCCTCATATTTTCTCTTTTTCTTTTTAATTTAAACATTGAGCCTAATTGACAGCTAGCTAGCTACGCCATGAAACGCAATCTGGGATCTTTAAGATACAAAATTAATATATAATGAGCATTTAAACTTTTGTTTGATCTTTACATAGAAGCATTTAAACCAAAAGAAATATTGTGTTCAAAGGAGAAATAATAGAAGATAGAAGATAAATATGAAGGGAGAGTTGTTGAGCAATGAACACATAATTTGTATATATAAAAGATGCCAACTAAAATATAAAGCCTAGAAGGTCAGAACCCACGGTGGTTAACCTTGTAAACCGTAACCCAAAATGTTCAATGCGGTTTTAAAATTTTCAAACTGTAACACGCGACATAGATAATTGGTTATACAAAAACCAATGGGTTTAGCAATTAGAACCAATGTGCAAATATAGAAGATGAGCCATACAACAATAATCATAATTGTAGGAAGTTCATCACACGGTCTGGTCCATTTGGATATTGAGAACCAAAGTTTATTGATTATGGAAATTGAGAACCAATGAGCCAAATTGACTGTTGAAAAACAATAATCCAAATTTTGCGTATGCAAATTTCTAAGAAACCTGTAACATGTACCTCAAATTCAATGAAATTAGCTAGAAAACAACACACATGGAATGTTTAGGAAAAAAAACCCAAATGTACAAAAATTGAAAATTTCATTTGTTGAACACACAGCAAATCAATTATATAATTATCTATCAACATGAGAACATACATCTTCGTAGATGTTATGGGTGAAATTCTGAGCCCATATCCTGACTTTGTATCTTGATTTTTTATTAGTTGTATATGATCAGGATATCGGATCAGGATACCGGATCAGGATACCGTATCAGGATACCGCACCAGGATATCGGGCCAGGATATTGGTAATATCCCGAGGCAGTATCCTGACTATTACTAACGATTGGCTTGTAAAACGTTGGTTGCAAGGTACCAACGTTAAAAGACTTGATCTACCTGAAGATTCGCTCAAGGTGGTTGAAAAATGGACGTTGATGGTGGAAGAATGGGTCTTGTAACGGCCAGAATAGAAGAAAGGCATATTCCGCGAGAATATCGGATGTTGGTCAACTTTATTGACATTGTAACGGTTATATGAGCTGAAGACCCGGTTTTATAGTCAATAAGCACGTGGAAAACAAGTAGAAACAGCCCCCAACATTCAGAATGGAATATTCCCAGCATCCCGGAATAATAGGAGAGTTAGTTTCTTATTTGTAACTATAAATAGAAGGCCAGATCAATAGGAACACACACTTCACACTCTACTCTCGAACTCACACTTCTTTTTCCTTTCTATTACGCACAAACACTCAACACTTGTAATCGTTGTACCACTTAGCATTGATCTGAGCCATATCCTGCACTGTATCCTGGTTATTCAAGCAATAAGAAGAACAAGGCAGCCGACGATTGTCAGCTCCCGAGGTTTTATGCCGGAGATCTAGATTGATCAAGGGCTTTCCTCGTATATCTCGTGTCAACCTTTACATTTCTGCTCATTGTTTGATTGTTGATACAGCTCGGTATCCTGAGCTATATCCTGAAACTGTTTTTTTTGTAAACAACTTAACCAACATATTTTTCACGAACACTTCTAGCACACTACCTCACTTAACTAATTTGATCACTTAATTACTTAGGTAATTTTTTACCAAAACAATTTGGCGCCCACCGTGGGGAAAGTGGTGCTATTCTTGCTAAAATCGTTACTTGGTTTTCTTTTTTCGAAACTTTTTGCACAATTATTTTCAATGGTCTCAAAATCAAACATGAGCTCTTCAACCATGCCTACTACTACCTCGGCAACAACTGGTTTGGTGCTTCCTCCTCCTCCACAAGTTCAAGCTCCTTAGAGAGAAATGAAAGCCAAATATCCTGAGACACTCCTCCCGCTCAGAATGTCAACAGATCTGGTGTTCCAGGGAGAACTCCTGTTATGGTTTCTAATGATGAAATTTTAACTTTGTTTGGTGATATACAGGATCAAATGAAGAAACAACAGGAGACTAACCAAGTCATAATGAAGGAAATACAACTCTTGAAGTCCAACTCCAAGAGACCTGCTGAGGATACTGATACCCATCTGCAGGCCAGGATGTTGAACTTTAGTTCAGCAGTATATACTGAGGATAATCAGGGTAATATCATACCGAGTCGTTCTCAGAGCAATATTCCGGAGATAACCTTAACGGCTAGAATGTCGACTGTGAGGGATCCAAGATATGCTCCAGGATACGCTCCAAGATATGGCTAGAATCGCCAAAATGGTAACTTGTCTGTTAACACCAGTATCCTTGTTACTAATAATCGTGGATCATTGCAGGATACAGGTGTGACATCAGCGATAACCAGAGAGCTTCAAAAGTTAAAGGATATGATATCAAGTGTGCCTGGGATAGTGCAGCCCCGGAAGTATCCCGGGATAGTCACAACATATCCCGCTTTGCTCACCCCATTTGTGATGTAGAAATCCCAAAGAGATTCCAGAATCCCAACGTGAAGCCGTATGATGGGATGACGGATCCTGAGGAACATATTGCCCTGTATAGGGAGAGGATGGAGATTAACCCTATCCCGTCAGATCTTAAAGAAGCATGCTTGTGGAAGGGCTTCGGTTCTCCTTTAACAGGATCAGCCTGATATGGCTTCTAAATGTTCCACCTTATTCAATTACATCGTTTGCTCATTTAGTTAATTTATTTAATAGTCAATTTTCTTGCAGCAGGAGCTTTGAAAAACAAACAAGTGATCTTTACAGGATAGCACAGGGACCTCAAGAATCCCTGTGGGACTATGTAAACAAATTTAGTAGAGAATCCCTGGATATCCCGAACCTTGATGTTGCCATGGCAGTACAAGCGTTCAAAATGGGGTTACAGAAGGATTCTCAGTTTTATCAAGATCTTGTGATGAATCCTTGCAGGAACTTGGACAAAGCTTGGAACAGGGCCTTAAGATACATAAGGCTCGAGGATGACAAGAAAATGCAAGAGAGGATGAATGCATCCTCAACATATGAATCAACTAACAGGAAGTCAGAATCCTCGTACAAACCATACTGCTCTAAGCCGTATGGTAGAAACGATAATAAGAAAGTGAATGCTGTTGAAGACGAGGATCCTGAGGAGTATCCTGAGGAGTATCCTGAGTTATCTGAATATTGTTTTTCTATTAATATACCTGAACTAATGTATGCTATGCAGGGTTTAGGAGACAAATCCAGGTGGCCTCGGAAGAATCAACAAAAGGCTGATTGGAAGGATAAGTCCAAATGGTGTTCCTTCCATGAAGATTTTGAGCATATTACAGAGGATTGCATAGCCCTGAGGAAGGAAATAAGCTACCTACTAAGCAAAGGATATCTGAAGGATCTTCTGGGCAGAAAGAAGAATAAGGGTCAGGATATTGAGAAGGATCCTGAATGAGCAGCATCACCTCCCGCCGACGCCAAGATAATTAACTTTATTCAGGAGGGTCCGATATCTGCGAAACTTTTTATTCTGCAGCCAAAAGACATGCAAAGGAAGCTAAAGCCGAAAGAGGGGAAAGACCAACCAGGATGACGACCCCCGCAGCTGATAAAGTGATCACTTTTGATAGTGATGACAGGGATACTGTCCAGGATCCTCACCATGATGCTCTGGTAATAACATTATATGTGGCTAACCATTTTGTACGTAGGATATCGGTGGACAATGGAAGCTCCGTCAACATAATCCATGTAACACCCCAACCCAGCTAGGGTTGACGTGTCACTCTTACAGATATCAAAACTAAAAACCAATCCATAGCATTAAATAAAAGATCCTAATTACATTTATTACATTACTGAAATAAGAATCTTGGCCAGCAACTTCCTAACGCTCCTCACTGAAATCCCAGATCATCCCATATTACCTGTATAACAAATAGGAAAAACACAAAAAGAAAAATACGGCTGAGCCAAAAATTGCCTAGTAACGGAGAAATCAATAGTACAAGTAAAGTCATATCAACGGAAGCAAAACATAGCAAAACTAAGACATAACTGAAACGAGATTACTGACACGAGTACTGAAAACAAATGGAGACAAAAGACTAATACAAAAACTGATACACGAACCGATCTGAAACATTAACAAAAACTAATACGGAAACAAAAGTCAGCCATATACATAACTGATACCGAACCCAACACAAAACTGTTGAAGAGACTTATACATCGTTGACCACGGTGACTAAAATATGTTATCTTGTATAAACAAACTTATTGAAAACATCGTTTAAATGATCTAGTATCTGTATAACTTGAAAAGTTTCTAACCTATCATTTGTAGTTTTTAAATGAAACGTTTATACAAATCCAAGAAATAATAACTATCGAATATTTTAAACAGCATTTAATAAAGCTATTATTTTTAAAACAAGGTACTTGGCAAAAGTATTTTCTTATATTGAGTGTTTGAATTTTATGAAAATAAAATAGTTTATCACATTTTATAGCAATTCAACATTAGACAAAAAAAAGAACTATTTCCTAACTTTGAAAAATTATAATTTAGAAAATAGAATGAATGTAATAAACTGGATTTCAAATGAAATACATATAAAAGTTACGTAAACTGACATGCAAAGCCGATACAAAAACAAAACGAAAAAAAATGTAAGCCTAGACATTTTAAATACCATTAAAAATAATATAATCTTTAAAAGAACGGACCGTTGAAGCTATTATATTTAAAATAAACGTTTAGATTCAAAGCCATCTCTATTAATTAATCAAATTTCATAAGTTATTATTTAATTAAAATAACTACTTGTATCGCTTTGTTGATTTATATTTAATAACCAAGATAATCTAGATAACTTGATTTTAAATGTAGAATAATTTAATCCTTACGAAATTTCTCAAACCGATCGGAAAAATGGACACGGAACAAAGATAGATTCAACAAAAAAATATCAACAGACACCGAATCAAATACTGAAATTGTCGGACACATACTAAACGTATAACACGGAATCTAAATCCAAACTGAGACCGATACTGATCGAGACAAATCTGATACAAACCGGCACATATACTGAGTCAAAACAGACATAGCTAATACATAACAGAATCGGATACTGAACACAATCAAAAGCATAATTAACCCAATACACAATCGAAAACATAACCGGATGCATACAAACATACCAGACATATCAGAACAGATACTTAACATATTCACATACAGAAACATATACTAACTTACACGACGACTGTATATCAACAAAATAAGTCGTGTAACACAGAAGCACCCAGAGCCAGAAACAGAAACAGACTGGTACATAGCTAGCTAGTATATGCACCTATGACATGGTGAGTGTGGCGTTCACCCCTTATTCCATCTCCAGACAAACAAACTCAAACTCAGAGCTAAGATCGATCTATACGCCTCTAGTGGCCAAGGTGCTACATAAGCACAAGCTAGAGACGCCGTGAACTTTTACTATGCACTGTCACGATAAGTGCCATGCCGTTGACGCCCAAACGACAAGCCAAACATGCTCGGGTGACAGAGTACAAATACTAAGGCCTTGTAAATAATCTACAGGCAACTGAATATAAAACTAATAGGAACATGCGACCATGATTACAAGTCTGAGGTATAGCATGCTACAACACACTAATAAATGAGCCGACAAATGCAATACAACTCAGATGACGCATCACATATCAAACAAAATATAAGTGTCAAACCATGGTAATCAGACTTTAAAACAAGGACAAAAATTCGTGCTAAAGAGTAACGAAAAATAAGATTATCCTACGATAAAAGGCCCATGAATTCGTACTCATAAAAGGGATTGGAAATTATACTATGATGAAAAGAAAACAGAATCCGTACTGTGAAGTGACGGATATGATTAAGAGAAATACTATAATGATAAGACCAAAGAATCCGTACCATATAGAGTAAAACAAAAGCAAAAATCCATAAATCGAGTCGTCCTCAAAAATTATGCACACCTAAATCCCGCGTTACATGATTAGTTATAATCTATTTAATTTACAAGTTGGCTCTTTGAATTTTCTCCCGGCGACTAAGTATTTCATTCTCAAACATTTTTTAGCCTGATATACGTAGTAAATAAAATGACTATTATTTTATACTAAATATTCTCAATTAGGGACTATATTTGCTGAATATTTAGGAAAAAATATACGTATGTATACATAAAGTGTAAGTTTTATATAGGAGAATTCTAAATTCTAAAACAATCAAGTTATATACGCACATCCAT
Source organism: Helianthus annuus (assembly GCF_002127325.2). Classification (NCBI taxonomy): domain Eukaryota; kingdom Viridiplantae; phylum Streptophyta; class Magnoliopsida; order Asterales; family Asteraceae; genus Helianthus; species Helianthus annuus. Next base: position 55,468,997 of record NC_035438.2, read on the forward strand.
ACACATATAATATACACGCATACGTATATATAATATATTTAAACTCCATGCACATAACATACATTCACACACCACATATGTATAACAGACATGCACATCAGTCACACACACCCATGTTTTAGATTAATATATTATGCACACTACATACACATTTAATATATATACTCATCACATGCAAGTTAAACTCACAGACACATGAGCACACTCACTTTACACACACTACATATATGAAGACATAGATGCATGCACATGCATACATAAATCACTTACATAATGTTAAACAAACACACACATTCTCGTAGATATTAAAGCCATACTCATACGCATGCAATAATACCCACACCAAGATCATTCATATATACATAAAACACATACACATTCACCCACACAAGGTGATATACACCTACCTGCAACAAGCATTATACACACATACAAATCAACACACACATACCCCATCGACACACAAATATATACAATCAGTTTGATAACTAGGATACAATCAAGTTCCATATTTTAGTCCAAACGAAACGTACGCGTATCCTTATTTTTCTTTTGTTCTTGTGTATTTTAGTTCAACTTTGGAATTAGATGTCTTAGTCGCCGGAAAGAACTCAAGGTCACCCCAAAAAAAAGGATTTTAGTAAACGTGATCGGAATTATTACCTGAACCGATCTGATAAACAGAACATATTAGAGCGACGCCAGTTGCGGGCAAAACCGAAGACGGTCAGGCGGCGGTGGTGAAGTTGCAGCGGTCTCGGGGCGCAAACGTGTTAAACTAGGCGGAGTAATACGATGGTAGAGTGTGACGGCGACGACTGAATAGCGGCTGCGACGGACTCGCGTATAGGCGGTGCAACGGTGGTGTTCATGCTGAACAAAATGGTCACCAAGGAATGTGATGATGTGGTGGTATTCTTCAGGCGGAGCAAGGATGATACGGTGGTGAGTGGCGGAGGCGGTTCACAGCCGCTGGAGAATGGTGGTGCGACGTGACGGGAAGTTCGATAGGGACAAATTCAGAAGCGATTACAATGGCAATGTTTGAAGGGTTATTTTTAGAGTTTATGTGGAATTCCATAAGTTAATATGGATGAACAAAATTTTCTCCAATTCTCAAAGATTCTAATCATCATCGACGGTTACGGAAATGAAATGTTTGCGCGAGATCCGAATTACACGGAACTGACAAGGCTATTCAAGATGGTCTTAAAACTTTAATCTTTATTTTATTTTATTTACACAATGTATAAAAATGAGCCTTTTTGCTTAATTTAAATGCCAATAGACCCTAATTATTACAACTTAGTTAACACGTTGATGTCATTTATTTATTAGTTTTTAAATAAATATTTAGTATTTTAGGCTTTTCGGATTTCGGGTACTACAATCCAACTAGAGACGTTGAAAAGGATGAATGTATCTCCAATGGATATCACTTCAAACTCTACTGTACTCGTCGGCTTTGGTGGAGAAGCCAGGAATACCGTGGGAGAGATAAAGCTAACAATGTATGTTGAAGGGGTCAACTCGATACAACGTTTCTGTGTGATGGACTCCCTATCCTGCTATAACATCATACTAGGCGGCCATGGATTCATGATATGAAGGCTGTGCCGTCAACTCATCATCAATGCATCAAGATCCCTACCCCTTGGAGGGTTGTTAAGGTTGATAGTGATCAGCAAGAGGCAAAAGAATGTTACTCATCCTCAATGAAATCCTCAACCAAACCTAATGCAGCATAGCAATCAAAGATGCGGGCCCAAGATATCATGGAGGCTTCGGAGCAAGATATGCAAAAAGTTATCTTGGATCAGGATAATCCTGATATCTCGGTGCTCATGGGAACCAATATCCCTCAGGATATTGAAGAACAATTAACTAACTTTTTGAAGTGCAGGATGTCAACATTTGCATGGAAGCATGAGGATATGACAGGTATATCCAAGGATGTTATAACACACAAGCTTGGTATTGATAGGTCATTCAAGCCTGTCCAACAGAAAAGAAAGAAATTTGCTCCAGAATGAAACGCAATTATTCAAGAAGAGGTTGAAAGACCATTGAAGTCCAAGATGATAAGGGAAGTCAAATTTCCCAAGTGGCTAGCAAATGTGGTCGTAGTTCAAAAGAAGAATGGGAAATGAAGAGTTTGTGTAGATTACATCGACTTGAACAAAGCATGTCCTAAAGACCCATTCCCTCTGCCTCATATAGACTCGATGGTGGATGTCGCTGCCGGTCATGAAATGTTAACCTTCATGGATGCATCCTCAGGATTCCAGCAGATCCAAATGGAACCTTCAGCCCAGGAGGATACTGCTTTCATGACACCAACAGGTATTTACTGTTATACTGCTATGCCTTTTGGTTTAAAAAATGCAGGTGCAACGTACCAGAGATTGGTGAACATGATGTTTAAAGACAAACTGGGGGACACAATGGATGTGTACATTGACGATATGGTAGTCAAATCCAAGAAGGCTGAGGATCATCTCCAGGATATTAAAGGAGCATTTGATATCCTGGACCAGTATAATATGAAACTAAATCCTGCCAAGTGCCATTTTGGAGTGGGGCATGAAAGTTTTTAGGATACATGGTGACTAAAAGGGGGATAGAAGCAAGCCCGGAGCAGATTAAAGCTATCTTGGATATCAAGTCACCTTCAAATATGAAAGATGTTCAAAGATTAACAGGGCGAGTAGCAGCATTAAACAAATTTATATCAAGATCCTCGGAAAAATGTAAGGAATTCTACGATATCCGGAAGAAGAATAAGAGGTTCGAGTGGGGAGAAAAGCATGAAGCAGCCCTACAGGAATTAAAGCAATATCTTTCAACCGCACCTCTATTAATGAAGCCTGAGGATGGTGAACCATTATCCCTATATCTCGCAGTATCAGGGAATGCAGTAAGTGCTGTCCTTGTAAAGGATCATGAAGGTCAGCAGTATCCTGTTTATTATGTTAGCAAAAGTTTATTAGATGCTGAAACTAGATATTCTCATTTAGAAAAGTTAATATTAGCCCTAGTTATGGCATCAACTAAGCTTAGACATTATTTTGAGACACATAGGATTCATGTTAAAACTAATTATCCTGTTAAGAATGTGCTTAGGAAACCTGAGATGTCAGGTAGATTGGCTAAATGGTCGGTAAAGTTAAGTGCCTATGATCTAGTGTACGAACCTAGAAATGCCATAAAATCCCAGGCTTTAGCTGACTTTGTGGCTGATTTCAGTAGTGATATTCAAAATGAAGTAGACTTAGAAGTGCAACAACTAGGAGAATCTTCAGAATCCTGGACATTATATACTGATGGTGCCTCTAATGTTAGAGGAGTAGGATTGGGTATACTACTAAAATCGCCACAGGGGGACATAATACCCCAGGCTATTAGATGTGAATTTCCTGCCACTAATAATGAAGCAGAATATGAGGCTTTGATTGCAGGATTAGAATTGGCTAAGAACATGAATATTAAAAGTTTGCAAGTATATGTTGACTCCTTGTTAATCACTAATCATTTTAATGGATCCTATGCAGTTAAAGGTGAGAAGTTAATCGAATAGCTCGATATTCTCAAAAAATTAGCAGGATATTTCGATGTTTTTACACTTGAACAGGTACCAAGAGAGGATAATGCTGAAGCGGATGCCTTGGCAAACTTAGGATCATCAGTCAGGATACCGGAGGGAACCCAAATACCGATACTTCATATCCTGTATCCTGCTATGGATCCCTTCAAAGCTCAGGATAAAGAGGTAACAAGCATCCAGGATTCTGGTCATGATCCTGAGAAGGATACTGGATCCTGGATGACTCCAATCATAAGATATCTCAAGGAAGGACACATTCCTGAAGACGAAAATCCTAAGGCATTTAGGATGAAGGTATCACGATTCACCATTATAAATAATATTTTGTATAAGAAATCTCTTGCAGGTCCATACCTAAGATGCTTGAAGGATCCTGAGGCCATGGAAGTGCTTCAGGATACACACAAAGGGGATTGTGGTAACCATACTGGGGGCAGATCTTTATTCTCAAAGGTGTTGAGAACAGGATACTATTTGCCGACAATGAAGAAAGATGCTGCAAAATATGCTCGAAGGTGTGATACATGTCAAAGGCATAGTAACATACTACATCAACCAGCTGAACCACTATATCCTGTAGCTTCCCCTTGGCCGTTCATGAAATGGGGGATGGATATAGTAGGGAAGTTACCAAAAGCTCCGGGAGGAAAAGTCTTTATGCTAGCAATGACGGATTATTTCTCTAAGTGGGTTGAAGCTGAAGCATTTGTCCAAGTTAGAGACCAAGAAGTAGTATCCTTCATAAAGAAGAATATCCTGACCAGGTTTGGAGTACCAGCTGAAATCATTTGTGATAATGAATCTCAGTTTATAAGCAAGAGAACTACTGACTTTTGCAAGAGTTGGGGAATCAAGATGATCACATCCACCTCGGTACATCCTCAAGCAAACGGACAAGCTGAATCCTCAAACAAGATAATTGTCAATAACTTAAAGAAGAGACTCGGAGCCAAAAAAGGAAGATGGGCAGAAGAATTACCCTTTGTTTTGTGGGCTGATAGGACAACGGTAAAGAATGCAACAGGCCAAACCCCGTTTTCCTTGGTATTTGGAGCAGAAGCAATGATTCCAACGGAAATGGCGATACCTACCGCAAGATCTATCCTACAGGATCCTGAACAGAATCCTGAAGTCTTATGTCAAGATTTGGATACTATAGATGAAAAAAGGGATGCAGCAAGGCTAAGGATGGCAGCATATCAACAAAGAATACCCAGAGCATATAACAAGAATATAAGGACTAGGAGAGTTCGAGTTGGTGATTGGGTGCTAAGAAAGGCTTTTCAAAATACCACTAATCCTGCCGATGGCAAGCTAGCTCCAAAATGGGAAGGACCATATGAAGTTGAGTCAGAAGCAGGGAAAGAAGCATATAGACTCAAGAATATGGAAGGGGATATGCTACCGAGATCCTGGAATGTAATACACTTAAAGCTCTATTTCAAGTAAGAATAGAATTTAATTTCTATCTCAGAGTGGTATGTATTCTATCTCTTTTAAATATATTTGTGTATTATCTTGAACCCAATACTGAGTTAGGCATCGGAGGGGTGTTAGCCAAGCTAACATCCACCTTAGTTTACAATTGTTTTGCAGCATATGCTCCGGGATATAGCTTCAGGATATGCACTCAGGATAACTCAAAAGATTAGAGGATTGGCCCCCTCTCTCACGTTTAAGGGATCCTGATCCCTTCAAAGGTTTAAAGGTTTTCACCTTTCTCACGAATTGGGTTTAAACACCCCGCCTGGAGCGCAAGTTATCCAGGGATAGTTCAAGGTGGCGGGACCAGTTCATGTAAAAGTGGCTGACAATTTCGTTACTGTTGGCTATACCCTGGATCCTTAAGGTATATGAGGATTGATCACCCTCTCTCGCAAAAGGGTATTTTCATACTCTCTAAGGTTTAAAGGTTTTCACTTTTCTAAGTCTTGGAGTTTATACACTCCCGCCTGTAGCGCACGAAAACAAGAGTGTTTTCACACTCTTCTAAGGTTTAAAGGTTTTCACCTTTCTAAGTTTTGGGGTTTCCACATCCCCGCCTGTAGCGCACGAAAATTTGGGATTTTCCCCAGGATACTAAGGGTTTATCCCCAGTACGCTAAGGGTTTATTCCCAGTAAAACTAAAGTTTTTAACAAGATTGCAAAGATACGACAAGCTGTGATTACACACGTTCTTTTGCGGATAAGAAGCTATGAAGTTTAATCTGTAAGTGAAGAAATACTCAAGTATGTCATGCACTGATGCAATATCCTGCACAGACAGGGGACATCCATGCCGGGAACATTGCAAAGGATTCAAAGGTTAAGGTTGGAAATTACTGCCTAAGTGTTTCTGGTATGATTTATTATTCTTCAAGTCTCGAAAACCTTATCTAAATGATCTAAGTTTTCTAAAAAGTCATATTCAACCAAGTTTTGTCTAACATTTAGAAGACATTTCATCAGTATCCTGACCAGGATATTTGATCAGGATATTCAAAACATACTTTTCAAAATAAAAACATAATAAATAAGACTAAAAGGTCAATTTATTATCAGTCCAAAAGATTGTATTCTTGGTTTCATCTCAAAAAGAGACCCATTCACCAAGAACACAATTAAGTTTTTAAAGCATATTTACATAAATAGTTGAAAGCTTCATCCTGAAAACATAGGATCCCTCCACCTTCAACTGTCAAACTATTCTACTTGCAGGAAATTAAAATTGTTCTAAGTGCAGGACGACCGGATGATTTAGACCCTACAAAATACAGGTATCATTAAAGACAAAATACAGGTTCAGTATATGTGTACGGGATACAGGATCTGGATGCTTACCTTGTTAGGGAAAGAGATCATGGGCTCGATGGATTCCATGAAGCCAAGGTCACCATAAGAGAAACCTTTGGCAGCAGCAGCGGAGGGCTTAGAGCTGATGGCAACATATGGCTCCTTTTTCACCAAGGCAGGCTTAGAAAAGCTGTCAAGCTCCTCTAGATCAAAAGTAGCAGGGTCCTTGATGGAATCTGCGTAAAAGGGAGTAATTATAATTTCGTTACATGATAGTATTATGAAGTAACCAAACCTATGCAGGAATATTTAACAGATATCCTTACCAGACATGTTGGAATGACTAAAAAAAATATATCCGTTGGAATCAGGATATCCAACAGTTATATTTTTTGGGACAATTGTTATGGGTGAAATTCTGAGCCCATATCCTGACTTTGTATCTTGATTTTTTATTAGTTGTATATGATAAGGATATCGGATCAGGATACCGGATCAGGATACCGGATCAGGATACCGTATCAGGATATCGGGCCAGGATATTGGTAATATCCTGAGGCAGTATCCTGACTATTACTAACGATTGGCTTGTAAAACGTTGGTTGCAAGGTACCAACGTTAAAAGATTTGATCTACCTAAAGATTCGCTCAAGATGGTTGAAAAATGGACGTTGATGGTGGAAGAATGGGTCTTGTAACGGTCAGAATAGAAGAAAGGCATATTCCGCGAGAATATCGGATGTTGGTCAACTTTATTGACATTGTAACGGTTATATGAGCTGAAGACCCAGTTTTATAGTCAATAAGCATGTGGAAAACAAGTAGAAACAGCCCCCAACGTTCAGAATGGAATATTCCCAGCATCCCGGAATAATAGGAGAGTTAGTTTCTTATTTGTAACTATAAATAGAAGGCCAGATCAATAGGAACACACACTTCACACTCTACTCTCGAACTCACACTTCTTTTTCCTTTCTATTACGCACAAACACTCAACACTTGTAATCGTTGTACCACTTAGCATTGATCTGAGCCATATCCTGCACTGTATCCTGGTTATTCAAGCAATAAGAAGAACAAGGCAGCCGACGATTGTCAGCTCTCGAGGTTTTATGCCGGAGATCTAGATTGATCAAGGGCTTTCCTTGTATATCTCGTGTCAACCTTTACATTTCTGCTCATTGTTTGATTGTTGATACAGCTCGGTATCCTGAGCTATATCCTGAAACTGTTTTTGTAAACAACTTAACCAACATATTTTTCACGAACACTTCTAGCACACTACCTCACTTAACTAATTTGATCACTTAATTACTTAGGTAATTTTTGACCAAAACAGTAGACGCGTGTCTCATTAAGTATCGTCATAATCTTTTCCAACTCTTGATATGATCATGTATTTTTCATAGATCAGACATGATTCGAATAACCGTAACATTTATGACGAAACACATATGATTACAATTAACAAATTAGGCGAATCAGATCCTAATTTCAATATAACGTAACTTCTATAATGGTAACTTCATCAAAGTATTCATGATTCCGAACGGCCATCTTTTCTATAATGAAACGCAAACGATCACAAATTAATAGGATTGGACCGTAAGAAAAATGGCTTGATGAACTTTAATGAAAACGATACCATATGAGCCGATTGAATGAATAAGAAATAGGGTTTGATGAACTTTAATGAGAAACTATTGATCATAGATTAGATTTTTTTGTGAAAGATGGAAAAAACCCCATTCGTATCAGTTTCCCGTTAATCATTCCTTCAACATAGTATACACTTAGCACATATTCTTGTGTCCACTAAATATATAATACATATAATACACATAATATACACTTAGCACATAATCTCGTGTCCACTAAATATATATATTTTTCTCTAAAAATATATATACTTAATATTGTTTTTATACTTGAAGAAATCCTTATTTCTTACTTGTAATTTTTGTATAAAAATTAGGAAACCTTTGTAAATATTTTTAGGTGAATTTTTTTGGGGAATAAGTTTAACCAAAAGTTATAATTTTCTAAGTGTCAAAATTTTATAAAAATTTTGATATAGTTTCCCCTAAAAATGGAGGTTTCCCATGTTTTTAAAACATGTGTTTATTTTCTTTTCATCATCAAAATCAATTTCCAACAAATTTCACAAGTAGCATACACTAAAATCACCAAGAAAAACCTTATGATGAACTTGATTTTTGTTAAAAATGTGTAGTCTTTTAGATCTATACTTACATACAAGGATCTTCCAAAAAACAAGTGCTCTTGTTAAATTTAAACAAACTTGTTATGAAACTTTAACTTACTAAGTAAACCATCCATGAGTTTTACGATTTCAAAACCATGAAAAACATATTCTAAAACCATTTTTATGTTCATTTTAAGGATCATTATGTTCATCATCAAGTTTCATCATGGATCTTTCAAGATCCATGCTTAAACTTGTTAGATCTAAGCTTCTAACAAGCTTACACATGATGGATCTAACCAAAAACACAAGATTCAACATTCACAACTTTATCACATACATCAAACAACTTCAAAACAACTTATTTTCACTTAGATTATGTTAGATCTTTAAGTTACCATCTTTAAAAGTTTATGTTCTTTGAAAGTGTAACTTGTACATAAGCTTATCTTGAAGTAAAATAGAGATTTTGAAGCTTACTACTAGCTCTAGTGGCTAGGGAAGTGGCAAGAACAAGATGAAGAATGAAGAAAATGAGTGGATAAAAGCTCTCCAAGAAGGTCCTTGAACTTCCTTTGCTTCACACCTTCTTAGTTCACCTCCTAGCACCTTTGGATATCCTTAGAATGGCTTGAATATTGCTAGAAATGGTGATGTGTGTGGGTGTTTGTGGCCGTGAGGTAGGAAGAGAGGAAGGAGAAGAATGGTGAAAGTTTTGAATATAAGTTATGAGAATATGGTCTTTAGGTTAAGACTTATAATCCTCCAACATCTTATTACCCATTAGTTTCCTTGTCCCATATCAAGCTATCATACATAATATTTTAATGAGAAAGGATGTGGGCCCATGTTGGGGCCGGTCATGATAGGGGGAGGGGGTAAATTGTTAATTTTCAAAGTTAAAGATGTAAAGATGTACATTTGAAGGTTAATTGGTAGGTTAAGTGTGTTTAGGAGTTTTTATGATTGTTAAGGTGTTCTAGCATTATAACTAGCTTTATAACACTAAAATAATGCTTGTAGTCTATTTTTGGTGTTTTGGGTAGTGTCCGGTTATTCGTTCGGTTATTGGTTCGTTAAAGTGCTAAATAGTGCAGTTTTGCAAGGTATGAAGTACCTTTTGTGACAGTTTTCATTCCCGACACTTTACAAGTTATTCTGGACATTTAAACCTTAATTCTGCATGTTATTTTAGTGTTTATTTGTTGTTTTTGCTGAATTTCTGAAGAATTCTGCATTTAGAGTGCGTTTCGGGAACTTTTTAGTGTCGGTTTTAGCTTCCGGAAAGTGTTTATATTAACCTTTGTTCACCTACATAGTTTTCAACGTATTTTTGATGTTGGACCTACTTCTAAGTCCTAAATCTATTGCCTGATTGTTTTCTGCAGACATGTTGACGCAGCTTGTATAACTGGTGAGCTTACTAATCAATTCGACGCAACGCTTAAAGTATAGTATAATGTGACAGTTAATATATGAAACATGCATGAATTCAATTTCATATCAAATAAGCACATAATGTTGACGTGTAAACACATAAATGCAGGTAATAAATATTAATTAAAATAGTACGGAAATTACCGGTTTTGGGCCAGTTGTCACACATACATGGTTATAAAATTGTGTCCCGTACCCAGCCCAATACCCGTCTGGCAGGTAATTATCATCGGATATAGGGTATGCCCGTTAATTTGTTAAAAGATACCGATTGGGATTTTAGATACATTTCTTTTTTATTATTATAATTATTGTATAATTTTTATTTATATAACAACTATTATAAATCAAATATACCATTATATACATATATGTTTTATAAGTTTATAATTATAAATAGGGCAAAGTGAATATGTGGCTGTTTCACATCTAATCTTACATGTAAAACCATCCAAAACTACGTAGTTTTGTTAAAAATCCTTCCAAATTTCAATTCTTAATTAACCTAACTAAAAATTATCTATATCTTTTCAACTTTGGAGAACATCATCGTCCAGAACAATATTGTGAAAAATTGTGCGGCAATCATCCAAGAATTTCGTCCAATATTATTCAGCAATCATCTTCTTCAACAAATTCCAAACCCATTTCAAGCGAACATCCAACTAATAGCAATTGATTTCGATCAATCCACTTGCCAAGATCACTCTGCCGTACCTTAATTCGAACCCACTAATTTGATTTCCAACTGGTCGATCATGGAGGAGGTAAAGTGATATGATTTGAATTGAGATTATTGTTATTATTCTAAATTTTTGCATTTGATTACTTTCCAGCAATTTAAATTTTTAGTTTAAAATATGAATCAATATGGTGTACCTTAATTAGAACCCATGAAATTGATTTCCAGTTGGTCGATCATGGAAGTAACCTGTTATGATATGTAAAGTGATTGTTTTAATTCAAAATTTTTGCATACAATTACTTTCTAGCAACTTTGATTGATTAATTTAAAATACGAAGTTTTTACTTTTGTTCATACAGGAAAGGCATAACACATCGAATTTCAAATCACATCTGATTGAAGATATTGATGCGAATGGGTATTTGGTCATCAATAACAGCCCAAACGTTGAAACAGAGAAAATAACTGATGTAGACGTAGATTCTGGGTTTGATAATGAAGAAGCTAATGATGTAATGGGAATGGTTTTCGATTCTCCCGATGATGCATATGATTTCTACAATCGCTATGCGTTTTTACATGGATTTGGAATACGCATATCTTCGGATTATAAAAATAAGAGCACAAACGAGCCTTATCGAAAGATATTTGTGTGTAACAAAGAAGGTTTTAAAAACATGAAGTGTAATAGTTCTAATGGAGATGTTAAGAAACATCATAGAGATTTATGGACCGGGTATGAAGCATATATTCGGATTTCAAAAAGTAAAGAAAGGAAATGGTTCGTGGATAGATTTAATGACTCACATAATCATGAGCTAACTATTACTCCAACCAAAGTAATGAGACATTGGTCTCATGGGAAGTTTCACCGTGCAATGGCATGCAAAGCCCTAGTGACGGAACTTGGCCAATCCGGGTTGAAACCTTGTCAAATCAAGAAGGTCGTAAATACCATGAAAGATTCATATGAAAATGATGTCTCGTCAAAGCAATGTGCAGATATCTTAGCAGAGCAACGAAAACAATATAAAGGTAAGGAATTTTACGGGCTTATTAAACATTTCCAAGATAAACTAATAAAAGACCCTAATCTTTATTTTGTTGTGGATTTATTTGACGACGGGTCTCCAAGAAATATTTTCTGGGTTGACGGGAGATCAAGAGACTCATATATAAAATTTGGGGACATCGTTGTGTTTGATGTCACATATATGACCAACAAATTTAAGATGCCATTTGCTCCTTTTGTTGGGGTGAATCATCATGATCAGTCAATACTTTTTGTTGGGGTGAATCATCATGTGTTATGCTATATTTCATGTGGTTCTTTCTGGGTTGGGGTACTGGTGTATGATAAGTACATCAGATTAAGATTAAGAGAAGACTGAGAATTGGCTGGAATACAACATCAACATCAATAACAGTCGGCCATCGCTAGAGGAACAAAAGGAACGCAAGCGATAATCATTATTATACTCATATTAAACATGTCAAAATTCATTAAGTTATTATAAAACATGTCAAACGAACTTACAAACTGTATAATTACATTAATTACTAGTAACAATTACAAATAGAATACATAGTCACTAAATTGTTACATTAAATTCTCTCTGAGTGAACCGCACGAGATAATATCATGATAAATCAGCAGCTTGTTGCTGCAAGTGTCTTTCCTTAGTTGGGTCCGTTCTGTTGACTTTTGCTCCAGTTGGTTCTCCAATTGTCTATATCCAATTGATTCCTTGTTGGCTTCTGATTCACGAAGTTGAGACTGCAATGAAGATTCAAGTGATAAGAGTTACGGCTCATACAAAATATTGCAGACAAATGAAGAGTCGATCGCGACTTAACTCATCATAGCCTCTTGCACCTGGATGTATATCAGCTCTGAACACCTACAGATGGACACAAGTGAAATAGAGTAGAAAGAAGATAGGCAAATACAAAATAGACACGCATGTAATGATGAAATCAAGTGATTTAGGCAAATTACAAATTTTTGATAATGGTGCTCCATGTTAAGTGATCTAATGCACCTATGTTAGTTAATCAAGAATGAAGTACAAACATATAAATAAGTAACAAGATTACAAAAACACGCAATAGTGATGGGCTAATTTAAATTTGGAGAAGAAGTGAAAATCAAATTAAGCTTCCACATTAATCTCAATGGATATCCAGTATAAGGCACCTGTTCTATCATAATATGAGTGGTTCTAACAAGATAAACCTCCTAAAGAATTAAAGGTAAAATGTAAAGTACACATCTAATTGGTAAATTATCTAAGCATTTTTAGCATACATCTACAACGAATTATCGATGTTCTTCAAAATGATGAGATCTACGATGATCAAAATATCGCACACGGTACAAGGATGCCAGAAATCTAATAATCAGTCTAATGGAAGACAAGTAGTTATCTTCAAAATGATGAGATCTTCAAAATAATTTTTTTTAAATTTGTTTATTGGTATACAAAGGAATTACCATTCTGAAGACTAATAACGGAAGACAAGTAGTTATCCCATTTATTTTATGCTCTTGACAAAAGATCGAACAGTTGGTGTGCGTCACTAGCCAAACTTAAATCAAATCAATCGATTACTAAAATTTACAAACCACAAAATAAATTGCATAAAAGACAAACAATCATAATAGATTTTTCAATCAATCCGCAAATTAAAAAAAAGACAACTACGCAAAACAAAGAACTTCATATACAACAGCTTCGTATGACTAATACATATCTATACCTGTTTGATTCCATCGAGATACTGAAGTGCATCAACGATGATAGCGGAGAGATCTGTGCCTTTAAGAGTTAGGGTTTACCTGCACAGATCTGATCGAGTTAGGGGAAGAAGAAGGAAATTAGGACTAACTGCACCAGATCTGATCGAGTTAGGGGAAGAAGAAGGAATTTTAGGACGAACCTGATGAAGATCGATTGGGCAGAGCATGAGAAGGAGAGCAGAAACCCAATTTTGACGTGACCTGATGGAGCGAGATGAAGTTTGGAAGGAATTCTAACAAAACTACGTAGTTTTGGATGGTTTCACATGTAAGGTTAGACGTGAAACAGCCACATATTCACTTTGCCCTTATAAATATTAACATTATAACTTTTATATAGTCTTATTTGTATACTTTACAACACATAAAATATAAATAATATTATCAAATTATACTTCACAACACATAAAATATAAATAATATTCAAATACATATTTCAAAACAATAATCACATAATAAACTTACTAAAATAAGTCACTAATATTAAAGGCTTGAGGGAAAATAAAAATATAAATAAACGGGTATGTGATTTCGGGTAATTAGGTCGGATATTATCTAATCTCATACCCGTGAATTTTCTTAAAACTAATCCTATACCTAGACAATACCCGTCGGGATTCGGGTATACCCGTCCCATATGTTTCGGGGTTTTGAATATACCAGTCGGGCTCTAGTTTTTTTGACACCTCTATTCTCTACATAGAGTCTTAACTACTTAAGTGAGAACACACTACTTTTAAAAAACACCGTAAGTTTTTAAACGTTTACTTATATTTATTGAACAAGGTAACAGAACTAATATTTTCTTTGCGAAAATAAAACAGAAAACTAATTAAAATGACATATTGATTCCAGATCGAGCAAATTCAACCAAGAATCACGAAAGGAACTCTAGTACTTACTATGATTCGTATATCAATTAGGCTGTACAGGGTGGTCGTGGCAACTCTGTGCGGCAAACCTCTTGTTGATCAGCAACCCCACCACCATCAATAATATGTCGTGCGGCAAAGGTGATTTTGGGGAGATGTTGCCGATGGGGGAAAGAAGAGGAGAGGGAGAAGTGGTGGGGCCCATACCCAAATCAACCAATCATCATTTTTTTTGTCTTTTTAAATGGTTTGCCTAATATCAATTTAGGCATGTACCCCTTATGTTTTTTGGGTAATAGACAAAAAAGAGAAGCAAATTACATGGCACAACATGATTAGGTGAGAGAAATTTTTGTCTACTTCCCTTAGGCATGCATCCCTTAATGACACTGACACTCTTAAAATTCAAAGTCCATTGCTCTCCCAAAATTAAATATCTATAAAAGAGATTTGTACTTGTAGAACGATTAAACTAAAATTCAGCAACAAGATTTCTTGCTAAGGGAGTGTTGATGAGTATTTGAAACTTTAGTGAGATTTGCGAGTTACCGGAATCTTTCATTCTTATCTCATATTTCAAATCATCCTGTAAATTTAGGGAAGGTTCAAGCGAAAACTCATTTTACTGTGAAAATTCGAAAACTCTTTAAAAACACACCAAACTTCTTTTAAACATTTTTTGCCTGTAAATCTAGCATTTCTGGTTACAAAAAAAAAAGGGTTTTTTTTTTTTGAAAAAAAGAATAGTATTACACATGTGCGACACTACGAAGAACCTAAAACCACCAACCTCCACCCCACCCCTCAAAAATCTAAACCCCCCACACCCAACCCCCCAAAATCTAAGCCCTAAAGCTAAGTAGTATTGGATATGTGCAATACCATAATAGTAGTATTGAAAAAAGTATTACACGTTAAATCTCTTTTTGTGTCAAAAAAATATGCACGAATTTACTCAAACGAAAGATAAGAAAATTTGTGATCTTATAGTGGATTTTTTTTAAATAATAACATATGAAGAAGATAGAAATGTTTGAAAAGTAAAATATTTTTTCTTTCCAATTTTGTCCCTTCTTTATTAAAAGTCCCCTCCCTTCATTAAGAAGGAGTTTTCGAATTCTCTCAATAACTATGAGTTTTTTTAATTAAACCCTCCTCATGTATATAAATGCAAATGTTGTTATGTTGATTTGTAAGTTGTAAACTTTAAATTACTCTTCTTGAAATTGTGTAGACACTATCTTCTAACCTAATATTTCAATTTGACTAGAATACGTGCTGAAGCTTGGAGTAATCAGCTTGAAGTTAGCCTTGGACTGCCTAGCAAACGATTAGTTGAGATCTCACATTGGCCTTATATCTTTTGTTGGCCACATAAGTTCCGCTGACCATTTAGAGTATTCACAATGTCCTCGTCCCCTTTCTCATACCCAAATTATTAAGAAGATATGTGGTATTGTACACATGGTTTAAAAAGGTTGTCTAAGGCTCGCCATGAGGCTTGCGCCTCAGTCGAGGCTATGAAAAACGTATAAGAGGCTTAGCCTCGTGGGGGTCATCTGAAACCTAAGCCTCAACTATAACTATTTGAGGCATGTAGAAGCGATGAGGCTTAAGACCTTGTGAAATATGAAAATTTTCTAGTTTTCTAGACTTTTTTAGACCCGTTTAGTGCTTAGTGGGCTTAATTGGTGGCTCAACCCAACAGTTAGTGCTTAATGGACGTAAAAAACAACACTGATTAACATCTCTTAGAGATGGGCAAATCGGGTTTTTTTTCAACCCGGAACCGGTTCCTAACCGTACCCGGTTCTTGAATGAGGTTCAATGGAACCGATTCTTGTTGGAACCGGTTCTAGTTCCTACCCGGTTTTAAACCAAAAATACCAGAACCGATTCTAACCGATTCCGGGTAGATTGTAACCGATTCCTCGGAGGAACCGGTTCCTCCGAGTAACTTACTGAAAAAGCCTGCAAACCCTGTAGGAATCAATTTCAACAGTTATAATGTCGTTAGGAATCGATTTATGGCCATTTAAAATCGGTTTCAAGTATATATATACCCATCAACATCAAAGAAAAGTGTCCAAAACAACTAAAATCGGTTTCTCGTTTACACCTTCTAATCGCTTTCAAAGCTCGTTATGGCGTGCAACGAGGAAGTAGTCATGGTTTTGGAAACCAAAAGAAACCCCCAAGTTTGGAAGCACTTTGATTTATGCTTGATGTCCGATAGCCATGAGATGGCACGGTGCAAAGGTTGCGGGAAGTTCATGAAGGCTACAACGAACTCGACGCTTAAAAAATACACCGACCGTCATTGTCCGGTTACAAAGGCTACGGCGAAGAAAAGTGAAGCCGGTGAATCATCCGGAACCGGTTCTTCGAAGGTTTAGTGTGTTTAGGTAATGTGGGTTTAGTGTGTTTTATGTTATGTAATGTTTGATTTAGTGTGTTTTATGTTAATGTAATGTTTAGTGTTTGGTAATGTTTGGTTTTAACGTATGTAACCGGTTGCAATTTAATGTAAAGTAATGTTTGGTTAAAATGAAACGACTAGGAATCGATTCCACCTTAACATTGTCTACAAGTTAATGCATCGGATCTGAGTTGGGTACGGAGGAACTGGTTTCGGGTAGGAACCGGGTGCGTATCATTATTTTTATAAATAGTGGAACCGGGTAGGAACCTACGGGTTTTTTCAACCCGGAACCGGTTCTTCTATAAGGCGGGTAGGGACTGGAACCGGTTCCAGGTCGGGTCTGTCGGGTCGGGTTTGGAACCGGTTATTATGCCCATCTCTAGCTTCTCTTGTTGAAACCTAATCGTTAATACAGAAACAAATTCTTCTCCACACAACAAAATGAGCTTTATAAAATTTAAATGTCATAACATTGCTAATTTAGGTTGTTGAACTATTTAATGATGTTTGTTTTATGTTAAACCTTGCGTGTTCAATTATTTATGATGTTTGTTTTATTTCTAAAATAGGTTTTATAATATTCATGATGTTTATTTCGAGACAGATCGAATGGTAAGCTTCAAGACTTTATTGAAAAGAATGATATATATAGTGTGAGGTTAATTGGGGAACACTAAAAAAGTGGGGAACAATGGGGAACCGACTCAAACGAACTCTGATTGGACTCATTCCAGTGGCGTTGGAATCGGCTCGTCGAACCCTAACTAGGATCTCTTAACTCTAAACCCTAAATCATAACCCCTAGACCATAAATATATTAGGGTTTGGCTTTTAGGGTTTAGCTTTAGTGTTTTGCTTTAGAGTTTAGCTATAGGGTTTAGGGTTTAGCTTTAGCGTTTAGGGTTTAGCTTTAGGGTTTAGGTTTAGCCTTTAGGGTTTAGTGTAGGATCGTTTTCGGACCCATACGAGTCGATCAGAGGTGTTCTACACAATATGAAAGGCGGAAACAGTCATATCGTGTGTGATTCAGCTAGAATATCACTTTAAATTGTCATTCTATTGATCTGGTAACAATTACAAATCTGTAGACACTTCGACAGAGCTTCGCCGTTGGAAAACCTCAACCTATTTTCGTACCAAATGACATGAAATCACTCCTATATATAGCCAACCTAATTCCGCACGAACAAGACTCACACGAGATTACATTGATGCGAAATTACAGACTCAAACGAAATCAGCTAATTCCGTGCGGAATTACCGGATGGTAATTTTGTGCGGAATTACCTCTTTCATGCGAAATTAACTTTTGATTAGATTTCTTGATCTTCGTGCCCTGAGCAATTTAAGACTCGATACAAGACGAAGTCGACAGACGCATGCACTAACAGACTCCCCCTCGAATGTTGACGAGTCTTAAGAGTCGAGTCTTCAGCATCTTCAGTCTTTATCAGTCTTTGGGCTCTTCTTCGAAGTATCTTACATTGTAAAGCATCCTCAAATCTCTCTCTTCTCTTCTCTATCAGCACCAACAGACTCCCCTCGAACTTCTTTACCAGGATCTGAACTTGGCTTTTGCTTCTCTCTAATTCTCTTGATCAGATCTCTTGATTCCATAAGTTCATCGGCATCATCAGCTTGCGTGAATGATGTGTGTAAAATGCAACATATAAATTACATCAAATAAGGCATAAAACTAACCCTTTTTTAGTACTAATGTTGGAAAAAGTGTGCTTTTGTCTTCCTTTGGTATTTTCAGGGTTAAATGAGCTTAAATGAACAAAAGGAACAAATATACAGCCAAAACCAACATAAATACAAAGAAAGGGAAGAAACGTGGCATGCCCGACCCCTCGACAGCATCTCCCAAAGCAAAAAACAAGAAGAAAGCTGAGCATGGGGTTGTGCCCAGCTGAGCATGGGGTTGTGCCCAGCTCAACACGGGGCGTGCCCAGCTCGACATGGGTCGTGCCCAGCTCAACACGGGGCGTGCCCAGCGGACACGGGGGCGTGTTCAGGTGTCTGCAGAAAAGACAAAGTTGTAGAAGCTTCCATCACCCACCACGGGGCCATGCTCAGCGGACACGGGGCTGTGGTCAACTATAAGATTCGCGGAATCCAGGAAAATCTTGATAGTACAGATATGCTTCTGCACATGGGGTCGTGCTCAGCGGACACGGGGGCGTGGTCAACTAATGCAGACAAACTGCAATTAATGAAGGAAGAGAATAGGGTGGACACGGGGCCGTGTCCAGCGGACACGGGGCCGTGTCCAGGCTTCTGTATAGGCTATAAATAGGGGTGCTTGGTTCACTTCAAATGCATCCCTTGGCACACCACCTCTCTCACATTTCACCCACCACCCACCACCATCACAACACCATCATCCACCACCATCATCCATTGTCCATCATAGAGTGTGTGAGTCGTCTCGGGATCCAAGATTGATCGTAAGAGTTCTTGACAATCAAAGGCCATGTTTGCCTAAGTCTCTTACATCACTTGGTGAAGACAAGTGTTTAGTGTAATACTTTTTATTTTTAATCTTTTCGCACTTTTTAATTGGTTATGTATTAATGACTTTAATAACTAGTTTCTTATGTTGAAGGTGATTCTTCCTTATCGTTTGTCCGTGGTGTCTTGGCATTATCTTACTGTCTATATAAAATAAAAGATTTTCACCATTCATATCTCCACGGTCTATATGGAGGTATGTTGGCTACCTGGTCGGGGGTTAAGGGAACGGTTTGGTAAGAGTCTTGCCATTGTTCAGTGTATAGATCCTGCAAAGGACCTGGGTCAAATTTAGTAGGACCTCCTTCAATACCCAAAGGTATTGGATGGCGGGGGTCCAAACTCTTTGACCCCATCATAAGTTAAACTACTATTAAAACTTTAACCCACCTACTTAGGACTGTATCCTTGCTGACTCAGACTACTTAGCCGAGGGTAACGTCGCCTTCAAAAGAGGGGCCTACCACATTATGCATTAATAACTTAATTAATTATCTTTCAATAATCCGACCCTTTAGGATTGTATCCTTGCTGACTCAAACTACTGGGTTGAGGGTAACGTCACCTTCAAAAGAGCGACCTACTACAATAACTAAGATAATCTCTTAAACAAGTGCAAAAGTGCGAAAATAATCAAAGGTTACACTACACACGAGTCGGATCCAGGTGATTCATCTTGTCTATCTGTTTTTACTTTTATTTTACTTTTCAGCATTTTCGTTAGTTTTATTTTCCTAGTTTAAAAACCTTTTTCTAATATTTTGATTTGGTTAGACGTTGAGCATAAACCGGTACTAAAAGCTCTTGTGTCCTTGGATGACCAAACTCCACCGGTTGCCTTTACCGTAAATCAATCAAGGACCCAACATTATCCTCGTGGTCGCGAGGGTCGTTCTTCACGAGGTGGCACCACCGGTGGTCGTGACAAAACCCGTTTTGATCATATGCAGGATGGCATGTCCTTACATATCTATCGTTTCTTCCTCTTGTGGTACGGTATCTTACCAATACTATACTACGTCCACGATGGGTGCACTTGCCCATATGTGTGTTTAGTGTTAGTGAATATCGTGTTTATAAATTTAAAACTTGGCTAAAAAGTGTAAAAAGGGCTTAAAATATACACCTAAATTATATTACACCTAACGCACATCAAGTTTTTGGCGCCGTTGCCGGGGACACAAGAATTTTAAGAAAGCTTAAAATCGACGGCCTAATCAGTTTTTCAAAACTTTTTCAAAACTTTTTCAAAATGCGCGCACATTTTTCTGCATTTTAGTTTAGTTTGCATTTACAGTAGGTTGAACACGGGTCGTGTCCACTGAACACGGGGCCGTGCTGCATATTTTTCATAAAAACACCCAGATACAGAGTCTGAGTACGGGGTCGTGCTCACTGAACACGCCCCCGTGCTCAACAAGACCAGTAACTTTAATTTAAACGCCCAGATACAGACCCTGAATGTGACAACTCGGATTTCCAAGGTCCCTTGGTGAGTATTTTTCCTACTTGCTATCTATTGTACGTTGTAACTACGCGTTCGTTATAAAATTTATATGGTGGTGTTTGCTATACCTTGATTGTTTTGCATAATTAGTTAATCGCTTGATTGTTTTACATGATTAGTTAGTTGCACAAGTCTTCGGGTCGCACACCATTCACCGAACTGCACACTCCTTTCCTTGGTTAGGATAATGTGACCTTTGGCCCTAAACCTTGAGCCCAACTGAGCCCGGTTCACTTATAATGTACGTACACACACAAATAATTCGCTCGGAATCCCACTTCATTCATCCGGTTAGTATATATTAGAATTAATTGGCATGTGATTGTGTTTTATTGTTGGAATCCGTGTGAATCATTGTGGGGGATTATGCACGTGATAATCTATGACTAAATGGTGCCAACATGTTTGACTAAAACAAAACTGTATCAAATGTTATTGGACCGATGGCTCATGACTGTTTATCATATTGAGTTGCACACTTATTTCCTTGTTTGGGTTTTAAAGGCCCAGCACTTCTCAAGCCCTAAAACCGAGCCCAATCCAACATGAGGTATTTCACACGCACAATCTTGTGCACGGCACCCATATTCTCGACACACACACAAGGCAACAACCCTAATTCCCTCTATCGATCGATGGCAGCCTATCTCCTCTCTCTCGAAGTCTCCTCATATGGCCGCAAGCAATCCAGTTTGCATCGTGTATCTCGGTTAGTCTATTATTGTAAACTGTTGTGTACTTTCTGGATGAGTAAATGAATCGATTGTGACTTAGATTTTTGGTGTGATGTTATGTCTTACGTGTGTGAGTATAATCTGGATAAACACTGGTAATAGGTACGATCAGAGTGTGACTTTGAGATGCTTATAGATTGTATCATATTGAATGAATAAAGGAATGCTGTTAGTTAATTAACATGGTGTGCTAATAAGAAAGCTATGAAGAATCGGCTAGGATGATTGATCATGAAATCGGAAACTGTGAAGATGTTAGTATAAGATTTAGGATTCATGTTAGGGTTGCATGATCTTGTTGTGATTGCTTGTTATGTAAATGGTTGATGTTGTGTAATGTATTGCTACTGGTTACTTAGTTGTTGCTAGGATTGTATGGCAATATATAATGGATTGGGTACAAAACAAAACAAGTATTGTTCGATGATTGAATACTTCGGACCTCTTGGCAAATTTAATTTAACAGATTATATCCATTTAATTTAACAACCAAAGTCAACCAAAGTTATATCCAGATTATATAACCAGATCGTACCCATTTAAATTAAATAAGATCATATACTAGGCCAACTTATATACTTGGGACCCCCCTTAATGAATATGATCTGGTATTGTATGCGGATGGGTTTCATTAATGGGCTACACACACATGTGTAGATAAGTAGTTGGGCCATCATTGCATAATAAGATTGTACATGAATGATGAAACTGTTGGGCCGCTTCACATGAAACACGAACTAATCAGCCTGTGGGCTGCCGCACATTGAGTGCGAGTGGGCTCCGGGAAATAAACAATTGGGCTAGTCCGGGTGGGCCAGGAGCTGAAACGATACTTGCACTTGGGTTGCGGACCAGGACGGTGGGGCCGGGGTCTCGCACAATGGGCCTACGGGCCACGAGTGGTATATAAACTTGCACATTTTGTATGATGATATGTGATGTTATTTGGATATTTGAAACATGGTAGGCGAAGTATAGTTCTATACGTGTAGCACCTAGTGTGTGAATGAACTTTAGATGAAGGAATTCGTACACAATTAAGTGCTATATCATGACTGCTTAATGGATGTATACTACGTGTGTAAACGTGAATAACGTATAAGTAAACTTAAAACTGATTGATACTGGTACTCATGCTAGGGCGTGTTTGATCCACTGCTGAACGGGTAATTAGTCTTACCGAGCAAACTAAAGGTGAGTTCACTACATTCGAGCATGCGTCCCAGTGGTTGGGGACAGTCAGGGGGTATCCCATGGGAGGGGATGAGTCTTTGGGTAAAAACGGGTATATTGGTTAATGATCTCACCTATCATCTTTTGTAAGTCCCTCATCGGGTATTAGTTAGTAGCGCTACTTAGGTTTGGCACCCTCACCCCGTGCCTGTAGAGGACGGAGGTGAACTAATGACCCAGTCTGGCCCAGTACTAGATAGGAGTACGTGGGAAGGGCAGTCCGTGAGCCGTCCGTGTTTGGAAATGAGATATTAACAATATTACTTGCATTGGGTATTAAACTGTTTTACATACACCGGGTAACAAACGTTTTCTAAAACTGTGAACTCGCCAGCTTTGTCTGATACGTGTGTTACATGCTCGCAGGACCATAGGTACTAAGAAAGCAGGAACTTGCTGGCTGGAGGGCGTGAGTGGTCATGGTTGCTTGCTGGATTTATTATCAGACTTTTTATACTATGTTCGTTTGGGATAACACTTATATTACGTTACATTAATGCTTCCGCTAAACTTATGGTTTTTGAATAATGTATGTTGGGATTTTATTATCTTTAAACAACGAAGTTTTATTTCAAACTTGTGATTCAATGTAATTGGTGGCTCATTGCTAGTCGTCACACGCCTAACAGGGACACTCCCTAGGTGGTAATTTTGGGGGTGTGACAGTTTGGTATCAGAGCCACTGGTTATAGTGAACTTGGTTTTAAAACGTTTTCATAAAACCGGACTATAACCGAACTGATCCGAAATCGACCATGACACTCAGCTCCAGACTGCAAGGTTCGTCTCTTGTTTACTACTGCACGTTATTTTCAGTATTTGCTATTAGATAACATTACATGTGAATGCACACTTGGCATACCAGTATGAACTTATATGATAATAACCCACATTACGTGTTTTCAGAGTACAACTTTTCCTTGAACTTTCATGATCTGTGTTGTGGTGTCACCTACTGTATTGCTTGAATTCGGGGAACCTTTCTAACACGAATTGAGTGGAGCTGAGATGAACATGCAAATTGGATTATTATTGTGGGTGCACACATAATAATAATGTGGGGTGCATGCGAGTCCCAGTGAGGCTTAACAAGTGAAAAAGGGGTCCCATTCCGTTATTTGATCGTTGTAAAACACAACAGTCCATATGAGTCATAGCAGTGATTGTCTCCTACTCGAACATGATCCTTTCACTCCTTTTTGAATCCTTACAAATCTCGATGCTATCGAGTATTATCTGAACACACATCTAGACGCCTAGCGAAACGTGTAGAATGTTAGGTGCTTGCACGAACGTCCTTGAGCTGGTCTATACCTTTCTTGCTTTTCTTTGTTGTTGGAACTTGATGTATTAACGTCTGAGATCCCGAGGTGTGATCACTTCTGCAACACTCTCGTAACTGACCGTATTTTACCCGAGCAACTTGCAGCATCGATGGACAAAAGGATGAGAGTAGTACCTTACCGACTTCAATATATGGACGACCCTGGCTACCAGCAACAAACATCAGCAATTTGGCGCCAATCAGATCCTTAACCCTAGTCAGCGGCTCATGGGAGCCAACTCTTACGAATCAATCGGGACCTAAGCGATGACAATTGATCATGGTGCGGAAATGCGTAACGGCCAGCACAATGAGTACACCTTAGGACGTGGCACGAAAACATGACAAGATGGACTTGTCGGTGAAGGATCGTAGCGCACCATTTCAAGCAACAACATCAGAGACAACAGTCGCGACAACATCAAAGTACTTGTAATCGTAGCCTACAGTATGGAAATAAAGGTGCCTACGACATGGTTTGGTCGTTGATGATTCAGGTCAACAACCAAGGGAATAATGATAGAAATGGGAATCCTCGCAACCGTAACAACAACACTGGAAATGGTGCTTGTGGAAGGGCATTTAGGATTGGCGTAGGCGACGCCTGGCATAGCAGCAACATGGTAGCTTGTATGGGTAGTTGTTCGCTTCGTCTCTATTCTGCTTGACCCCGATACTTCTTGAGACCGAACCTAATGTGGAATCGGCTGATGGCAAGTCAAACAGAATCTCATATGTTTGTTAGGGTGAAAACACGACCTTGTGGGACGAGTGTTCGACGTCGACCTTTCTTCTACTACCCTCGATGGGTACAACGCAGTAGTTAGTGTGAATTGGTTACCCAGTAATCACACGGATATACCCAGTGAGGAGAAAATTTTGTGTGGATAATCGGCCTTTGTTCTAAAGCATCAGAGTAGTGCAAAGGTTAGCGCCATTTCAGCTGTGAAGGCCAGAAGTATCTACGGAGGGATTACTCCGCTGTGTTAGCAACCGTTACACATGC
Organism: Helianthus annuus; assembly: GCF_002127325.2. Lineage (NCBI taxonomy): Eukaryota > Viridiplantae > Streptophyta > Magnoliopsida > Asterales > Asteraceae > Helianthus > Helianthus annuus. The sequence continues at coordinate 55,494,114 of NC_035438.2, forward strand.
TAAGGTTAAGGAAAAGAGGATCGAGGATCCACCAATTGTTCGTGATTTCTCTCGGTGTACTATCCGAGGAACTTTCGGGTTTACTTCAGAAAATTGTTAGGCGGAATCTCAGTTTGATCTCACGTCTGAGGCAGCCTGATTATTCGTACTTTTACCATCATGCACCAGGAGGGTCGCAAGAACTGTCAAAGCAACTACAGGAACCGTTGGACAGGAGTTTTGTTGGGCCTAGTTCTTCGTTTTGGGGGAGCCCCAATTATATTAGGGAAGATGGGTCTTTTCGCATGTGTACTGACTATTGAGAACTCATTAAGTTGACAGCTCAGAACCGTTTGTCTCGGTCATGTATTGACAACCTGTTGACCAGTTGCAAGAGTCAAGCTCCTATTTGAAGATTGATTGGCGAACGAACTAACATCAGATGGAAGTCCAAGGGGAGGATGTTCCTAAAACGACATATTAAACGCAATGCGGCCATTTCCAGGAGACACCGGAAGAATTATTCCATGACCCTTTGGGGTGAACAACCCACCAACAGCTTTATGGATCACATGACAACCGTGTTTATCTAGGACGTTTTGAATCACTTCCAGGAGAAAGGGGCACCAAGAACGGCACTTGTATTCCATTGTGGAGCTTCTAGGGGAGGAGCATCTACGTGCGAAGTCTACCTAAGTGTGATTTCAGGATTCGGGAAGTACACATTTTTAGTTATATAACCAACGAAGTGGGAATACACGGGGATGTCGCTAAGGTCCATTTTGTTAGGAACTGATCCACATCAAAGATCCCTTCGAGGATACAGGAGTTTCTTGGTTCACTAGATATTATCGCAGCTTAAGTCTCTGGTTACTGTGTTCGTGAAAGACCAAAACAGGAGGACGTATTTTCAGGTTTCGAATCCCAACTTTGTAATGCACTGAGCATCATCTTCACCCTAAGGTACAGGTGATCTAGCGGTATACCATGATGCTCCGAATCAGAGTCCCAGTTACACGCGGAGGCAACACGAGAGAGTGTTGACTTACGTAGTGGTGTTACGAAGAGGAACTGCACGACATACAATCTGCGGTGGAAACCGTGATCGTTGGATTTAAGTGGGAGGCATTACTTGGGCGGTACCAAATGCATTACCTAGACCGATCACAAGGGCCTCCCGTGTATCGATGTTCGAGAGAACTAAAGCAACCAATGACACCGCTGGATGGGACTTTGGAATGAGTGCGACAATGAAACCTGAACGTGCACCAGCTATGCAACTCACTATCAACTCCAACCTACCTGATCAGTCTCGCACTATTCAAATTGGAGAACTAAGGAAAGGGAATGTTCAAGTTGAACCCATGCGGGGCAAGGAGAAGCAACCTTTGGCAGGTCGAACGATATTAGCTACCTCCTGGAACGAGTATAGATCTCATTATACGGAAACTGTAGGGAATTTATGTTGACCAAAGCACACCGGCTTCGATATTTTAGTCATCTGGGTTTTGATGAGAGATATTAGGATCTATAAATCCAGTACTAGTGATCGGGCATGAAGGCCCGCCTGGCAGTGTATGTGAATGATGGTTGACTTGTGGGAAGGTCAAGGTGGAGTATCAGCAACCAGAAACACCCATATGGAAATGAGAACAGACTACCATGGACTTTGTCGCTAGTCTACTTACCACTCGAAACGGAAGCAATATCGCCTGACTGATCGTTGATTGTCTCATGTAACCGATACACCCTCTTGCAATCAAAGAAACTGACGAGTCTTCACAGCTTGTGAACATTTCTCTGAGAGAGGCGGCTATTGAGGCACGAGGTGCCAACTCATGTATTCCTGAATTTGATCCATACCTGATATATGACAGGCACTACACAACACTCTTAGCACACGTCTAGACATGAGCATTACTTATCACCATAAGACAGACGGTTAGAGTAAACAAACCATCATGACACTCGGAGACATGCTGCGAGCATATGTGTGTGTTTGACTTTAATAAGAATTGGAAGGATACTTACCTTTGGTTAGGTTCAACCGCAACAGTTACCATCCTTGTAGTCAGACAGCTCTGTTTGAGGCATTGTATGGATGATAATGTCAATCTCCTGGTTGGACTAAAGTGGGTGACAACCTGATCACAGGTCCAACACTGGTATTCAAAACTCTTGAGAAGATCGCTTGGATCGGAAATCGTTTGGCAGCAACGCGTGGCCGTCAGGAAAGTTGATAAACTTAGGAAATACTGGGCGTTCACTGTGGGCGATCTTATCATGTTGAAAGTCTCACCCTGGGAGGGTGTGATACGCTTGGGAAGCGTGACTAACTTAATTTCCGTTACGTGAAGTCATTCAGAATTCCGGAAAGAATCGGTCACGTGGCCTACAAACTCGAGTTACCTGACGAATCGAGTAAGGTTCACCATGTCATTTATGTCTCGAATCTAAAGAAGTGTCGATTGATGAAACACTTGTGATGCCCCTACTAGCGTCTAAGGTTAACGACAAGTTGTCAAGGTATCCGTTGAACGCATGAACCAGGAAGTCGAGATTCGTTAAGACAGTCGGATTCCAATCACGAAAGTTGTTGGAACTCAAGACGCGGACCGGAGTACACGTAGGAACACAAAGATCAAACGAAGCTCCAGTGTCCTCGATTGTTCAAATGGTCGAAGCAACTCCTGATAACAATGGCGAATTTCAGGACGAAATTTCTTTCAAGTTGGGGATGATGTGGCACCCGAGGAAAATCCACAGTCATCCTGATTTAACACCTCACCGTTTTTTGGGTTACTTATCAAATTTCGGGACGAAATTTCTTTCAAGTTGGGGATGATGTGACAACTCGGATTTCCAAGGTCCCTTGGTGAGTATTTTTCCTACTTGCTATCTATTGTACGTTGTAACTACGCGTTCGTTATAAAATTTATATGGTGGTGTTTGCTATACCTTGATTGTTTTGCATAATTAGTTAATCGCTTGATTGTTTTACATGATTAGTTAGTTGCACAAGTCTTCGGGTCGCACACCATTCACCGAACTGCACACTCCTTTCCTTGGTTAGGATAATGTGACCTTTGGCCCTAAACCTTGAGCCCAACTGAGCCCGGTTCACTTATAATGTACGTACACACACAAATAATTCGCTCGGAATCCCACTTCATTCATCCGGTTAGTATATATTAGAATTAATTGGCATGTGATTGTGTTTTATTGTTGGAATCCGTGTGAATCATTGTGGGGGATTATGCACGTGATAATCTATGACTAAATGGTGCCAACATGTTTGACTAAAACAAAACTGTATCAAATGTTATTGGACCGATGGCTCATGACTGTTTATCATATTGAGTTGCACACTTATTTCCTTGTTTGGGTTTTAAAGGCCCAGCACTTCTCAAGCCCTAAAACCGAGCCCAATCCAACATGAGGTATTTCACACGCACAATCTTGTGCACGGCACCCATATTCTCGACACACACACAAGGCAACAACCCTAATTCCCTCTATCGATCGATGGCAGCCTATCTCCTCTCTCTCGAAGTCTCCTCATATGGCCGCAAGCAATCCAGTTTGCATCGTGTATCTCGGTTAGTCTATTATTGTAAACTGTTGTGTACTTTCTGGATGAGTAAATGAATCGATTGTGACTTAGATTTTTGGTGTGATGTTATGTCTTACGTGTGTGAGTATAATCTGGATAAACACTGGTAATAGGTACGATCAGAGTGTGACTTTGAGATGCTTATAGATTGTATCATATTGAATGAATAAAGGAATGCTGTTAGTTAATTAACATGGTGTGCTAATAAGAAAGCTATGAAGAATCGGCTAGGATGATTGATCATGAAATCGGAAACTGTGAAGATGTTAGTATAAGATTTAGGATTCATGTTAGGGTTGCATGATCTTGTTGTGATTGCTTGTTATGTAAATGGTTGATGTTGTGTAATGTATTGCTACTGGTTACTTAGTTGTTGCTAGGATTGTATGGCAATATATAATGGATTGGGTACAAAACAAAACAAGTATTGTTCGATGATTGAATACTTCGGACCTCTTGGCAAATTTAATTTAACAGATTATATCCATTTAATTTAACAACCAAAGTCAACCAAAGTTATATCCAGATTATATAACCAGATCGTACCCATTTAAATTAAATAAGATCATATACTAGGCCAACTTATATACTTGGGACCCCCCTTAATGAATATGATCTGGTATTGTATGCGGATGGGTTTCATTAATGGGCTACACACACATGTGTAGATAAGTAGTTGGGCCATCATTGCATAATAAGATTGTACATGAATGATGAAACTGTTGGGCCGCTTCACATGAAACACGAACTAATCAGCCTGTGGGCTGCCGCACATTGAGTGCGAGTGGGCTCCGGGAAATAAACAATTGGGCTAGTCCGGGTGGGCCAGGAGCTGAAACGATACTTGCACTTGGGTTGCGGACCAGGACGGTGGGGCCGGGGTCTCGCACAATGGGCCTACGGGCCACGAGTGGTATATAAACTTGCACATTTTGTATGATGATATGTGATGTTATTTGGATATTTGAAACATGGTAGGCGAAGTATAGTTCTATACGTGTAGCACCTAGTGTGTGAATGAACTTTAGATGAAGGAATTCGTACACAATTAAGTGCTATATCATGACTGCTTAATGGATGTATACTACGTGTGTAAACGTGAATAACGTATAAGTAAACTTAAAACTGATTGATACTGGTACTCATGCTAGGGCGTGTTTGATCCACTGCTGAACGGGTAATTAGTCTTACCGAGCAAACTAAAGGTGAGTTCACTACATTCGAGCATGCGTCCCAGTGGTTGGGGACAGTCAGGGGGTATCCCATGGGAGGGGATGAGTCTTTGGGTAAAAACGGGTATATTGGTTAATGATCTCACCTATCATCTTTTGTAAGTCCCTCATCGGGTATTAGTTAGTAGCGCTACTTAGGTTTGGCACCCTCACCCCGTGCCTGTAGAGGACGGAGGTGAACTAATGACCCAGTCTGGCCCAGTACTAGATAGGAGTACGTGGGAAGGGCAGTCCGTGAGCCGTCCGTGTTTGGAAATGAGATATTAACAATATTACTTGCATTGGGTATTAAACTGTTTTACATACACCGGGTAACAAACGTTTTCTAAAACTGTGAACTCGCCAGCTTTGTCTGATACGTGTGTTACATGCTCGCAGGACCATAGGTACTAAGAAAGCAGGAACTTGCTGGCTGGAGGGCGTGAGTGGTCATGGTTGCTTGCTGGATTTATTATCAGACTTTTTATACTATGTTCGTTTGGGATAACACTTATATTACGTTACATTAATGCTTCCGCTAAACTTATGGTTTTTGAATAATGTATGTTGGGATTTTATTATCTTTAAACAACGAAGTTTTATTTCAAACTTGTGATTCAATGTAATTGGTGGCTCATTGCTAGTCGTCACACGCCTAACAGGGACACTCCCTAGGTGGTAATTTTGGGGGTGTGACACTGAACACGGGGCCGTGTCCACTGAACACGGGGCCGTGTCCAGCCTCTGTTTCCGTCTTTATTTTTGTTTTCTGGTCCCGAGACTCTATTGTGGCCTGCTGAGTGATTCTTATGGATCAATACTCAGGAGGCTACAACTACACCTATGAGGAGGATGATTATAGGAGAAACTATTGCACTAATTGTGGTAACCCGCACTCGGTTCAATATTACAACTCATCTCAACCATCCACTTCATACGACTATTATGAGGAACCCAGGTACGAGCCATTGACTTCATACACATCCTATGAAGACCAAAGGTATAAACCTTCTCCCTCATACTAATATTTTGATGAACCAAGGTATGAGCCTTCATACTCATACTTTGAGGAATCAAGATATGAGCCACCACCTTCATACTCTTATTATGAGGAACCATGGCGTGAACAACCCACCTCATATGAGTATTATGAAGAACAAAATTACGACCCTTATCCATCATATACTTACAATGAAGAACAATGGTGTGAACCATCTACTTCCTATGAGTACTATGAGGAACCAAGGATCGAACTTCCGACTTCAAGCTTTGATGATAATTATTCAACTCAATTTGACGAACCACCAACTATTTCACCTGTAGCCGAAAGGATAATAGAACACCTTAAAACTATCGAGCGCTATATAAAAGAAGCCCGGGCAAGGGAAGAGGAGTCCCGCGCAAGGGAAGAATTAACTTGTAATAAAGAAGAGATAGTTGAAGAGGTAAAAATGGAAGAACAAGTAAGTGAAAAACCGAAACATGATTTAAACGACGAAAAAGGTGAGTCCGACAACGTTAAAATTCAAGAAGAGTCTAATTTTAAAGAAATTAATCTCTTGTCACCTTCTTTCGAAAATCATTGTTTAGTACCCACTCATGCTAAGTTTTTAAAAGAGTTAAACACTAACACTAAAATTGCCGAAACGGTAAGCATTAAGTTAACAAATGATCAAACTACGCTAATAAAAGAAGATCCATTTGAAATTAACATTACACTGGTTCCATGTTTCTTTCAAAATTCCTTTATTAGTAATATTACAATTGATAAAGATCTTTGTGTTAATATAATGCCAAACTACATTTTCGAAAAATTAAGTATTAGTGATTTTTCTCCACTTCAAATACCCATTTTTTATCTAATCGGAAAACAATAAAATCAATGGGAGTAGTTGAAGATGTGTTAGTCCAAACAGATCACAGGGTGGTTCCAACCGACTTTGTCATCCTTGATGACGCTCCACTTGTGTTGGGACAACCTTTTGTGAAAACCCATAAAGCTTTGATTAATCGGAAGAAAAACAACTTACCCATTCAATTAGGGGCCTTTAAAAGGTGTGTCGATCTTGAACGATCAATGAAATATCCAATCGGTAATGACGACCCCCTAATTGAAGATGAGCCAGAACCACCCGATAAGTTGGGTCTAGCCAAGGACCCTTATAAAGGTGGCGCACCACGGAGGCATTCCGCGGAACTATCCTTAGTTTTAGATTAGTTTAACTTTTATTTTTTCTAGTTTAGTTTTAATTTTCAGGAATAAAGCACACTCGAAATGGTGGAGGTTACTAAGGGAAACTTGAACCCACACCCCATGCACAAAAACAGAGCCTCCCGACAATTTTTCTTCATTACAGCAAGTTCAGCATGGGGTCGTGCTCACCCCAACACGCCCCGTGCCCGAGGTTCTGCAGAAAATGCCCAGTTCAGGTAACTGGACATGGGGCCGTGCTCACTGAACACGCCCCCGTGCCCAGCATTCTGTTTAAATTTGATACTGGCAGTCTGACCAAGGGGCCGTGCTCAGCCAACACCACCCCGTGTTCAGCTACCCAGTAACATAAAATCTTGTTTTTAACCCACTTTTACACATTTTAATCAACTGAAAAACTTATTTTTTGGACACATTGAGGACAATGTGTAATTTAAGTGTGGGGGAGATGCTAAAACGTTGAATTTTGCAAGTCCTAATTACAAGCCTTACACAAAACTCTATTGCAACCGCTAATAACCCCAAATTTTTTCAAAAATTTTCATTTTTTTTACTTGTCTAAGTTTAAGTTGGGAATTTCAAAATTATAAAAATGTTATATTTTTACAAATTTACAACCGATAGTGTCGTGATAAAAAGAACCAACATAAGAAAATTATGAACCGGCATGACAAACTTAGTTAAAATTTGATTATATATACTTGATCACATAAAAACCCATTCCCACAAAAGTGAGTTTTGAGCCTTTATTGAGCATATAAATACATATCTTTAAACTAAATGCTAATTTTTCGTTCCTTGTGTGAATAGCCGCTTGGTTCTTACAACTCTAGAAATTGCCACGACAATACATTCCCGGTCCTTACCAACTTAAACCCAAGTGAGTAAATGATGGAGGCATTAGGACTAACCATTTTTCTTTCAACACCATTATTTTTTCTTTTTTTTTTACCACCTACCCAAAATCCCCCTAGTTAACCCCTTTGAGCCTAAACCTTTTCATACCCAAAACAAAGACCCTTTTACCCACCAAAACCCTTTTCCATTTTAAACCCTTTATTTTAGTAACAAAGCTCGGTTTTCTTGTGACTTCTTTTATCAAAAAAAAAAAGAAAACAAAAGAGAAAAAAAAAGAACAGAAAAGAGAAAAAATGAAGTTAGAAATAAACAAACAAAGCTCATCAAAAGAAGGCTTGTTTGAATAAATGCTTCATTAAAATAAAAAGTCACAAAAACAAAATGTTTTATGAAAACCGACGCTTTTTACGCCTATCGCCCTTTTCTACTAAACACTAACCCAACCACCTACCATTAACCCAAGCCTACCCCTTCCCCAAAGTCCTCTTGATACTTACAAAAGGTGTATAATTAAAAAGGAGGAGGATTGATTGCTTGGCAAGTATATGGTAGAAATAAGTTCCATGCCGGTTTCGAGTGTTTCACAAAAATAGATCTTCGGCCGAGTGTTGAGTGATCTCCCATGAGGTATGTGAACTTGTATATAAATGGAATTTCAAAGAGGCATGTTATGCCCAAATAAGTAATTTCTCTTATGAAATGTTCAAAATATATCATAACGAATAGGATTGTAAATAGCATAAAAATAAAACCTAATAAAGATCTTGGACTCCCGACACTCAAGGCAAGCCCAAAACTTCTCTTCTACCCATTCCATTTGGGAGTGTAAGCCACATTATAAAGAGTTTTGCTTGAGGACAAGCAAAGATTCAAGTGTGGGGGTATTTGATGTGTGTAAAATGCAACATATAAATTACATCAAATGAGGCATAAAACTAACCCTTTTTTAGTACTAATGTTGGAAAAAGTGTGCTTTTGTCTTCCTTTTGTATTTTCAGGGTTAAATGAGCTTAAATGAACAAAAGGAACAAATACACAGCCAAAACCAACATAAATACAAAGAAAGGGAAGAAACGTAGCATGCCCGACCCCTCGACGGCATCTCCCAAAACAAAAAACAAGAAGAAAGCTGAGCATGGGGCTGTGCCCAGCTCAACACGGGGCGTGCCCAGCGGACACGGGGGCGTGTTCAGGTGTCTGCAGAAAAGACAAAGTTGTAGAAGCTTCCATCGCCCACCACGGGGCCGTGCTCAGCGGACACGGGGTCGTGGTTAACTATAAGATTCACGGAATCCAGGCAAATCTTGATAGTACAGATATGCTTCTGCACACGGGGTCGTGCTCAGCGGACACGGGGGCATGGTCAACTAATGCAGACAAACTGCAATTAATGAAGGAAGAGAAAAGGGTGGACACGGGGCCGTGTCCAGGCTTCTGTACAGGCTATAAATATGGGTGCTTCGTTGGCCGTGTCCAGTGGACACGGGGCCGTGTCCAGGCTTCTGTACAGGCTATAAATAGGGGTGCTTGGTTCACTTCAAAGGCATCCCTTGGCACACCACCTCTCTCACATTTCACCCACCACCCACCACCATCACAACACCATCATCCACCACCATCATCCATTGTCCATCATAGAGTGTGTGAGTCGTCTCGGGATCCAAGATTGATCGTAAGAGTTCTTGACATTCAAAGGCCATGTTTGCCTAAGTCTCTTACATCACTTGGTGAAGACAAGTGTTTAGTGTAATACTTTTTATTTTTAATCTTTTCGCACTTTTTAATTGGTTATGTATTAATGACTTTAATAACTAGTTTCTTATGTTGAAGGTGATTCTTCCTTATCGTTTGTCCGTGGTGTCTTGGCATTATTTTACTGTCTATATAAAATAAAAGATTTTCACCATTCATATCTCCACGGTCTATATGGAGGTATGTTGGCTACCTGGTCGGGGGTTAAGGGAACGGTTTGGTAAGAGTCTTGCCGTTGTTCAGTGTATAGATCCTGCAAAGGACCTGGGTCAAATTTAGTAGGACCTCCTTCAATACCCAACGGTATTGGATGGCGGGGTCCAAACTCTTTGACCCCCTCATAAGTTAAACTACTATTAAAACTTTAACCTGGCTACTTAGGAATGTATCCTTGCTGACTCAAACTACTTAGCCGAGGGTAACGTCGCCTTCAAAAGAGGGGCCTACCACATTATGCATTAATAACTTAATTAATTATCTTTCAATAATCCGACCCTTTAGGATTGTATCCTTGCTGACTCAAACTACTGGGTTGAGGGTAACATCACCTTCAAAAGAGGGGCCTACTACAATAACTAAGATAATCTCTTAAACAAGTGCAAAAGTGCGAAAATAATCAAAGGTTACACTACACACGAGTCGGATCCAAGTGATTCATCTTGTCTATCTGTTTTTACTTTTATTTTACTTTTCAGCATTTTAGTTAGTTTTATTTTCCTAGTTTAAAAACCTTTTTCTAACATTTTTATTTGATTAGACGTTGAGGATAAACCGGTACTAAAAGCTCTTGTGTCCTTGGACGACCTCGGTATCTTACCAACACTATACTACGTCCACGATGGGTGCACTTGCCCATATGTGTGTTTAGTGTTAGTAAATATCGTGTTTATAAATTTAAAACTTGGCTAAAAAGTGTAAAAGGGGCTTAAAATATACACCTAAATTATATTACACCTAACGCACATCAGTGAACTTTATCTTCAGAATCGTAACCTGGCTCCTATCATCTACAGACTCCCCATTTCGATAAGCTGGGATCGCAGTCTGGCTTCCACAGGTTCAAGATTGAGACCTGGCTTTCTCTAAACACAGAAACCTCAGAAATCAGATCCTGGCACTTCTCAAAACTCAAGCTCTTCAGGATCGAATAACCCAGCTCTTACTCAAACCTGCATACACTCTACCTCACAATAAATTTTACAAAATTTAACATTTGACAATTTTATACATCCAAACTCCCCTTCAAATTAAACCAGAATGATTTTTCATTATAAAGCTTCTGATGACCACTGGTAGGAATACACACACTAACTTCCCCTCACAAAATGTTCATCATGTTTAGCACTTGGAATTTTTAAAATCAGCACTTCAACACCAGTTGTCGAAAATCTTTTTGGATTTTTCAAAATTTTATGCTAAAACACACTTACAATCTTTTTGGATTTTTGAATAAAACGAAATGCAGTAAAGAAATATTTACATACAATCTTTTTGTGAGTGTGTGTAAGAGGATCATATCAGTTTTGAGACAAATCACTAACACCGTTAAGCTTAATTTCATTTTAAGTTCTAAACAATTCACCTAGATTGTCAGTATACTGGTCCACTTAAATTTTCACACAAAGTTCAACTGTTCCAAGATACGAGATTAGTGTTTTAGATACTTAAACTTATTCATGTGTGCCACCACTTGAATATACTCCCGTATCCAGATCCCAATATTCAGTCTTACAGGTGAGTATACCTAGATGATATTTGATAAAGGGTTAAATGTGAAACCATGAGAGCTCAGATCAGAACTTCCGTTCAGCAGAGAGATGACGGCTCGACTTTTAGTGTGTTCCCTTTAGAGAATCTTTTCTTCAACAGCACATGATTAGCATCTTTCAATGTTTCATCATTTTTGTACTGAGGGCGGCGCTATATTTCAAGCAAATGCAAAGTATTATACGGGGACTAGGCCATTGCTTCCGCAAAATCAGAAGTCCCGGGATAATACCCCAGATATCACTGAGTATAAAGACCTAGTATTTCAGAAAGAGGGACCTTTCAAATAAGATTTCGGGGGTTACCCATATATCCAAGAAATGTTCCCCACGATATAAGCAAGTTTGAAATTTAGATTTATATCTCGAAAATAATCTACTAAATGTATAAAAACCTACTGGCACATCCACAGTGAGATTGTTTATCACATTTTAGACTTTACATTTCTTTAGCATGTTGTGACAGTCCACTGATGTACTATCATTTCCTCTTTTTCACAACAAAACTCATTTTTAAGTTTTATCATGTTTTTGGCTTTTTCAATTTTCTAATGTTTTTGGATTTTCTGATAATTTCTTACTCCCCCTAAAATTCATAAACATTTAAAGAAACTTGAAAACAAACTATACAAGCAAACTGACAACTGTTGAATTGCTTCAATTCGCCATTCACTCGGCATAAACAATCAGAACTCCCTCTCTCAACAAACTATTTTCCCATTATGATTTCAAAAACACTTAAGTTTGTTTTAATCAAAATGGTTTTTCCAGAAAATAAGTTTAGTTGATTTTACAAACCACTTGTATGTTCGGGGATCAATTCATCACCTTGATTTCAACTACTTATAAAAGGATTACATCAAGTTTAAATTAATGACCTTGATTAATCACTTTGTCAGAGCAAACCTCTGTACCACTTGTAAGAAAATCAAGTACAACTTAATGTCCCTGATTTACCACTTGTAGATCAACCAATTACCACTTGAATGTATGCACAATCAAACCTTATACAAAGAATGATGCCGATTCCTGCTCCACTATTACCAACCTGGAAGCTTCGGCAAGTCACACTTAACCATTTTAAAAACATTTCAATAAAGATGCCGATTCATGCTCTACGATTACCAACTTGGGAACTCCGGCAAGTCAGGTTTTCAATCAAAGAAAATATCCACCCAAGCCTAACCAGCCTTGGGTGATACCGAGTTACCAACACTCGGTTTCTTACCTCCCATTTTCTTCTCATAGAACTCTTTAACCCCTTTGACTTTTCTGTCAATCATTTTTCCAAAGATGTGTTTCACTTTGGGGTTAAAGGCCTTTTCAACATCAAAAACCTTTTTGTCAGAATAAAATTGGTTTGAAATTTCCACTTTACCAATTTTCTTCTTAAAATTTTCAGCCCGAAGTGGTTGAAAATTCTCATCATCCATAGTCGGCACTGATTTTTCACCTTTCTCCTCAACCTGTGGCTCCTCTGACTTTGTGGAATCAGATTCATCGCCAGAAGATAGCTCCTCTGATTTTGATGAATCAGAATCATTGCTAGAACTATCACCAGATTTCTTAACAACCCATTTCTGGTTGTCAAATTTAGCTATTTTCTTATAAAACCTGTTCGGACATTCACCAATTTCAAATTTTGAATTTTTGAAAAGTTTAGTTCTATCAATTGGTGGTTCAAACTCAATCACTTTCTCTTTCAGTTTACGAGACACTCCCTGTTTTGATTGAATTGCCTTAGAACAATCTTTGGCAATATGACCAACTGTATTGCATTGGAAACAGGTTCTTGTTTCTTTCTTTTGAACAGCTTCCTTCTTCATCTCTTCTTGCTTCTTTGCAAGGAATTCTCTGTTCGACTGTTTTCTGAACAAATTTTCTTTTTCTTCTTCAAACGATGTACCTGAAACAAAAAAACATTTTTGATTTAAAATCTCGAACATATTTTTCATTTTTATAATTTTTTGGTGGAATAAAACCTAAACTTTTCTTTTTGAAATTACCATTATGGTTTGGTTTCTTTCGATAACCAGAACCAGAACTGTAACCCTTTTTCTTGTTTTCTCTTTGTTGAACTCTTGAGGTGTATTTTTTAGGTTTTTCAGTAAGATTTACATCTTTTATTTCAGAAATATTAATTTCTGTTAATTTGAAAACTTTTTTTATCAATTCAGGTTTAACACCTCTTATTGGAAATTCCTTATCAGAATATAATTTGTCAGAATCATTCAAAGTATATGCAACTTTAAACGTTTCGTCATTCAAATTAGATTTTGATAACAAGAGTTCATTATGGTAAACTCTTTTGCCCTGTTTGGAGATTTGACTTGACGTGTCTGACTCAGACTTTGACTCTGGTCTTGAATCCGACATTGACTCCTCTGACTCATCCTTTTCCAACACCTGATCGACCACTTTCTTTATTAACTCAGACTCATGATCAGTGTCAGATGATGTAAAAGTGATGTCAATGTTTTCCGGCAAATTAACTGTAGGCTCAGACTCCCACTGTAAGTTTGTTGCCTTTTGGACTCTTTCAGAATTTGGATTTCTGGGCAAATATCCATTTTCCAGCAGTGGTGGACACTTGTTATAATGACACCTTGTTTCTTACCAGAATTCTTTTTGTCAGTCTTTTTCTTTGTGTCATTCTTCTTTTCTGGAATCTTTTCCTCAGATGCCTTCTGTTCTTTAATTACTTCATCACCTTCAAACGCCTTCATGCCTTCAACAGTTGGATAAATCCTATCAATGACATAAGAAGTACATGAGTAACTTTTCAACAAATGATTAACTCTTTCAGTTTCAATTCTTTGAGCCTCCAGTTTTTGTTCTAGAACAGCACACTTCTCGATGTAGTTGTTCACAACTTTCTGCTTTATCATGAACGTTCCTTGAAGTGTCTTCATTTCTGTTGCATGTTCTTCGCTTGTATCATTGTACATATTCATGGCTTTGTTCAGCACATCGTAAGACACCTTCAACCTGTTCATGTTGTGAATCAAAGTACTGTTTTGTTTCTTTACAGCTTCATAATTTTCACAAATCACCGGACTCTTCTTTGCATCAGCTTCTTCATCAATTTTGAAAGCTGGAACTTCTTTCACTTTTCTTCTCACCACTGGAACATCTTCATCATCACTGCTGACCGGTGTTTTGACCTTCTTCTTTTTCTTTTTAGCTTTTGCATCTTCACTGTCACTTTCAGCCATCATTCTCAAATGCTTTTCCATCCTTTTTGCATAATACTCGGTACCATCATCACTATCTTCTTCAATTCGAGCAACAAAAGCTTTTTGAGTTGAAGTTTTGTTTGGATCATAATCATCCCATTTGAAGTTTTCCCAGCTAAAGCCTTCTGGTAACTTTTCATCATCTTGATCTATCAAACATGCTTTGTTGTCGGCTGAAACATATTTGTCCCAACTGAAACTTGTTGAAGCTGTTTGATCATCTTGATTTACCAGACAAGCTCTCTTTGAAGATTCTTCAATCACTTTTCTACCATGTGCCACTTGTGGTTCTTGTTGTTGTTGAGCAACTTGATGATATATGGCCTTCCAGTAGTAATCATTGTTGTTGAACGGATTTTGAGCTCCACTTGCTTCGCGATTAGTGCACTCCCTCTTGAAGTGTCCTTTTTCCCTGCAACGAAAACAAGTAACTTTAGATTTATCAAAACCTAAAGTAGAAACATTAGCTTCACGTAAATCATCTCTTCCTGTGATCTGTTTAAATTTCTCAGCTCGTCTCAACACACTCGCCAAACACCATTTAATATCCATCAATTCCATTTCCTCAGCATCGATCTGATCGTAATCCTCTTTAGTCAACATTGGATTCCCGATCCTTCCTACCACAAAACTTCCATAGGACTCTAACACAGTTCCCAATAAAGACATATGGCTTTTGGCAAGTTCTTCAGAATACTCCTGATCATTTTCCAGATTCAGTACAATGTTACATTGTAGCTTCTTGCCATTCTTGGTTGCTGAAATGTTCGGATCAAATGATGGATATGATGAAAAACTAGTATTGTTGTTTGATACTTTTGATGATCCTCCCGATGAACTCTTTGCATTGAAAGCAGTTTTAACCTTTGGAGACAAATTGGTGGTTTTATCATTCAACCCTGCTTTGTAATAAAGCCCAATGTCTTGTTCACCATCGAAATCTTTCATTCTTGAGATCTTTCTCTGTTCCATCTCCCGAGCTTCAATCTTTTCAATGAACTTGCTAAGTGTCAGATTGCTAAAACCTTTCTTGTTCCTTAGCATCATCAAGTATGTGCCCCAAGTCTCGTGTGGCAACGCATCTGTTAATTTCTCAATCAACTCCTCATTGTCCTTATTGATGCTCACCCTCCTCATGTTTATCAACAAATTGCAATACCTTTCAATTATCTGCTTTGTGCTCTCATTTTTCAAACCACGAAACAAATCAAACTCTTTTTTCAAAAGCAATTTCTTGTTCTTGATCATCTCTTGACTACCAACAAACTTTGATCTTAACGCTTTCCAAATCGAATAAGCACTTCCATTATGTTGCAACAAGACCAAGATGTCTTCTTTCACAGCTTGTTGTAATAGACTTAGCATCATTTTTTCATTCTTGTAATTCCTTTTATCATCAGCACTCATATCTTTGATAGCAATCTCCTCTTCATCGTCATCCGTCGGTCTAATGTATTTCGTCTCAACGCATTCCCAAGCATCTAAATAATTTGCTTGTACCCAGTTTTCAAACCGTCCTTCCCAACCTTTATATTCCTCAATGTTCATGAGCTTAGGCGGTTTTTGTATAGTTCCTGTTTCATTTTCCAACATTGTCTGCTGAGTAACTGTGATCGGGGTAGCAAAGGCGTTACAAAATTCCTCTTCCATGTTTCGGTTTTTCAAATTTCACAAAACTTTTCTTTTCAAACGAAATTAAATCTTCAAATAGAATTCCCCAAACGAAATAATCTTCCAAGCGAAATTACCTGCACAATCAACTTTCAAACGGAATTAAAAGTTTCAAACGAAATAACCAAACAAAATTAAGTAATTTCGTGCGGAATTACTCAGTTTCACACGAAATTAGGTTTGAAACGAAATTACTCAAACGAAATTCTAATTCCATGCGGAATTAGAAGTATTTTCAAGCGGAATTATGAGTAACTTGTAATTCTGTGTGGAATTAAGGTGCACTTACATGCGGAATTAATGATGACATCATTTTGTTTGAACTGTTTTACAAGCGGAATTACAAATTTTTTCAGTTTTAATTTGAATTAAGGTCCAATTCTCTCAAGGCTATCTTAAAACACTGTTTCACTTGTGATATGTGAATTTCAGATCATTTTGACCGTTAATACTTGTTCAATTTAGAAAAGAAGGCGTAGAAGTAAGAAAACACAATGAAATCAAGCTGAACTCTGCAGAACTCCTCCTCCTGAGCTCTGATACCACATGTAGGATCGTTTTCGGACCCATACGAGTCGATCAGAGGTGTTCTACACAATATGAAAGGCGGAAACAGTCATATCGTGTGTGATTCAGCTAGAATATCACTTTAAATTGTCTTTCTATTGATCTGGTAACAATTACGAATCTATAGACACTTCGACAGAGCTTCGCCATCGGAAAACCTCAACCTAATTTCGTACCAAATGACATGAAATCACTCCTATATATAGCCAACCTAATTCCGCACGAATAAGACTCACACAAGATTACATTGATGCGAAATTACAGACTCAAACGAAATCAGCTAATTCCGTGCGGAATTACCTCTTTCATGCGAAATTAACTTTTTGATTAGATTTCTCGATCTGCGTGCCCTAAGCAATTTAAGACTCGATACAAGACGAAGTCGACAGACGCATGCACTAACATTTAGCTTTTAGGGTTTATAGTTTAGATTTTACAGTAGCTTAGGTTTTAGCCTTATTTTTTAGCTTTAGGGTTTAGAGTTTAGGATTTAGGGTTTAGGGTTAAGAGATCTTAGTTAGGGTTCGACGAGCCGGTTCCAACGCCGCTGGAATGAGTCCAATCGGAGTTCGTTTGAGTCGGTTCCCCTCTATTCCCCACTTTTTTAGTGTTCCACAATGAACCTTCCCCTATATATATATATACATATATATATATATATATATATATATGTATATATATAGGTAAAGAGTATGGTACAAATAGGGTTATCTACATTATATACGCTATATTTTGAGCCATACACGTGTCCTGATTCATTTTGGTCTAATAAGGTTAAATCAGACAATTAACCTAATCATCAGAGGGCAAATTCGTCTCTTCATTCATTCAGCGAGAAGTTCGTTACACTGATATCCCGGTAATTATTATTCAAATCAGTTTTAAATTTTCCATAATTCACAATTTGCAGTTTTCGTTCTTCCGTGTAAGGGTTTCATTCAATTTGTTTATTTCGATGGATCCACAGAGTAGCACTGGACGAACAGAAGTTGATTTTGAAGAAAATCGACCGATCGGTGATCATGCTCAATTATCTGCTTATCAGAGAGTTTCGATTGAGGATGTTCTAAATTCGCGACCTGCAAATCCAATTCCAATTCCAATTTCAAGTTCAAGTGCTGCAAACAAGTTTTCTATTGGTAATTATGTTAATTCAGATATCTAAATTGTTCGTATAATTGTTTTTTGTTTAATCGTAGCATTTGTTGTAGCTGTTTTTGTAGTTTGATTGTTTGATTACACTTTTGTATTTTTGAAAAGCAACATGTATAAATTCGCATGTTATTACTCTTACAATTCGCATTTGATTTTTTTTTTTTTTTGCAATTTCGCATGTTATTATGTAATAAATCGCATATGTAATTCAGATTTATCAATATCATCATTTCGCATGTTTTGATCAGACAATTCGCATGTGTTTTATATGACGTTTTATGTTTTTTGTTTTGATTCATGTAGATGAAAGGGTTTACACTCCGGAGGTTCAGGCATCAGCTACACCTGTTGTTGGAATGCAATTTATCTCTATTGAACAAGCATATGCGTTTTATCAATCATATGCTAAGTTAGCTGGTTTTTCTATTCAGAAAGGTGGTGAAGTATACAGTGGTGGTATAATCAAAACTAAGTATTTTGTTTGTTCTAAAGAGGGACATAAGCCTCTGTGTATTGATGATCATTCGAAGTCAAAAAAGCAATTCAAAACAAGGAACAGGGGGACTATTAGGACCGGATGCAAAGCTCAACTTATGATTTGCACTCTAGATGATAGATTATATACAGTAAAGAAATTTGTTGATGACCATAATCATAAGTTTGTATGTCAAAATGACATTCACATGCTCCCAGCTTACAGACAATTGTCAGATGTCCAGGAGGAGACGGTATGGGAACTTGTCACTTTAAACCTTGGTCCTGTCAAAGCTTTCCATATAATGAGGAAACGTTATGGTGGTTTTGAGAACGTTGGTGCCACGGTTGATGATTGCAAAAATTTTAGGAAGCGAATAAACAGCTATATAGGAGAATATGACGCTGACATGGTAATAAATAGGATGACTGACAAAAAAAAGTATTTAGCTGATTATTCGTTTGAATACTCTGTTGATGATGGCAAACGGTTAACTGGTTTGTTCTGGGCTGATGGTTTATGCAAGCTTATCTATATTGATTTTGGGGATGTGATATCGTTCGATGCAACTTTCAAGACAAACAGGTAAGTGTTTCAAGACAAACATGTTTGTTACATATTTTCGCATGTTTGTTTGTTAATGCATTTTTAATATCGCATGTGTAAACAAACAGAATGTGATGAATATATCGCATGCCATACTTCTGGTTTCGCATGTGATTTTTAATAATTCGCACATACTAAAATGTTGTTTCGCATGTGTTGTTCAGGTACAAGATGGTGTTTGTTCCGTTCACTGGCATTGACAACCACTGTCGAAATGTAACAGTTTCAGCTGGGTTGCTGGCATCGGAGAGTATTGAATCATATAAATGGCTTCTGAATTCATTTTTAAAGTCATTTGGTCTGCAACCAAATGTTGTAGTGACGGATCAAGACCCTGTTATGAAACAGGCTATTGAGGAGGTTTTTCCTAATAGCAGACACAGATTGTGCATGTGGCACATAATGAAAAAAGTGGCAGATAAGGTATTTCATGCAATATTTTTGTCTTTTGCAAGGGTTATTTTTATTTTAATTTTTTTTAAAGCATTTATTTTTATAGGTTGGACACGAGTTGTGTAATAATGATGAGTTTAAAAGGAGGATGTGCGACATTGTTTGGACTGATTCGATTGAGCCCGAAGAATTTGAGAGACAGTGGAAATTGGTGATGATTGAGTTCGGTCTCACTGAAAACAAATGGATTGATGATATGTTTGGGATGAGATCCATGTGGATTCCGGCTTTTTACCGGCATGAGCCAATGTCGGGTCTTATGAGAACAACTTCAAGATCAGAGAGTGAGAACCATTTTTTTTTGCCAGGTTGCTAATTCACAACTCACACTCGTAGAGTTTATGAATCATTTTGATGGTGCGATGGATGTAAAAAGGTTCAATCATAGAAAAAATATCATATTTCAAGATATACTGAGCCAGCTGATTGGAGTCAAACTACATTGGAAAAAGATGCTGCTAAGATCTACACCAGGTCTATATTTTTTTATCAGCAAGTAGAGATACATGGAACAATTTCCAAATGTTTGCCGATGGACACCAAAGTTGAAGGTCCACGTATCAGAATATTGTTGAAGGACTTTAAAGCACATGGCGATGGTTTATTGGAGGTATTTTACACGTTTTTTAGACATGCGAATTTGTTACATTAGATATGCGATTTTAGTTTATCTATTAACATAATTTTTTAGACATGCGAAATTGTTATGATTCACATGCGATTTTAAATTTTATTCACTTACATGATGGTTTAGACATGCGAAATTGTTATTTTTATATATGCGATTTTAAATTTTATTATTATTTTTTTTTTTGGTTATGTCTAGGTGTGGTTCAAGAATCTTGAAAATGATGTAACTGCAGAGTGTAGCTGTTTGCGTTTTGAGCAGTATGGGTTGCTATGCAAACACATATATTTTCTTTTCAAGATGTTTGGTGTTAAAGAAATTCCAAACAAATATGTTATGAAGAGATGGACGAAGGATGTGGTGCCCAATGAGTTAAATGTGAAGTACAATCTAAATATCGGTGGTAAGGATGTGCAAAACAAGGCTAAACGGATTGCTCGTGAAATCATTCACACAGGGGAGTATTTGGTTAGTAACTTGATTTACGACCTTGATCAACTTGTCTTAGTAAGGGATCAAATGATGCAGCTTAAAGAGAGAGTTGATCAGAGTCGCATAACCAAGCAACTTGATCCAAAATTTGACCGATTTTCAAAGTTGATTGGTTATCAACAACCAGTAACTAATGCTCCACCTACTGTTCGTGTGCCGGCTGGTATAAGAAACAAAGGCCGCGGCTCGCATAGAAGGATTAAATCTAAGAAGGAACAAATGATCAGCCGCAAAGGGAAAAGGTCAAGGACATGTAGCGTATGTAATGAAAAAGGTCATGACATTCGGACTTGCGGCGAGCTTAAAGCCAAACAACAAGGTAAACAGGGAAAAAAGAAGATGAAGGGTGTCCTGATTGAAGATGGTGTGAGAGACAAAGACAATGAGGGTGAAGACGACGAAGAGGAAGATGAATTCGAAGATTACAGTAGTGATGATGGATCTGAAGACGAAGATCAGTGGGAAGAGGTGTCTGTAGATGACGAGGATGAGTAATTTTTTTTAAATGTAAATGCGAATTTTATATGAAACACATGCGATTTTATATTCATTTGTGTATATCATTTTTCACATACGATTTTAGTAGTATAAACATGCGATTTTTATATGCATCAGTTTATATTTAGTTTATATCATTTTTCACATGCGATTTCACTTTTAATACATGCGATTTTGTGGCAAAGATCTTTAATTCATTCATGCGATTTTAAATTATAATAAAGCATAAGATTTGTTCAAAACATATATCCAAAATACAAAATAGTTGTTATTGTCAAACACAGTTACAACCATAAAACGATTAAACAGAAATTTAGTTACTTGAAGCAAAGATTTTGTCACGTTCAGTAGAGCTGAACTCCATCTTCTCCTTCACAGTGTTTAGAGCATCTGTCAGAAAAGAGAAGGCTAAGTCATCAGCTCGAGATTGCTCTTTTATGTGATCCAAAGCTTTGTCTCTGAAGCTTGATGGTGGTTCTTGAAGTAGATTTTCCCATACGGCTTGATTGTTCTTGATTTGTTCAAGAATTTTTCCCTGCACATCAAGAACCAGATGAGAAGAGGTGATATCAATGCTTATTTCTGTCAACGTGCGAGTTGACAATAGCTCTTTGATTGCAATGTTTTTTATTTTTTCTATATCTTCAGATGTCATTTTTGTTTGGTTTGTGTTTTTGTGTGTGTTTTATTTGGTCTTCTATGTGTTAATATGGAAGGTAGTTATCTAGGTTTTTTATATTAATATAGTAAATTTATTATATAGGTAGGGTGGTAAGTTCAGTAGTATTTATTGTAAAATTCATCATTACATGTCAAATTATAGTCACGTCGTTAATAAATTAAGTTTTTTAATATAAAATAATATTATTTTTAGTTTTTAAGATTGGTAGTTTGTTTTTTTTTTTTTTTTTTGCATTTTTATTACAAAGTTTTTTTAAAGTTTTTTTGCAGTGTTCTTATTCAAAATCGCACTTGATTCAAACGAAATTCGCAAACTGTAAGAGACCAACTTATAAATATCCTTTTTTTTGAAATCGCATGTGTAAAATATCTGAAATCGCACACTATATGAAGAGTTTTTTGAAAAAATTTTTGAAATCGCATGTGCATTATCATGAATTCGCAAACTATATGAAATATCATATAATACTTAACTTTTTTACTGAAATCGCATTTGCATATCATGAATTCGCAAACTATATGAAATTTCAAAGATTTTCCTTTTTTATTGAATTCGCATTTGCATCGTTTGATGATTTCGCATATGATTTGACATTCTGCATCATCTTCTTCGATAGTCAGTCCTTCCAGAATTTCTAAATTCATCAGAAGTTCATTTTCTCAGACGAATTTGTGAATATGAATCGATCGATTTGGTGAATAGGAATCGAACGATTTTTGATTAATTGTTATAATTTCGTTTTTGGTTTTGATTTTAGGATTTGTCGTTATGATTTTTGAGGTTTTGTTTTGCCGTTTATCAGGGGTTTTGTTCTCGCTATGGACGATTTTAACCTTGGCGGTTTCTTTTATTAATTTTAATTTGATTAATTTAATTGTTAAACACGCGCTTTTAATGGGATGATCGGACATTTGTTCTTGTAGCGTACATAATGTATGATTAGTGTATTTGTATGTTAACCGGCCTCTATATATATATATATATGGGTAAGGTTCATGCGAGAACCACCTTTATTGCGAGAACCGCGAGAACCAATGTGAACACAACCTAAAATAGCTAAAAAAACCTAAAAAAACCCTAAAAAAACTTAACCCCCACCCCCCCCCCCCCCCAAAAAAAACTAACCCCCTCCCCCCCCCCCCTCCCCCAAGCTAAATGCTAAAAACTAAAACCCCCCAAAAAACCTAACCCCCCCCCCACCCCAAAAAAAACCTAAACCCCCCTCCCCCACCCCCTAAAAACCAAAACCCCCCACCCCCCCCCCCAAGCTAAAATGCTAAAAACTAAACCCCCAAAAAACCTAAAAAAATCTAAAAAAAAAAAATTTTAAATATTTTTTATGTTAATATCGCTACTTTTAGTAGCCAAAAAAAAATTTTTTTTAATTTAAAAAAAAAAAGAAATTTGCTACTAAAAGTAGCGATTTTTATATAAAAAAATATTTAAAAAAATTGTGTATTTTTTAGCTATTTTTAGGCATTTTTAGTTGTGTTCACATTCGTTCTCGCGGTTCTCGCAATAAAGGGTGGTTCCTAACGGATCTTTGTCCATATATATATATATATATATATATATATATATATATATATATATATATATATATATATATATATATATGGTTGGGTTATATGGAAAACCTCATCTTTTTGAGAAAACCTTGGAAACCCAACCTCATCCATTGATTTTGTTTCATCCAAGTAGATCAATGGTTGAGCTTTTTTTGGTGTCTTTTACATTTAAATAAAACCATAAATTATACACAAGTAAATGAGAAGGGCATTTAAGGTATTGAAAATCTGACTTTTCTCTCACACACACATCAACTTTATTTCTCTTACACACATGTTATCTCTCTCTCCTCTCTCCTCTGTCTTCAATCAAGATCATGATGAACACCAAACACAATTTAGATCTTCAAGTTCAGATCTACATCGTGTGAAAGAGAAAATGTTTGAAGATTGTTGTTTTAGAGAGAGAACGATGGCAGGATGAAGGTTTTTAGAGAGGGGAGTTTGTTGTTTTAGAGAGAGTAACAACAATCTTCATCATGTTCATCTATAACATCAAGAACACACATACAAGTGTGTGTGAGAGAAAAAGTTTGAAGTTATTGTTTTAGAGAGAGAACGATGGCACGATGAATGTTTTTAGAGAGAGAAAGTTGATGTTTTAGATAGAGAAACAACAATCTTTAACACAAAGACACACGCACAAGTGTGTGTGAGAGAAGAAGGTTTGAAGATCTTCTTCGTGTTCATCGGACGGTTCTAGATCCGGTAAGTGTTCTTGAAATATCATTTCAAAGTTGATTTTTTGTTGAAATGGTTGTTAATGTGTTTTTATGGCCTAAAAGTGTTCTAGTAATGGTTAGTGTTCATGTATTTTAAATAAATCGAAAACTTTAAGATGAGATTTTGAACGCGTTTTTTTGTTGGTTTGGTTGCTTGTTTGGGGATTTTGATCTTAACAATAATTGGTTTTTTTTTGTTGGTTTGGTTGCTGGTTTAGGCTTTTGATCTGAACAGTAAGTGTTTTTTTTGTTGGGTTGTTTGATTTACAGAAACAGACCCATAACATGTGTTAAGCACCTGTTAGAATGATATATAACGTGTGTTGATTTACATAAACAGATCCATAAAGATATTCAATTGACAAGCTGGATGGATGTAGGAGACGTTAATGCGGGGACATTGAATAAGTCAAATCTTTTGGGAAAGAACTCTTCGTTCGTTTATAACATGTGTTAGTGGTTCATGCTGTAACAGAACACCATGATGTAACCTGACATGTGTTCATGTATAACATGTGTTAAGCCTCTGTTATAAGCTCACTTACAAAACACCATGATGTGTATATACTGATCTAACATGTGTTACAATTTGTAACCTGACATGTATTCTTGTATAAGCTCACTTATAAAACACCATGATGTGTATATACTGATCTAACATGTGTTACAGTTTGTCTGTTTGGAACATGTAGTTGCTTAACATGTGATAAGGGTGAAAACAGTCGACGGAGGCAATGGGTTTAATGGTGAGCTTAGTTAATATCATAATCTTGTTGTAACCCGACTTGTATACATATGATAACATGTGTTAAGCATCCATCATAATCTTTGTTGTAACCCGACTTGTATTAAGGTATATGAAAGTGGTTTGCAAAACACTAAGATGTGCATATACTGATCCTAACACTATGATGTGCATATACTGTTGTAACATGTGTTACACTTCGGGGTAAGAAGTGTTACATTGTTGAATGTAGGGCATGATCTACTTTGTCTTATATGTTGTAACATGTGTTACACTTCGGGGTAATATATCTTGCATACAGGGTGATATTCAATAGCTCATACGTTTAATAGTAGTTTATTATTTTTCATTAAATATATTACATATATAACAACCATTGCTACATATGTAACGACAATTGTTACATATGTAATGTTGCCATGTTAACGTATGTAACACATGTGTACCAAAGGAATGAAATGACCTAACATTTACAAATGTTAATCAAAACAAAAGTCACTTGTCATCATGGGTTGTTAGTAATTGCACACATTACAATCATACTTAAAGGTAACAAAAATGTTTATACAAACTTAAATATATAAAGATGATCCAAAAACTATCATAAAGGTTAAAAGATCTAGCTACGCTTTACGTCTTGATAACCATCTTTATTTTGAACATAGACATCCATTAACCTATGAACAAAACAAGTACATCAGTGTTAAGGCCCTAAAGTTAAACTTATTAACACAAATGTAACAACATGTACATCAGTGTAAGGGCCCTAAAGTTAAACTTACAAAAAGATTATAACAGAGGCTTAACACATGTTATATATTCCAAAAAGATTATAACAGAGGCTTAACACATGTTATACATGAACACATGTCAGGTTACATCATGGTGTTCTGTTACAGCATGAACCACTAACACATGTTATAAACGAACGAAGAGTTCTTTCCCAAAAGATTTGACTTATTCAATGTCCCCGCATTAACGTCGCCTACATCCATCCAGCTTGTCAATTGAATATCTTTATGGGTCTGTTTCTGTAAATCAACACACGTTATATATCATTCTAACAGCGGCTTAACACATGTTATGGGTCTGTTTCTGTAAATCAAGCAAACCAACAAAAAACAATTATTATTCAGAGATCAAAAGCCCTAAACAAGCAACCAAACCAAACACAAACTTTTTAACACAAAAATAAAAACGTACAAATTACATAAACATTTACCACTTTTTAGAACCATTTTAACAAAAAATCATGTTCCTCTCTAAAACAGTCATTACACAAAAAACTATTAACAACTATTTTAACAAAAACATCAAGTGTGAAAATGATTTCTCAAAATAAAAAACTCAAGAGATTGTTGTTTCTCTCTCTAAAGCAGCAACTTTCTCTCTCTAAAACACTTACGGATCTAGAAACCGTGCGATGAACACGATGAAGATCTTCAAACTTGCTTCTATCTGTGTATTCTTGGTGTTCTTGATGAACATGATGAAGACTGTTGTTTCTCACTCTAGAAATCAGCTTTCAACAAGCATGAGCACACCCGAGATGAAGATGACGACGTGAGATGAAGATGAACACACCCGGAATCAGAATTCAACAAACAGAGATGAAGTTCATGGAGTTTTGAAAATGGGGGAAGCTAAAAGGTAAGAAAATGGAGTTTTGAAAGTACATCTAGATGTGAGGTGGGTAAAGATCGAAGTAAAGACCTTGTTTAGGAAGTTGAATGCTCCATAGTACATTAATGGTGGATCTAGTATTAAAGGACTTGTTTAGGAAGATGAAGATATTTTGAAAAAAAAACTTTTTAATTTGAAATACACTAAACGAAATAGAGGATGAAGGATGAGAATGATGTGATGGGTACATTAATGATGGTGTCAAATCATGTTGGTCAATAAATCTTTGGGGTGAGGTAGGCATATGTAAATTAACCATAGTGCCCTCAAAAGCAAAAAAGGAGATGAAGTTGGGTGGGACATGTGATAGGTTTCCAAGGTTTTTTCAAAATAAAGGGTTATATATATATATATATATATATATATATATATATATATATATATATATATATATATATATATATATATATATATATGGGAGCCGCTAAAATAAAAACCACCTCCAGTTGTAAGAACCATGAGAACCACTCTCCACCAATCACAATCAGCCAACGAAAAGGGTAGTTTGGTCAATTACCCTAAATGTCTAATCTCACCCCTCTCTCTTCATTTAATTCACACCCTCTCTCCTCTCTCCTCTCTCTTTCTTTGAAATTTATATCACGCAGACAATATCCATCTTCATCTCTCCATTAATCTCTCTCTCTCTCTTTCTTTTCAATACAAACTCTCTCTCTATTTTCCTTTATAAAACTCCATTGATGATACCATTCATTTTTAAATCTCTGCATATTCTCTCTCTTCAAATCCACCATCTAGATGAGAGAAAGATCGGAGAAGGAGATCGCCCCCTGTTTCCGGCGACAACCCCCCAGCCAAACACCCTCTCCCCTCCGTCTATACTGTAATCGCCCCCTTCGAAATATTCTGCACATTAATCGCCGCCGGCTGGAACTCATACACCCCCCACCCCATCTTCTCCGGTGAGCCGCAACCCTTCATCTCCCTCGCTTCATCATATAGATTCAACCACGGATCGGATGTTTCAGCAACGATTCCGAGCGGCCAAGTGGTGGTCGTTTGTGCGACTTGGGGTTTCGAGTGAAGGGAGATGGGGGTTTGCAGGTTTTTCAGTCGTGGAGAAAATGGGTTTTGGCGGCGACTGTGTTGGTGGTTTTTTATGTAAACGGAGACGGTAGTGGTGGTGAGGACTGTCGGAGACGGTGGTGGCAGTGGTGGGGTTTTCACGGCGGCGGTGGTGGTGTTTGGTTAGATATTTTTGGTATGCTTTTTTAATGTTTTTTGCTGGTGCTTTTTGGTAGATCTTCAAACAGTGAACTATGTGGGGTTTGATTCGTTTTTGGATTTGGGCCGCGATGATGAAAAAAAACGCATATTTTGATGATGATGGCACGGCAAGGACGGTGGAGGGTAGGTTTTTGAACCCGCAACCCCACTTTGCAGCCTCTGATTATTGGGAAATCTGAGCCAAAATTTCGTTTTTTTTATCCCGATTTTTTTTCGAGATACACTTTGTTTTGATGTTGTTGTTTTTTTATTTTTCCCCCTAGTCGATGATGATAACGATATATCTGAGACATCTCCCGAGTTTGCCATTTCTGAGTGCGTTCATTTTTGGGTAAACTTTTTACGTAAAACGTAAACTTTTTAGGTAAAACGTAAACTTTTTAGGTAAAACGTAAAACTTTTTACGTAAAACGTAAAACTTTTTACGTTAAACGTAAAACGTAAAATGTAAAAATTTTAACGTAAAACGTAAAACCGTAAACTTTTTAATCCGTAAAACATAAAATGTAAAAAATTTTAACGTAAAACGTAAAATGTAAAAAAAAATTTGTAAAAAAAAAATTAAACCGTAAACTTTTTAACGCAAACCGTAAACTTTTTTAACGCAAACCGTAAACCTTTTTAACGTAAAACGTAAAAAACGTGAAGCGTAAAAAGTTTTACGTAAAACGTAAAACGTAATTTTTTTTTAGTAAAACGTAAAAAGTTTTACGTAGAACGTAAAAAAACCGGCGCGTAAAACGTAAAAAAACGTTAACATAAAAAAACCGGCGCGTAAAACGTAAAAAACCCAGGGCGTAAAACGTGAAAAACCGACACGTAAAACGTAAAAAACCGACGCGTAAAAAATAAAAAACCGACGCGTAAAACGTAAAAAACCGGGGCGTAAAACGTAAAAAACCGACACGTAAAACGTAAAAAACCGACACGTAAAACGTAAAAAACCGACACGTAAAACGTAAAAAACCGGGGCGTAAAACGTAAAAAACCGACGTGCAAAACGTAAAATAACGTTAACGTAAAAATTGGCGCGTAAAATGTAAAAAAAAAAACGTTAACGTAAAAAACCCGGGGCGTAAAACGTAAAAAACCGACACGTAAAACGTAAAAAACCGACGCGTAAAACGTTAAAAACCGACGCGTAAAACGTAAAAAACCGGGGCGTAAAACGTAAAAAAACCGACACGTAAAACGTAAAAAACCGACGCGTAAAACGTAAAAAACCGACGCGTAAAACGTAAAAAACCGGGGCGTAAAACGTAAAAAACGACACGTAAAACGTAAAAAACCGACTCGTAAAACGTAAAAAACCGACACGTAAAACGTAAAAACCGACGCGTAAAACGTAAAAAACCGGGGCGTAAAACATAAAATAACGTTAACGTAAAAATTGGCGCGTAAAATGTAAAAAAAAACGTTAACGTAAAAAACGGCGCGTAAAACGGGCCGTATGAACGGCGCGTAAAAACGGGACATGAAAAAGGGACGCTGAAACGGCGTGTTAAAAAAACGGCGTTAAAAAACGGCGCGTAAAAAACGGTGTTTAAAAAACGGCGCGTAAAAATTGGCGTTAAAAAAACGGCGCGTTAAAAAAACGGCGTAAAAAAACGGCGCGTAAAAACGACGGTTGAAAAAACCCGGCGTGCAAAAACCGGCCCGCAAAAAAAATTGTCTTTTGTTAAAAAAAATTGAATTTAAAAATGTTTTTACTAAAAAAATCTTTTAAAATAATAAAAAGTAATATAATAAAACTAAAAAGTAATATAATAAAACAAAAAAGTAATAAAAAATAATAAAGGCAAAAAGACAAAAAAGAGTTATTTTACTTAAATACCCTTTTGGATTAAAATAATAAGGACATAATAAGACAAAATCTATTTAATATTAATTTTTGTTAATTTTAATCTCATCCACTCATCTTGTTGATCCAAATGCTAGAAAGTGGTTCCCATGGTTTTTACAACTAGATGTGGTTTTCATTTTAGCGATCCGCATATATATATATATATATATATATATATATATATATATATATATATATATATATATATATATATATATATATATAGTGGAAGGTTCAAATGAGAAGAACTTTTTTGTAAGAAGAAAAAAGAAGAAGTTTCAATCAATAAGAATGCTTCATTTTACTTTATTTAATTTTTATATTTAATTTTAATATAAGGGTATATTGGTAAACTTACATAAATCATTAATTTGTATTCTTCCTCTTTAATAACTAACTAAATTAAATTTGTAACTCCTTTTCAAAATATATATTTTTTTCAAAATTAAAAAAACAACTTAATTTAAAGTGTAGAATAAATTATTAGTTGTGTAGGATAAATTACGAGTTGTGTAGGATATATTTCGAGGTGTGTAGGATAAATTTCAACTGTGTAGGATAAAATTCTATAATGTGTAGGGTATATGTAGGAAAAGTTTGATATGTGTAGGTTTTGTAGATTATATGTAGGATAATTAATGATTAGTTGACTAATTAATTAAATAGAGAAAAGTTAATTATATGAGTTATAAATGAAATAGTATTTTACAAATATTCCCTTTCTTCTTTTTATTCTCAAATTAAATTTCTTCTCAAATGAACCTTCCCTTATATATATATATATATATATATATATATATATATATATATATATATATATATATATTATTCTTTTCAATAAAGTCTTGAGGCTTACCCTTCGACCTGTCTCGAGGTTTACGCCTCGTGAAGCTAAGGGAAAACGTCTCGAGTCCGTTTCTACTTTTTTAAACCTTGATTGTTCATTTTCACTCGTAGATTAGAGTCCGGATCTCCATACCCATCCCTCAGTTATATAAAAACTAAAATAAAACCTTCATATATGGGTGTTCTCATTCATCTTCTATTCTATATTTTAATTAATTAATTATAAAGATATATATATGAGG
Organism: Helianthus annuus; assembly: GCF_002127325.2. NCBI lineage: Eukaryota > Viridiplantae > Streptophyta > Magnoliopsida > Asterales > Asteraceae > Helianthus > Helianthus annuus. The sequence goes on from NC_035438.2 coordinate 55,524,865, forward strand.
GATCCGATGTGGGGTAGACAATAAACAGTGAACACGTTGTATATTTTAGTTAAATTATATGTACGATGTTGGAGTTTCTGGTGAACACTGTGAATGACTGTTATACTTCGGCCGACATAAGTCCTCCAGACAACTATTTCTAGGTAATTAATATAAGTTCTTATCAACAAATATCTAAAAGACTTAAAAACCAACAGTTTGTGATCGCTATATCATCGAAAGGTACAATATTCGAGTTTTTTTTATATTTACAATATTCAGAAATGGGTGGCAGCGCAACTTGTTGTCCGTCTATCTTCTGTTTTAATATAACTTGACAAGTATGAATGAAAACATCAAAAGATTTAAAAAAAAAAATTACAATAAAGATTTTGATTTGGAAAGAGAAATAATAGTTTTCTAATGAGCACATTTGGGTAGGCTACGATTCCAAATAAAGTTTTGTTTTCTAATGAGCACATCTGGGTAGGCTACGATTCCAAATCTTGAATGCTGAATCTACTCAATCCAACGTTTCTCATTTGCTGTCACCTAGAATACCCATGCACCCATGTCACCTAAACAGAATGTGCATGAAAACAGTTAAAAAATGCCGCCTTTTCTACATAGTCGGTTGTTTTTATTTTTTATATAACTGTTTGATTCTATAAGTATGAGTAGGAAATATGCAAGTTATCTCAAGAAACTGAAAATTGCCGGCGGGTCGAAACAAAGTCGAACCACGTGGTTAATGGGAACGGATAGCGACGACAGTGATGGTGAGTACGATGTTGAAGCATGGGAGATGTTGAGTAAGGGTTTGAAGGAAGTGCAAAGAGTGTTAGAAGAGAACAGATTATTGATTCAACAAGTGAACGAGAATCATGAGTCGAAGATTCACGATAATTTGGTGAAAAATGTCGCGTTGATTCAGGAAATCAATGGTAACATATCGAAGATTAGAACCGTTTATTCGAGTATATCTGTTAATTTGTGCCACTTTGTTAGTCGACGAAGTGTGAAAAATGAAAATGTGACCTGAAGGTTACGGATTCGTAAAATAGTGCATCATCTTTTAATAAACTTTTTTAGCAATTTGTGTTGTTATCATCTCTATTGTCACAAACTATATAGATAGTAACTACATTTTATATGTTGGAAATTCGACGTGTGGAGATATTTCTTAAACGGAATAAAATGTTAGTGGTATTGTAGTATGAAACTTAAACGCAATAAAATGTTAGTGGTAAAATAATTTAAAACTTTAAATGATAAATAATAAAGGGTTTGTATGAATATATTTAAAAAAAAAATTGGAACTTAAATAAATTAAGACTTGTTGCCCGACTACCTGCCATTGCTTTGTAATTTGCCCTTTTTTCGTGTGAAATAAAACAAATGATTTTAATGAAAAAAAATTATTAATTTATGGTACATATAATTTATACAAATATTAAAATGACAAATAACTGATTTGTAAAGAAAATGGGTTGTCTCAAATTCATAACACATGTGATATTGTTTTGCTTGATTGAATCGGGTCAAAGTATCACATATATATCGCATATAACCATTGCATGTGTTTCTTTTTCTGTGGGTCGACACCCTTCAACCATCGAGCTTGGCTCAGTACTTTTGCCTCAACTCTCGATTTGCTTGTTTTGAAACTTTTGGTTCGGGATTGGATCTCTGAAATCATTGTTTAAGTATTTTTGTTCGTCGAATAAATAGCGGTCGGGGCTTGTCCCGACTATTCTGCCATGGGGTGGCAATCATGTTGGGTTAGTGCGTTGGCAAGTTTCAGATTACTACTAGTCTGCAAGTTGAATTGATGAACCCAAACAAAACAAATATATACCACCTTAATTTGGGTATGCCAAAAATCATGTAACATGTGCATGATTTGCATAACCGATTTATCTGAATGGGTTGGTGAGCTGTAAATGGGTTGTAATCAAGTTTGTAAGGAAATTGTAATTAATGAGTTGTTGGGTTGACCTTATAAAGTAAATTTTGTTATAATTTTAAACATATGGATTGGTTAATTAATTAAAATGGCCTATTTTATCAAGCATGTTAACCCAAACACGACATGCGTATTTAACAAGTTAAATACGCTAACCAAAAATTAGATTGTCGTCATACCGTAGTCATGTACTCATGTTATATCCGCAACTGACACTCTTCCAAACATATGTCATTTTCTAATATTTTGTATGTTGGGACTGAGCTTAAGAAATCAGGAACTAAGTTGGGCTTGCTTAGGAGTCTGGAGCTGAGTTGGGCTTGGTAATGGGCTTGGAGTGGATTTTCTTGGATTTCTCTATATATCTTAAAACACTTTCGAATAAACTAATTATTCAAGGAACCATAAGATATTTAAACATTAAAATCTGCTCAAATGGTGCGAAATTGATAAGCTTGGTTTTGTACTTATGTTAAAAATAATTGTACATTAATACATTTAGATTTTAAAAAACATCAAGAATCAAAACGAAGTACAGAGTTTAATATAATCTAGAACGCGATCTAATATACATAATGATATTATTGGAGGTGTTCGTAACGTTTAGATGAGTTATGTTAATTTTGGTTTGGTGATCACATGAACGTTTTGACCTTCTAGGATTTATACTTTTTGGATTCACTTATTCTTGTATGATAGTATGTTTGATGATTTTTTAGTTGTACCTTGTAGGGTGTTGATCATCTGGCTTTTTATGTCCAATGGTATTTAAAATTTTAAAATCAAAACTAAATCGTTGTCTGACTGAACCCAAACCGAAACTAGTTCAACGGTTTCGTTTTGGTTGAGTGACATTAGTTTATAAAACCTTGATGGTTAAAATAAAGATTAAAACATAATAGTTGGAGAACACTAAATAAGTAAAATGTGACTAATCGTTTCTGTACAATATAGTAATGTTGAATAGCACATGCTTGCCATTCAATATGTAGCTCTCAAAGCCAACAGGACAAGAATTGGTTGTGCCATAAAGAACCTTTAGTACAAAATTAATACTAGGTGAACACTGAATAATAATGTCAAGAAAAAGTAGGTGTTTAATAAATGCATACCCTACATTGACAAATAGAGTGATATAAGAAGGAAGAGAATAAGTAAAAAGAGTAAATTATGCAAAAAAGAAAAAGGGGAAAGTGAATATGTGGTTGTTTCACATCTAAGGTTAGATGTGAACCCACCCAAAACTACGTAGTTTTGATGGAAACCAATTAAATCACTTTATTTTTATGTCGGTACTTTATAATCCTAATCTTCGTTCTCAATTCTGATAGCAGCAAGCTAGGTTCAATATTCTCCAACATCATTCTCCAAATCCATTGCTGGGCAGGCTTCCTCTCCATTAATTAGTTAATCCCGATCCCTTTCTCCATCGAGTGGTTGTATGAAAATATATTCGTTTTTTATTTCTTTGTTAGGGCATTAATTACCTAAAGTATGTGTAGAGAGGAGTCACTGATTGCCGGATTTAGTTCAAGCCAGAGGTACTTTCTGACAAGAAACCCACTAATTTTTATTCAAAGATTTTAATAAAAAGGGCAAAACGAGATTACAATTTACGATGAGCGAGTATAACAAATCAGATGTTCATCAAAGGGATAATCTTTTGTTTATACAAGTGTTTATACAAGGGTTATGCAATTCTTTTTGTTGATACAAAGCTCATCTTAATTAATATCTTCGGTTATACAATAGGTAATAATTTCCATCTTTTTTCTTTCCTTTCCATGTTGTTGTATGGCAGTTAATTGTATGAGCCGTAACTCTCATTTTGTTTAGTAAATGTTGGGGAAATTTCAGAAACCGGACGATCAGAGAGGCGTGTAATCACTCTCAGATCAAATTATTTCGGTGGTTCACCCGAATAATTCAATCGGATACAACTCTGATTTTGAGAAATTGAACTAGTGTATGTTGTTTGTGTGAATTGATGAACCAGAAAATTGTGATCAAAAACTGAATACGAAATTGGGTTTTGGGGTGTAACTGCCCAATGGCAGTTAACTCTAGTTTTAGGACAAAACTGCCATTTAACTGCCATTGTTTCAAACATTTCGAAAATGTGGCAAAATTCAGAAAATAAAATTTTCTGACACATTTTTATTAAAGCAATTTAACTCTAGTTTTAGCTCGATCCCAGCCAGGGGCTCTGCCCCTTGAACCCCGCCAGGGGCTGCCGCCCCTTGGACCCTGCTCCCGGGGGCGCTGCCCCCTTGGAACCCCCGTAGAGTACGGGCTCCGCTCGTACACTTCGAATAATAATAACTCAAACAAATGTGCACTCCTGCACCTCCTAACTTGCTTGATGTGTATTATTATTCGCTTTGATCACCAAGTCAATCCTCGATTACACTAAAATATCTAACATTCCTCCCCCATTTTAGCGTAATCCTTGATTAACTTAAACAAATTCACTACAAATCAAACTTATGCATAAATGAAATATCGCGACGACTGAATTTCACATTAGTATATTACACATTCCAAATATTCGAATATAGGGGTGTCGCTAAGGATTGAACCCTTTCTATTCAGTGAATACATGAAGATAATATACACACAAGTTTACATGCTCTAATGTTCTTTCTTGACACTATTTTTACTAGCCTGTGTCCCATCCTTCAATGAACGTATCAAAGCCAAGTCCTAGCTTCTTGAAGCGGCTAAACTTCATGCTCATATAGGTAGCTCTTTATTCTTGCACCTGCATATGCAATTTTTCAAAGAACTATTAAGAAGAAAACCTTCAACCTCCTTTAACTTGCAGGTCTGAACACATACCTTGGGATGGTGCTACTAATGTGTTCCAATTTCTAGATGTTAAGCTTTCCACATTGAATTCAGCACCTAACGTCATATTAGGTGGGAATTGGGTATCTTAACACGAGAAATCTCAGGTGGACTTTAATCCCATCCCTGCAGCCGCCTTGTGCACAAGATCTCTACATAACTCTTTAGTTAAGTGGTCAGCTAAATTCTGTTGAGTTCTCACAAACTCCACCGATATCACCCCATGCATGATGAGCTCACGAATCATGCTGTCTAACACCTAAGTGTCTAGACTTCCCATTATACACTTGGCCATAGGCCTTAGCCAAGGTAGCAGCACTATCGCATCTAATAGATATTGGTGATATAGGTTTAGACCACAATGGAATTTCATAAATCAAGTTTCTTAGCCACTCAGCTTCTTTGCCAGCTGCGGCTAATGCTACGAACTCAGATTCCATTGTCGAATCAGTAATGCAAGTCTGTTTCTTAGATGCCCAGGATATGGCACCTCCTCCAAGCAGAAAAGTCCATCCACTCGTGGAAGAATGATCTTCCTTGTTTTTAATCCATCTTGCATCCGAATAACCTTCTAAAACCGAAGGAAATCCAGTATAGGTCAAACCATATTTCATGGTTCCTTTCAAGTACCTAAATACTCGATTCATTGCTTGCCAATGACTTGCACCTGGATTGCTAGTATACCTACTAAGCTTTCCAACAGCATAAGCTATATCCGGTCTAGTGCTAATCATGGCATACATGAGGGATCCAATGGCCCTTGAATATTCAAGTTGGCTTACAGCTACACCTTCATTAGGTGAGAGCTTAAAAGCAGGATCCATTGGAGTGCTAACCGGAGAACTATCATGAAAATTGAACTTTTTCAATATCTTCTCAATATAATGAGATTGAGAGATAGATATGTCATTGTTCTCCTGTTTGATCCTTATACCAAGGATCACTTCCGCCTTCCCCAAGTCTTTCATATCAAAACAAGATGACAAAAATTTCTTTGTTTTATCAATTTGATCCTGGTCAGTACCGAAGATCAACATGTCATCTACATATAGACAAATTATGACTCCTTTTCTAGAATCATCAAATTTGCTATATACACACTTGTCTGCTTGGTTTAATACAAAACCATTAGACAAAACCACTTCATCAAACTTTTGATGCCACTGTTTTGGTGCTTGCTTTAAGCCATATAATGATTTAACTAGCTTACACACCTTATGCTCATTGCCAGGCATAACAAAACCTCTGGTTGTTTCATATATATCTCCTCATCCAAATCACCATTCAGGAAAGCGGTTTTCACATCCATTTGGTGAATTACAAGATTGTGTATTGCAGCCAAGGCAACCAACAATCTAATAGTGGATATTCTTGCTACAGGAGCATATGTATCAAAGTAGTCAATTCCTTCCTTTTGTCTAAAGCCTTGGATAGCCAATCGGGCTTTAAACTTTTCAATTGAACCATCTACTTTCATCTTCTTCTTGAAGATCCATTTACAACCAAGTGGTTTACATCCAGGGGGTATATCAGACAGTTTCCAAGTGTTATTCTGCATAATAGAGTCCATCTCATCATTTATAGCTTCTTTCCAGAAAGCTACATCTCGAGATGCCATGGCTTCACTATAGGTTTTAGGATCTTCCTCAATATTGAAGCAATATTGATATTGAATTTTAATTTCATCTCTAGATCCTTCAACCAAATATAGCTGAAAATCACCACCAAATGATTTAGCTTTTCTTGCTCTACCACTCCTCCTAAGTTCCGGAGGAGTATCAATCACTTGATCAGCCACGTGAGAGTTACTAGAGCTTGGAACCATGTCTTTAGGCCTAGGCATTGAAGAGAATCTATTCTCATCATACTCTGCAATTCTTGCCTCAATAACCGTATGCACTGACACGTAGTCATTTGGTTTTATAACATAGAACCTGTGAGCAAATGAATGCTCCGCATACCCAATGAAAATGCAGTCAATACCTCTTTCCCCTATGTTCCTTATTTTAGGATTAGTGAGCCTCACCACGGCTCTACAACCCCAAACTCTCAGCTTATGCAGCTCAGGTGGTTTTTTATACCAAAGCTCAAAAGGGGTGTTCTTGTTCCTTTTATTTGGAACCCTATTTAGCAAATAGCAAGTTGTCAACATAGCCCCACCCCAAAGCCCTCACTTAGGCCCGAATAGGACAACATGGTATTAACCATTTCCTTTAAAGTCATATTTTTCCTTTCCGCCACACCATTTTGTTCCGGTGTGTAAGGAGCTGTGGTATGGTGTATTATTCCAGTAGATTGGAAATACACCGGATCAAAATACTCACCACCTCTGTCCGTATGTAGGGTTTTGATCAACCCACTCCGATGAAGCTCTACTTCTTGATTATAAATCTTAAACTTTTCAAGAGCTTCATCCTTAGCATGCAACAAATAAACGTAACAAAATCTAGTAGCATCATCTATAAATGTTACTACATATTTTTTATTACCTAGAGATGGTGTAGCATGAAAATCACATAGATCACTATGTATCAAATCTAACACTTTAGTTTCCTTATGAACATGTTGCATGAAAAGCTTTTTGGTTATCTTATTCAACTTGCAAACATGGCATTTATCATTGTTTATGTTAATGGGCGGAATTAAGCTCATTTTAGACATTTCTTTAACTCTTTTATAATGTACATGTCCTAGTCTAGCATGCCATAATTCCGATTCAGTCAAGTTGTTTCTACTACTAGTTGAAGCTATGCAGTTTGCATTACTGGTTGAAGGTAGATCATTAACATTACTAGTTGAAGCAACACAAACAGATTCATTCATAAACGAAACATCAACATTCAACATAAACATACCATTACATAGATAACCGAAACCAACAAAGGTACCATGTCTTGACAAGATATACTTGTCACTTTCCAATACTTGTTTGTACCCACAATTATTCAACACAATGCCACTTAACAGATTCTTTCGAATTCCGGGCACATACAAAACATTGTTCAAAAGTAAACATTTTCCAGAAGTAAAAACAAGATTCACAGTTCCTATTCCCTTGATTGGTTCAGTTGCAACGTTCCCCATCTTTATGATAGACCCGTCTTCGATTGGTTGAAAGTCTTTAAACCAACGAAGATCCTTGCATACATGACTTGTTGCACCCGAATCAACCCACCAAGCAATGTCATCATCCTGCACATAAAATGCCTCGGAAATTAGTGACACATAATTCTGAACCGAATTATTAAATTGTACTAAATTCTGACCTTGCTTGCCCGGGTCCTTGGACCCGCTAGAACCAGCCTCTTGCTTGTCCTTTGAACCAGACTTCTTGTTTATCTTCATCATCTTACAGTCCTTCTTAAAGTGACCAACCTTACCACATTTCCAGCAAGGGTAATTCGGCTTTTTTTTTGAACCCGAATTGTTGTTTCCTTGAAACTTGCGTTTCCCTTTGAACTTACTGCCTTTGGACGATTCACTCGTTTCAACCATGTTCACAGAACTTGATCCAGCCCATTTCTTATCATCATTGACCAACACATTTTCCTGTGCTCTCAAGCCTTCTTCAATTCTGAAGTGGCTTCCAAGTTCAACCAAAGTTAACTCTCCTTTCTGATGTTTCAGATTATGTTTAACATCTCTCCAGGAAGGAGGTAACTTGTCAATGATACTCGAAACAGAGATGGATTCATCCATCTTCATATCATGTTGGGCAAACTGCCCCAGAATTCGTAGCAATTCATGATATTGTTTAATCACAGGCCGTTCATCAACCATTCTGTAATTATTGAAATTACTGACAAGAAACTTCTTACTAGAAGAATCTTCTGCCATGTATTTGGCTTCCAACGTGTCCCACAGTAACTTTGCAGTTTCAACATTTTGATAAACATCAAATAAGGGATCAGACATACCGTTCAGGATGTGGCCAAGACAAATATAATTGTCGTTCTCCCACTTCGACCTCTTCCTGATTTGCTCCAGATTTCCCTCCTCCTGTATCTCCGGGATTGGAGTAGTCAACACGTACACAACCTTCAACGAAGTCAGAAGAAAATGCATCTTCTTCTGCCATCTTTGGAAGTCCACCCATTCGAACTTCTCCAGTTTGTTCTCCTTGATTATCATATCCTTCATCGATCCGCTTGCCGTCTTCACAGAAATTAATTTGATCTTTGTTGGGGAAATTTCAGAAACCGGACGATCAGAGAGGCGTGTAATCACTCTCAGGTCAAATTATTTCGGTGGTTCACCCGAATAATTCAATCGGATACAACTCTGATTTTGAGAAATTGAACTAGTGTATGTTGTTTGTGTGAATTGATGAACCAGAAAATTGTGATAAAAAACTGAATACGAAATTGGGTTTTGGGGTGTAACTGCCCAATGGCAGTTAACTCTAGTTTTAGGACAAAACTACCATTTAACTGCCATTGTTTCAAACATTTCGAAAACGTGGCAAAATTCAGAAAATAAAATTTTCTGACACATTTTATTAAAGCAATTTAACTCTAGTTTTAGCTCGACCCCAGCCAGGGGCTCTGCCCCTTGGACCCTGCCAGGGGCTGCCGCCCCTTGGACCCTGCTCCCGGGGGCGCTGCCCCCTTGGAACCCCCGTAGAGTACGGGCTCCGCCCGTACACTTCGAATAATAATAACTCAAACAAGCCTCCATCCTGAAGACTCTAGCATTGTTCTTCTTGGCCTCTTCCGGCTTCTTGGCATATTTAGGGCAGTTGCTTTTAATGTGCCCCTTCTCATTGCAGTTATAGCAGGTTGCATCTTTTATCTTCTTGCAGTCCACGGTCTTGTGTTCCTTGGACTTGCACAACCCGCAAGCATATGACTTCGACTGAGTCTGCGAGTTTGATTCAAGCCTACACTTTCCAAAGTGATGTCTCTTGCAAGTCTTGCACTTGAGCTTCTCACCAGACTGTTGCCCATCCTTCCTTGACTCCGACCCCCTCTTGTTATCACCGCTTCCACGGTGTTTCTTGCTCGACCTCCGTGAAGTTTCATCTTCACGCTTTCTCTTTTCAGCTTCTTTGTTCCTTAGCGATCTTTGTCGGACCGCATCCAGAGTAAGGGACAAAGATATATCGGCTACAGATCGAAAGGTCGCTGGCCGAGAGGCCTTCACGCTTGCCTTTATTTCGGGGGCTAACCCACCGATGAAACGACCGATTCTCTTTGGCTCCGGGGTTACCAGATATGGAACCAACCGGGACATCGTGTTGAAGCTCATTAGGTAAGCTTGGCAGTCAAGGTTTGTCATCACCAATGATAGAAAATCGGATTCTATCTTTTCCACCTCATGTTGAGGGCAGTAATTCTCCTTAATGAGAGAAACGAATTCCTCCCATGTCATGCTGTACAGAACAGCCTTTCCCGAGGCCTGAACCAACGACCTCCACCAAGCCAGGGCCTCGCCCTTGAATGATTGAGACACAAACTTTACCACGTCTCTTTCTGCACAGCCGCTGATGTCCACCACGGTGTCCATCTCGTCAAGCCACGTCATACAATCGACCGCTCCTTTCTCCCCAGTGAAGTCCCGAGGTTTGCATGATACAAAGTACTTGTAGGTGCAGCCTCTGGCGCGAGATGCGTCAGTATATACTCTTTCTTGACGGACATTGTTTTCATTGGACGAATGATTATCATCGTCCTTTTTAGGCTTGGACAGCGGTTTGCTGTGAGTTTTGGTGTGGGTTTTTGGCTTTGAGTGTGGTTTGGATATGGTTCGGCTCCGAGATTCAGTATATTCCTCATATTGTCGATCCAGAGCTGCCTTGACAGCGTTATCGACAAGAGCTTTCAACTCTGCGCCCGTCAGATGAACTTGGGCGTTATCATATTCGTCTTCCGTCGAGTGGCTATTTTCTCCACTAGGATCAGCCATGGTAACTTGAATCTGTTACAGAAGATAACGAAAATTTTATTTAGGAGTTTATTATGGAATTGTCTTTTATGGCAATTCATTAACCATGGTAACAAAGACCATATCTGGTTAATTTGTTACTCACTTTTATTTAGGATTTGAATATAACTTATCCTAATTACAAATAATATTGTTATTGGCACAAAAGCCTAGTCACGAGGACGTTTTTATAATATTAGCCGAGATTACAGAGAATCAAGGTATGAAGGTTTGAACCGTAGTCCTTTTATCCTTTCTGACAGGGAGTCATAGACCACCACTGTCTTTTGTCTTATATGGCCCATAGGCACTACATCACTAAATGGATGCTTAATAATTCGGCCCGTAGGCACTACATCACTAATGGATGTTTAATGAATGACCATCTTTATTGATAATTTAACCCATGATTTATTATATCATTAATTTGGGCTTTGAAATCCTTAGAAGGATTCTTATATAAGAATGGCGTGTGCGATTTTAACGAATCACATCTGCCATGAACGTTAACATGATTACAGAGGTTAACTGGAATTCTGAATCTTTTAATCAGGTCTTACCATCTTGGCCGGGTCTAAAAAGACACCTGGCTAGGTTTCACTCTTAAGATTCTTTACTTAGGCAGATTTAAATTTAAAAGGAATGATTTTGATTTATTTCATATATAGTAATAACAACAATGAAATCTATAACATAACATTCCATAAACTTCAAATACGATTACACGCTGCCCTAAACGGGACTTTATAATTAAATAACTACCTACGCAGAGGTTTGTAGAAAAACAAGTCCACGCAGGGACCAACACAAGATAGATGTCCGCACAGGGACTATAAAGATAAGTCCACGTAGGGACTGAAATACGATAAATGTCCACGCAGGGACTAAATTGCAAATACAATATCACATAAGGAGACTAATGGTCTCGCTTCTTCCTTCCCTTCATAGGTTTGCAAGGCCTTTGAGAAATCCATGATTACTCTTTCGTTCTTGTTCGAAGTCTCGTTCCACACGGTTTAAACGGTGGAGTATTTCTTCTTGCTCCGGTGGAGAAAAACGTGGTTGCTGCGACGGTTGCGGAACCGAAGGTCTAGAGGGTATCGGATACCCATGAGCTGAGTAATCTGCTCTCCAAGAGGTTCCATGGAGGGCATTATAATTTGCCGTGATCACATATGGATCGGCATCATAGTTATAGTTGTAGTGCGTATGAGTTGGCTGCTCAAACGGATTGTACGCCGTGGAAGTGGCGGAGGTGGTGCAACTGGTGCAGAATTCACCTCTGCAGGGTGACCAGAAGGTTCCCCTAATTGTGGTTCTTCTTCAGGTACTGACGGAAAGTGACTCGCACTCGAGTGGCGAGGGGTGCTGAAATGGAATTCTCCTCCTCGGGTAGACATCCGTGCTCCTGATCTTCTACGCCTTGGCGGATCTGGAATTACTGGTTGAACCGGTGGCGGTGGTGGTGGCGTAACGGCCACAAACCGCGAATCCTCAGAAGGATCCTGTTGTTGCTGTTGATCATGAGGCGAGTAATGTTGTGAAGGTGTAAAGTACCAATTACATTGGTCAAACCTCGCCTGGTAGCTATCAGGACCTTGATAGGGCGTTCCATGGAAGGATGACCCATCCGAGATCTCGATTGGATGATTGGGAGTACCCCGTGCCGGCTCGACGGGATCTGTATCCTCGTCCATATCCACTGCAATATCTTCAGAAAAGTGATCCTCTGGTCCTAGAGGGTTATACCCTATTGGCTCTTGGACGTAATCCGCCGGGTTAAACTGTCCAATGAAGAAAGGTGAAGGATCGCCATAAGATCGGTGCGAAGCAGATCGCTGTAGAGGTAAAAAGTATGGTTGAGGGTTATTGGGATTATTTTCCGAATCTGGTCCAAATGAATGGCGGTATGAGGGTGTTGAGCTATGCGAGGTAGAATGTCTCGCAGGTTCAAAAAGGTTTCTTCGTCTCTGTGGTTCTTCACTCCTTGTACTGGAAGGAGCTCGTGTGTTCGAAGGTCCAGCTTCGTGATCATTGTGAGTAATGATCGTTCCTCTGCCTCTTCCTCCTCTTCCTCGTCTGATTGCAGGTGGCATATTCCTGCTTTCAAAACTTTAAATAACAATAAACAATAAAAAGACAAACTTGGAATAACAATTCGAATTTGTCCTATGTTCTTGTCTAGACTCAAGTATGTGCAATTGTGTAACTTAGATTAAACACAAAGGCTAGTGTTTAATTCACTCAGTGTTGGCTCTGATACCAACCTGTCACACCCCGATTTCCACGTGTCTCACCGGTGGGCCCGGTGGGGGATTACCGTGACGTAGTTGGCAACATTATAGTCAAACCACACAATATATGAATGCACAGCGGAAGCATAAAGATAATATATTTCAACATTAAGTGTAATGTCAATGTATCACCATTGTTGAAATAATAATCCACAGGGGATCAATAAAAATAACAAAAAGTATTGTTCAACAGACTTCAGGCATCTTAAGCTTGCGATACTTCTAATGATGCTAAGGAGAAATCCCAGCCAATTACGCCTAGTACCTGCATTTAGTCTTTTTGGGGAAAATACGTCAGTTTACACTGGTAAATACATTCAACTGACACTTTTGTAAAAATGTTTAATAAAATTGGTTTAAATGCTCAAGGCACAAACTCTTTATAACTTGGGATAATTTATAATCAAATCTTGTAAAGAATTACATGTTACTATGCGTTCGGTCGCCCGAGTCGTGTCGGGTTAAAGTTTAATAGACACACCACATAGTGTAAAACCGTGGCAGGTAACCAACGGCTACACTTTTATAGTTATAGACATAATGTCGGGTGTACGCCTACACTGGGATGTCAAGGTCGTGGCCATTCATAAATGCTGCCAAGGATATCCGGGACATGGTCATTAAGCCCCCAAAGGCGTTAAGCCAACAAAACAAGTTTTTAAACGGGTCACATTGATAATACCCAACTATTAATGAGTTGGGGTCAATTGCCCGACCAAGCGGTATTTTAGATACCGTAACCCAAGCCCGTATAACGAAAAATAAGTTAAAAGTATTTACCTTTGCAAGTATAATCCTTAATTGAATAAATCACAGATAGCTTTTACTGGTCTCCTATTCTGAAACGAAGGTTTTAAAATAACCTATTAGAATCCTAACGGGTCATTATATTTGTCGTAGCTAAGACCGGTCGGTTTCAAAGGATAGTTACGGTTTAATCGCGTGAAAGGCGAAAACCGTGAATGGAGTGTGATTTTGACCCAACAAGTTTGCAGACTTGTTTTATATGGGTATAATAATCATACTCTGGATTTTGGGGTCAAAACAATATGGTTTGACCCGTTTCGGCTAATTTATGTAAACTAGTTACATAAGCCGAACCGTGCGCGCAAAAGGCGCAACGGGTAACCGTAAGAGTCCTACACTGTTTTCCTAAGTCAACATGCTTTAAAGAGGTTGTGGTATCAGTATGATACCTTCCATAATGCCCGTAACGAGTTTAAGTTGATATTATGCCCCGTAGGGGTATTTCGGTCTTTTTAAAGATTATAAAAGAGGTTTTAGAGTTCTACAGGAAATCTGAGTTTCCCGAACAGTTTATAAAGTCTAAAATACTTTATTTATTAATAAAAATCAGTAGCAACTGGAATCGGGTCAAAAGACCTTGTAGAACTCAAGTTATGGCCGAAAAGGGTATATTCGGTATTTACCGAACCGTTGCCATAACCGCAGGTTATGAGCAGGTTAAAAATGATTAAAAATCTTTAAAAATCCCAAAATATTATTTTACATCAGTGAGCAACAGGTTTGGTGTCGAAATCCGGGTTTAGATAGGCGTTATGCTAATTGCGCTATTTAATTACTAAAGTTTCGCAATTTGCGCTATTCAGCATAACTCATATTCTGGACCTCGGATTGACGTGAAATTTTAGGGACATGCTTAGAAATCAGTAACCAAGGTTACGATCCTTTCACATGTTCGAAATTCTCGTTTTAATTTAAAAAGGGCGTTACGGTCAACTTTTAAGCATTTAACGGAAATGTGTAAAAGGCTCGGACAAACAACGAACCGGTCACAGAGGGTTATACCATCATGTAACCTGGTCCTAAGAGAGTCCTAAGGCATATCTAAATCAAACTTTAACGGGTCAGAACTGAAGTCAATGCAAAAGTCAAACTTTTGCGACTTTCGGCTCCGCACCGGGTCTAAACAGAAAATGGTCGGATCAAACAAGCTTAGACTAGTTAATATACTTATTATCATGTTTTATGAGTGTTTAAACAGGTTGCATATCGTCTACATTACAGATTATGTGTAAAATCGCAAAATAGCTTTCTGTTGACTTTTTCTAAGCATGTTTGACTCGTCATTTGAACTAGTTAGCGTGGTGATCAGGGGGAACCCTTTTAAGGGTTTATTACCCACATAAATACCAACTTATAACTACTTTCAATTCGAGATATGACTGAGCCATTGAGGACTAATCTCGAAGTCAAACCGTAATTACGACGGTTTGATTTTTAGCTACATAACTAAGCAAAAACTAAACCACAAAGGATTGAACGACTAACAGAAGTTCAATGCAGATAGGAGAAGACTTGAGAGTGTTCTTGAGCTCCAGATGTGATCAAGAAGGTGTGAGGAACATTGTTGCAACATTATGGCCTTTTATAGGCAATGAGGATCACTAAGATCATCACACAAGGGTCTACAAGGCTCCCTTGATGATCAACAACTGTCCCTCAGTGCTAAAATATGATTAGGGGTCGCCCGTATCTCTGGAAGATCTTGGCATTAATGTTTTACCGCTTAAAACAGCCAACAGCCAACTTTCTGTCGCTGGGCGTCGCTTACGGACCGTATGGCATGGGCCTTGCGGTCCGTAAGCCTGTGGCGGAAACACTTTTACCCCTTCACCCCCTTACGGTCCGTAAGGCATGACCCTTACAGTCCGTAAGCGATCATCAGTGGCAAAAAAATTAACCTTTCATGATTTGAATGGTCAACTTGAAATTAATAATTTTGATGGATTGCCTTTAACCCATACTTGCCCAGATGTCTACCCCATTATGCAATATGGGTTTGTAAGAAGGATGGGCTCATGGCTAGTTATTTATCTTGCATTATTTTCTTAAGACCCAAATTAATCAACTTGGATATTTTTTATTATTATTAATGACCCGATTAAGATTAGGTGCTTATAAATTTGCTTGGGGTCTCGGGATTTATAGTGTCGAAGTCGCTCAGAGGTATAAAATTAACATGTCGACATATTCGAAAATCCTACCGCATATCTTAATTAAATCCGGGTTTATATTATTTTTGTCGTATTTGACACGTGTTATTTATTTATTGAACACAAAATTCCGAGGTGTTAGATCCTCACCCCCTTAAAATAAATCTCGACCCGAGATTTACTGAAATAAATAAGGGTATTTTTCTTTCATCGTGGCTTCAACCTCCCACGTGAATTCGGGACCTCTACGGGCATCCCACTTGAGCTTAACAATCGGTACATGCTTCCTTCGAAGCTTCTTTACCTGTCGATCTTCAATCGACAAAGGTTTTTCCACGAATTTCAAGCTCTCATCTATATGCACATCTGTATGTGGTATTACCAGTGATTCATCAGCGAAGCACTTCTTGAGATTGCAGATGTGGAACACATTGTGAATTCCATTGAGCTCTTCAGGTAAGTTTAACTTATAGGCAACAGACCCGACCCGTTCGATAACCTCGAAAGGTCCTATGTATCTCGGGCTTAGTTTGCCTTTTTCTTACCTAAACGCATCACCCCCTTCCAGGGTGATACTTTAAGTAACACTTTTTCACCTACTTCGAAGTGAAAATCTTTACGCTTTGGATCTGCGTAACTTTTCTACCTATCTCGGGCAGCTTTGAGACGGTCTCAAATCTGGACAATCTTGTCTGTCGTCTCGAAGACTATCTCTGGTCCTGATAACTGGACATCTCCAACTTCCGCCCAACAAACAGGCGATCTACACTTTCTACCGTATAATGCCTCGAAAGGCGCAGCCTTAATGCTGGTATGGTAGCTATTGTTGTAGGAGAATTTGATTAGTGGTAGGTTCTTATCCCAACTACCACCCAAATCGATAGCACATGCACGTAGCATGTCTTCCAACGTTTGAATAGTACGCTCACTCTGACCGTCTGTCTGAGGATGGTAAGCCGTACTAAAATTCAAACATGTGCCCAAAGATTGCTGGAAGCTTTTCCAGAAATGCGACGTGTATCTAGTATCCCGATCAGAGATAATAGACACAGGTATGCCATGCAAGGCTACAATCTTATCAACGTATAACTGGGCTAACATATCGGAGCTATAAGTCTCCTTAATGGGTAAGAAATGCGCTGATTTAGTCAGCCTATCAACGATAACCCATATTGTGTCATTTCCTTTCCTTGTCTTGGGTAACTTGGTAATAAAATCCATAGTTACACATTCCCACTTCCATTCGGGAAGTTCGGGCTGTTGTAGCAAGCCAGATGGCTTTTGATGCTCAGCCTTGACTTGCGCACAAGTTAAGCATTTTGCTACATAAGCGGCTACAGACTTTTTCAAGCCTATCCACCAATAATTTGCCTTTAGATCCTGATACATCTTATCAGCTCCTGGGTGAACAGAATACTTGGAACTATGGGCTTCCTGGAGGATAACATCTCATAGTCCTCCATAAATCGGAACCCATATTCGTCCATTCAAACGTAAAATTCTGTCCTTGCTAAGAGTTAACTGCTCCTCAGTTACTCCTAGCTTCTCTTTAGGATAGTTAGCTTCCAACACAGCTTCTCGCTGTGCAGCTAACAACCTTTCAATCAAATTATTCCTGACTTCAATGCTCTTAGCATTGATTCGAATGGGTTTCGCCCTTTCCTTTCTAATCAGGGCATCAGCGACTACATTCGCTTTGCCGGGATGATATCTGATTTCACAATCATAATCATTTAAAGTCTCCATCCAACGGCGTTGCCTCATGTTTAGCTCCTTCTGATTAAACAGATGTTGAAGGCTCTTGTGATCCGAATAGATCACAAACTTGATACCATACAGGTAATGCCTCCACAGTTTTAGTGCGAACACAACGACACCTAGCTCCAAGTCATGGGTGGTGTAATTCTTTTCGTGCACCTTTAACTGTCTCGAAGCATAGGCAATAACCTTGCCTTTCTGCATGAGCACACATCCCATGCCCGTGTGTGATGCGTCGCAGTAAACTACGAACTCTTCGGTACCTTCAGGTAATGTCAGCACAGGAGCGTTGCTCAGCTTTTGCTTCAGAATATCAAAGGACTCTTGCTGCTTAAGGCCCCAAACAAATTTTATCTTCTTCTTGGTCAGGGAAGTTAAGGGCGCAGCAATCCTTGAAAAATTTTCAATGAATCGCCTGTAGTATCCTGCTAATCCCAGGAAACTACGAATCTCAGTAGGCGTCTTTGGCTCTTGCCAATTCACGACAGCCTCTACTTTAGCGGGACCACCTGGATACCACGCTCGCTGACAACGTGTCCTAGAAATTGGACTGCTCGTAGCCAGAATTCGCACTTGGAGAATTTGGCATAGAGTTTCTCATGATGTAGAAGCTTGAGAATACAGCGAAGGTGTTTCTCATGGTCAGCTCGGTTCTTCGAGTATATAAGAATGTCGTCGATGAAAACGATGACGAATTTGTCTAAGTACGGCTTGCAGACGCGATTCATGAGATCCATGAACGCAGCCGGTGCATTAGTGAGCCCAAAAGGCATCACTAGGAACTCGTAGTGACCGTAACGAGTCCTAAATGCGGTTTTATGCACGTCTTCATCTCTGACTATCAGTTGATGGTAGCCTGACCTCAAGTCAATCTTCGAAAAATAACTTGCCCCTTGTAACTGATCGAACAAATCGTCGATCCTCGGCAAGGGATATCTATTCTTTATCATGACCTTATTAAGCTCGCGATAATCGATGCACAGACGCATCGATCCGTCCTTCTTCTTAACAAACAGGACAGGTGCTCCCCAGGGAGACGAACTGGGTTTGATGAAACCTTTAGCTAGTAGTTCATCCAGCTGGGTCCTCAACTCTTTCATTTCGGTTGGTGCTAGCCTGTAAGGTGCTCTAGCGATAGGTGCTGCTCCAGGGATGATATCGATCCTGAATTCCACTTGCCTATCTGGTGGCAAACCAGGTAGATCTTCAGGGAAAACTTCTGGATACTCCGAAATGACGGGAATGTCTTCTATCTTCGGTTTTGGCTCTTCAATAATCACCTGTGCCATGTAGATGACACAACCCTTCTTTAGACATTTAGAAGCCTTGAGCATAGTCACTTGCTCAGGCAATCCGTACTGGGTATCTCCTCGAATGGTAAGCGATTCACGAGACGGAGTCTTTATCACCACTTGCTTTCTGTTGCAGACGATTTGGGCCTGGTTGTGAGATAACCAGTCCATACCCAATACTAGGTCAAAACCGGCCAATTTAAAGGGAAGTAGAGATAGAGGAAAAGAGTGGTTCTTAATGGACATCACACATCCATCTAACACAGTGGAGACGGTTTCTATGGTGTCGTCTGCTAGCTCTACCTCGTAATTCACATTTAAGGTTTTGACAGGCATATTCAGCAATTTACAAAATTTATGATCTACGAAAGACTTATCAGCGCCCGAATCAAAAAGTACTCTTGCAAAAATATCATTTACGAGAAAAGTACCTGTGATTACGTTGTCATCCAGCATTGCTTCTTTTGCCTCCATCCTGATGACTCTAGCATTGTTCTTCTTGGCCTCTTCCGGCTTCTTGGCATATTTAGGGCAGTTGCTTTTAATGTGCCCCTTCTCATTGCAGTTATAGCAGGTTGCATCTTTTATCTTCTTGCAGTCCACGGTCTTGTGGTCCTTGGACTTGCACAACCCGCAAGCATATGACTTCGACTGAGTCTGCGAGTTTGCTTCAAGCCTACACTTTCCAAAGTGATGTCTCTTGCAAGTCTTGCACTTGAGCTTCTCACCAGACTGTTGCCCATCCTTCCTTGACTCCGACCCCCTCTTGTTATCACCGCTTCCACGGTGTTTCTTGCTCGACCTCCGTGAAGTTTCATCTTCACGCTTTCTCTTTTCAGCTTCTTTGTTCCTTAGCGATCTTTGTCGGACCGCATCCAGAGTAAGGGACAAAGATATATCGGCTACAGATCGAAAGGTCGCTGGCCGAGAGGCCTTCACGCTTGCCTTTATTTCAGGGGCTAACCCACCGATGAAACGAGCGATTCTCTTTGGCTCCGGGGTTACCAGATATGGAACCAACCGGGACATCGTGTTGAAGCTCGTTAGGTAAGCTTGGCAGTCAAGGTTTGTCATCACCAATGATAGAAAATCGGATTCTATCTTTTCCACCTCATGTTGAGGGCAGTAATTCTCCTTAATGAGAGAAACGAATTCCTCCCATGTCATTCTGTATAGAACAGCCTTTCCCGAGGCCTGAACCAACGACCTCCACCAAGCCAGGGCCTCGCCCTTGAATGATTGAGACACAAACTTTACCACGTCTCTTTCTGCACAACCGCTGATGTCCACCACGGTGTCCATCTCTTCAAGCCACGTCATACAATCGACCGCTCCTTTCTCCCCAGTGAAGTCCCGAGGTTTGCATGATACAAAGTACTTGTAGGTGCAGCCTCTGGCGCGAGATGCGTCAGTATATACTCTTTCTTGACGGACACTGTTTTCATTGGACGAATGATTATCATCGTCCTTTTTAGGCTTGGACAGCGGTTTGCTGTGAGTTTTGGTGTGGGTTTTTGGCTTTGAGTGTGGTTTGGATATGGTTCGGCTCCGAGATTCAGTATATTCCTCATGTTGTCGATCCAGAGCTGCCTTGACAACGTTATCGACAAGAGCTTTCAACTCTGCGCCCGTCAGATGAACTTGGGCATTATCATATTCGTCTTCCTTCGAGTGGCTATTTTCTCCACTAGGATCAGCCATGGTAACTTGAATCTGTTACAGAAGATAACGAAAATTTTATTTAGGAGTTTATTATGGAATTGTCTTTTATGGCAATTCATTAACCATGGTAACAAAGACCATATCTGGTTAATTTGTTACTCACTTTTATTTAGGATTTGAATATAACTTATCCTAATTACAAATAATATTGTTATTGGCACAAAAGCCTAGTCACGAGGACGTTTTTATAATATTAGCCGAGATTACAGAGAATCAAGGTATGAAGGTTTGAACCGTAGTCCTTTTATCCTTTCTGACAGGGAGTCATAGACCACCACTGTCTTTTGTCTTATATGGCCCATAGGCACTACATCACTAAATGGATGCTTAATAATTCGGCCCGTAGGCACTACATCACTAATGGATGTTTAATGAATGACCATCTTTATTGATGATTTAACCCATGATTTATTATATCATTAATTTGGGCTTTGAAATCCTTAGAAGGATTCTTATATAAGAATGGCGTGTGCGATTTTAACGAATCACATCTGCCATGAACGTTAACATGATTACAGAGGTTAACTGGAATTCTGAATCTTTTAATCAGGTCTTACCATCTTGGCCGGGTCTAAAAAGACACCTGGCTAGGTTTCACTCTTAAGATTCTTTACTTAGGCAGATTTAAATTTAAAAGGAATGATTTTGATTTATTTCATATATAGTAATAACAAAAATGAAATCTATAACATAACATTCCATAAACTTCAAATACGATTACACGCTGCCCTAAACGGGACTTTATAATTAAATAACTACCTACGCAGAGGTTTGTAGAAAAACAAGTCCACGCAGGGACCAACACAAGATAGATGTCCGCACAGGGACTATAAAGATAAGTCCACGTAGGGACTGAAATACGATAAATGTCCACGCAGGGACTAAATTGCAAATACAATATCACATAAGGAGACTAATGGTCTCGCTTCTTCCTTCCCTTCAGTAGGTTTGCAAGGCCTTTGAGAAATCTACGATTACTCTTTCGTTCTTGTTCGAAGTCTCGTTCCACACGGTTTAAACGGTGGAGTATTTCTTCTTGCTCCGGTGGAGAAAAACGTGGCTGCTGCGACGGTTGCGGAACCGGAGGTCTAGAGGGTATTGGATACCCATGAGCTGAGTAATCTGCTCTCCAAGAGGTTCCATGGAGGGCATTATAATTTGCCGCGATCACATATGGATCGGCATCATAGTTATAGTTGTAGTGCGTATGAGTTGGCTGCTTAAACGGATTGTACGCCGTGGAAGCGCCGTATGCTGGTATCGGATTGTCATATCCGAATGGTGGCGGAGGTGGTGCAACTGGTGCAGAATTCACCTCTGCAGGGTGACCAGAAGGTTCCCCTAATTATGGTTCTTCTTCAGGTACTGACGGAAAGTGACTCGCACTCGAGTGGCGAGGGGTGCTGAAATGGAATTCCCCTCCTCGGGTAGACATCCGTGCTCCTGATCTTCTACGCCTTGGCGGATCTGGAATTACTGGTTGAACCGGTGGCGGTGGTGGTGGCGTAACGGCCACAAACCGCGAATCCTCAGAAGGATCCTGTTGTTGCTGTTGATCATGAGGTGAGTAATGTTGTGAAGGTGTAAAGTACCAATTACATTGGTCAAACCTCGCCTGGTAGCTATCAGGACCTTGATAGGGCGTTCCATAGAAGGATGACCCATCCGAGATCTCGATTGGATGATTGGGAGTACCCCGTGCCGGCTCGACGGGATCTGTATCCTCGTCCATATCCACTGCATTATCTTCAGAAAAGTGATCCTCTGGTCCTAGAGGATTATACCCTATTGGCTCTTGGACGTAATCCGCCGGGTTAAACTGTCCAATGAAGAAAGGTGAAGGATCGCCATAAGATCGGTGCGAAGCAGATCGCTGTAGAGGTAAAAAGGATGGTTGAGGGTTATTGGGATTATTTTCCGAATCTGGTCCAAATGAATGGCGGTATGAGGGTGTTGAGCTATGCGAGGTAGAATGTCTCGCAGGTTCAAAAAGGTTTCTTCATCTCTGTGGTTCTTCACTCCTTATACTGGAAGGAGCTCGTGTGTTCGAAGGTCCAGCTTCGTGATCATTGTGAGTAATGATCGTTCCTCTGCCTCTTCCTCCTCTTCCTCGTCTGATTGCAGGTGGCATATTCCTGCTTTCAAAACTTTAAATCAATAAACAATAAAAAGACAAACTTGGAATAACAATTCGAATTTGTCCTTTGTTCTTGTCTAGACTCAAGTATGTGCAATTGTGTAACTTAGATTAAACACAAAGGCTAGTGTTTAATTCACTCAGTGTTGGCTCTGATACCAACCTGTCACACCCCGATTTCCACGTGTCTCACCGGTGGGCCCGGTGGGGGATTACCGTGACGTAGTTGGCAACATTATAGTCAAACCACACAATATATGAATGCACAGCGGAAGCATAAAGATAATATATTTCAACATTAAGTGTAATGTCAATGTATCACCATTGTTGAAATAATAATCCACAGGGGATCAATAAAAATAACAAAAAGTATTGTTCAACAGACTTCAGGCATCTTAAGCTTGCGATACTTCTAATGATGCTAAGGAGAAATCCCAGCCAATTACGCCTAGTACCTGCATTTAGTCTTTTTGGGGAAAATACGTCAGTTTACACTGGTAAATACATTCAACTGACACTTTTGTAAAAATGTTTAATAAAATTGGTTTAAATGCTCAAGGCACAAACTCTTTATAACTTGGGATAATTTATAATCAAATCTTGTAAAGAATTACATGTTACTATGCGTTCGGTCGCCCGAGTCGTGTCGGGTTAAAGTTTAATAGACACACCACATAGTGTAAAACCGTGGCAGGTAACCAACGGCTACACTTTTATAGTTATAGACATAATGCCGGGTGTACGCCTACACTGGGATGTCAAGGTCGTGGCCATTCATAAATGCTGCCAAGGATATCCGGGACATGGTCATTAAGCCCCCAAAGGCGTTAAGCCAACAAAACAAGTTTTTAAACGGGTCACATTGATAATACCCAACTATTAATGAGTTGGGGTCAATTGCCCGACCAAGCGGTATTTTAGATACCGTAACCCAAGCCCGTATAACGAAAAATAAGTTAAAAGTATTTACCTTTGCAAGTATAATCCTTAATTGAATAAATCACAGATAGCTTTTACTGGTCTCCTATTCTGAAACGAAGGTTTTAAAATAACCTATTAGAATCCTAACGGGTCATTATATTTGTCGTAGCTAAGACCGGTCGGTTTCAAAGGATAGTTACGGTTTAATCGCGTGAAAGGCGAAAACCGTGAATGGAGTGTGATTTTGACCCAACAAGTTTGCAGACTTGTTTTATATGGGTATAATAATCATACTCTGGATTTTGGGGTCAAAACAATATGGTTTGACCCGTTTCGGCTAATTTATGTAAACTAGTTACATAAGCCGAACCGTGCGCGCAAAAGGCGCAACGGGTAACCGTAAGAGTCCTACACTGTTTTCCTAAGTCAACATGCTTTAAAGAGGTTGTGGTATCAGTATGATACCTTCCATAATGCCCGTAACGAGTTTAAGTTGATATTATGCCCCGTAGGGGTATTTCGGTCTTTTTAAAGATTATAAAAGAGGTTTTAGAGTTCTACAGGAAATCTGAGTTTCCCGAACAGTTTATAAAGTCTAAAATACTTTATTTATTAATAAAAATCAGTAGCAACTGGAATCGGGTCAAAAGACCTTGTAGAACTCAAGTTATGGCCGAAAAGGGTATATTCGGTATTTACCGAACCGTTGCCATAACCGCAGGTTATGAGCAGGTTAAAAATGATTAAAAATCTTTAAAAATCCCAAAATATTATTTTACATCAGTGAGCAACAGGTTTGGTGTCGAAATCCGGGTTTAGATAGGCGTTATGCTAATTGCGCTATTTAATTACTAAAGTTTCGCAATTTGCGCTATTCAGCATAACTCATATTCTGGACCTCGGATTGACGTGAAATTTTAGGGACATGCTTAGAAATCAGTAACCAAGGTTACGATCCTTTCACATGTTCGAAATTCTCGTTTTAATTTAAAAAGGGCGTTACGGTCAACTTTTAAGCATTTAACGGAAATGTGTAAAAGGCTCGGACAAACAACGAACCGGTCACAGAGGGTTATACCATCATGTAACCTGGTCCTAAGAGAGTCCTAAGGCATATCTAAATCAAACTTTAACGGGTCAGAACTGAAGTCAATGCAAAAGTCAAACTTTTGCGACTTTCGGCTCCGCACCGGGTCTAAACAGAAAATGGTCGGATAAAACAAGCTTAGACTAGTTAATATACTTATTATCATGTTTTATGAGTGTTTAAATAGGTTGCATATCGTCTACATTATAGATTATGTGTAAAATCGCAAAATAGCTTTCTGGTTGACTTTTTCTAAGCATGTTTGACTCGTCATTTGAACTAGTTAGAGTGGTGATCAGGGGGAACCCTTTTAAGGTTTTATTACCCACATAAATACCAACTTATAACTACTTTCAATTCGAGATATGACTGAGCCATTGAGGACTAATCTCGAAGTCAAACCGTAATTACGACGGTTTGATTTTTAGCTACATAACTAAGCAAAAACTAAACCACAAAGGATTGAACGACTTACAGAAGTTCAATGCAGATAGGAGAAGACTTGAGAGTGTTCTTGAGCTCCAGATGTGATCAAGAAGGTGTGAGGAACATTGTTGCAACATTATGGCCTTTTATAGGCAATGAGGATCACTAAGATCATCACACAAGGGTCTACAAGGCTCCCTTGATGATCAACAACTGTCCCTCAGTGCTAAAATATGATTAGGGGTCGCCCATATCTCTGGAAGATCTTGGCATTAATGTTTTACCGCTTAAAACAGCCAACAGCCAACTTTTCGTCGCTGGGCGTTGCTTACGGACCGTATGGCATGGGCCTTGCGGTCCGTAAGCCTGTGGCGGAAACACTTTTACCCCTTCACCCCCTTACGGTCCGTAAGGCATGACCCTTACGGTCCGTAAGCGATCATCAGTGGCAAAAAAATTAACCTTTCATGATTTGAATGATCAACTTGAAATTAATAATTTTGATGGATTGCCTTTAACCCATACTTGCCCAGATGTCCACCCCATTATGCAATATGGGTTTGTAAGAAGGATGGGCTCATGGCTAGTTATTTATCTTGCATTATTTTCTTAAGACCCAAATTAATCAACTTGGATATTTTTTATTATTATTAATGACCCGATTAAGATTAGGTGCTTATAAATTTGCTTGGGGTCTCGGGATTTATAGTGTCGAAGTCGCTCAGAGGTATAAAATTAACATGTCGACATATTCGAAAATCCTACCGCATATCTTAATTAAATCCGGGTTTATATTATTTTTGTCGTATTTGACACGTGTCATTTATTTACTGAACACAAAATTCCGAGGTGTTACAGCGGTTCACTTAGAAAGAATTTCATGTAACAATTTAGTGACTATGTATGCTATTTGTAATTGTTACTAGTAACTAATGTAATTATACAGTTTGTAAGTTCGTTTGACGTGTTTATCATAACTTAATGAATTTTGACGTGTTTAATATGAGTATAATAATGATTATCGCTTGTGTTCCTTTTGTTCCTCTAGCGACGGCCGGCTGATATTGATGTTGATGTTGTATTCCAGCCAATTCCCAGTCTTCTCTTAATCTAATGTACTTGTCTATATACATTTATTTTGACCTGTTTCAAATTTAATCGCTATACTTGACCTGTTTTTAATTTAATCACTATATTTAACCCGTTTCAAATTTGATCGCTATATTGACCCGTTTCATTTCCATTATTATATTTTGACCCATATGACCTGTTTCATATAACTATATAAGTACATTTCCCATTTCAAATCTAATCGCTATATTTGCCCGTTTCATTTTTATTCCTATATTTTGACCCAGAACACTTAAGGACATAACACGAGCATTCCATATGGTATAATTAACCCAAAAATTTTCAAAAGACAGCAACATTTTCATTTTGCGCAATTCCATCTAAACCACTGTAACAATTTTAAATTCAAAAAACTAAATAAGAAAAGCTCCACTCTTTGAATAAATTGAAGAAAATCCACAATCTAATTACCAAGTAACCTTTATCTAAGATCTACACTACTCAACAAGCTAAACCATAAAAGGTCTACAAAATTGCCAATTCTTCAAGTCTACATAATTTATTTTCTTTCTCAGAATCTATGTCTACATCATTTATTTTCTCGGTTTCAAAGTCTGAACCGTTAGTTATGACCAAATATCATTTCGCATCAATATCTTCAATTAGTTGTGAATTGCAATCTGTAGTGTTACGCGTTTCCTATGTGAAAAAAAAATAATTAAAACTTCAGTATCTTCAATTGTATGTAGGAATTTTGAATAATAACAATCACTTTAAATATAAGTTTACCTCCATGATCGAGCAACTGGAAATCAAATTTTAGGTTCAGATTAAGGTACGACACTTTGATCTTGGCGAGTGTATAGATCAGAATCAGTCCACGTTAATAGAATTACCAAACAAAATTCTACATTTTGCTGAAGTGGATGAATTGATTGGATGAATTTCTTAGATTAAGTAATTGCTGGAGTGGATGAATTTCTTGGATGATCCAAACAGAATTTAGGTAATTGTTGGAGTGGATGATTTTCTTTTCCAAAGTAAAAGGATTTACATAATTTTATTTAAGTTAATTTAGGAATTAAGGTTTAGAGGGTTATTTAACAAAACTAAGTAGTTTTGGATGGTTTCACATCTAACCTTAGATGTGAAACAGCCACATATTCACTTTCCCCAAAGAAAAATCATGATTTGAGTATAAATTAATAAACAAGAAGGCATTGATTTCTTTTTTCTCTGATGGGATTTCGTATTGGGTTTAGAGTCAAACTTCGAATTCGGTCTCGATTTTTAAGTTAGGTAAATGACGGTGGTATGTAGCGATGATGACGATGAGGATGGTTGGTATGATAGTCAGGAATCAACGACGGTGGTATTGGGAGAGGGGTGAGGGGTGGGGGGGGGGGGTTAAAATTTAAATGCTTTTATATTTTTCTTAATTAATAATGGTAAAATAGATTTACACAAAAACTTGAAATCTACTCTAAGAAACTAAATTGTTACAATGTTACCATATATTAAACAGCTTATACTAAATTGTGATCAAAATCATAATTGACTTTAAACACATTGATCTCTAACTTTTTTTTCAATTAACGTAGTTTTAACTATAGAATATTCTTGTACAATTTCTATCATGTCTAGATCACATACACGTTCATGATGACACATAATTTCAAAAATTATTACTTTAGAAGTTTATTTATAGCTTACCTTCATAGATTTTATAATATAATGGTCTTATTGTTCAGTTTATTATTCCATGTCTTGATCAAATCTACGTTCTTGATGACACAAATTTTCAAAGATTGATACTTTATAAGTTTATTTATAGCTTACCTTTGAACTCGTTTATTGGAACTCTTGTGACTGATTGTATTCTTAGATGATGGAAGAAGTTAATGAAGTTATCTTTAAAAAAAAAAAAATGCAGGAAGAAGGGTCACCAACATATTGGTCCATAAAAAGATGGCAAATTTGATTTAAATAATCCCAACTTACTGTTATTGGTCAATAATAATCCAACTCATTTAATCACCAATAATAATCCGAACTATTCACTTTTGTTTGTAAAATACTCTCAGTTAAAAAAACACTAACTAGGTTAAAAATTGTTGATGTGGCTTGCCACGTCACCTGCCACATCAGCTGCCACGTCATCAAAATATGTCACGTAGACTGCCACATCAGTTGCCACGTCATCAAAATATGCCACGTAGACTGCCACATCAGCTGCCATGTCATCAAAATATGCCACGTGGCAAGCCACATCAGCAATTTTTTAACCTAGTTAGTGTTTTTTTAACTGGGGGTATTTTACAAACAAAAGTGAATAGTTCGGATTATTATTGGTGATTAAATGAGTTGAGATTATTATTGGCCAATAATAGTGAGTTGGGATTATTTAAATCCAATTTGCCTAAAAAGATCATTTACTACTGTGGGGTCATGAAAATGAATGGGCATGGTAACAATACCTTTTATGAATTGCCAAAAACCACAGATAGCTCGTCACCGTATGTTAAAGAGAAAAAACAATCATCTTTGTATAGGGATAAGCATGGTATCTGTTTGGCACTAAAAAACGGAGAAAAGTGGTACTGATATGGTACTGATATTTACCGGTGTTTTACCCGTAAGTACTGGTATCGAAAAATGGGGAAAAGGGATACCGGTACCGAATATACCGGTTCGGTTCGGTACCGGTACTTGATACCAAATGCTCATCCCTAATCTTGTACTTAAAAAACTATAACACCAAACTTGTCTAGAACTAGACGCAAATGATTTTTAATAATTTAGAACTAAACTAGCTTGATTTTTTAAAATTTTAAACTCAAACCACAAAACCGAACCAAAATATAAAGTCCTCCTTGTTACCTAAGAGGTGTACAAAAAACGGTTTGGACGCGTCCCAACTCGCCAGTTCGTATACCAATTCATAGTTTCATTCCCTTAACTCAATTTGGACCCGACCCAATTTAAAAAACATGTCAACAAACGGTTTTTTTGTCGGAAACTTGTTTGAACCCGATCCCAACCAATTTAGTAGGTTGAACATTTAAACCGTAAAACCGAACCAAAATACAAATTCGTCCCTGTTGCCTACCAACTTAACATAGGTTGAGAAAGTAAAAAAAAAAAAAGCACATGGAGTGAAGTGCAAATTAGAGAGAAAAAGTCAGTTGCTAGAAGTCATATCTACTTGATAATACCAAAAATAGGGTTTATAAAATTTTATTTCAGCCAGCCAAAAAAAGGGTTTGTAAAATTTCATTTCAGAAACGTATTTACACAGATCGTACGTACCTCACCATATTGCTGTCAATCACCATTATCAACAACCTTCAATTATGGGTGGTTTGTTCACGAGAAAAACCCTTTGCCCACGCCCTCGTTTCTTCCTTGTGCTCTCATTATTTATTCTAGTACTTGTTATTCTGTTTGTGGTACGATAACCCTTCTCATTTTCATTTTTCTTCGTCATAAATATATATATATATATATATGTTCATTGTTGGGTTCATAACAAATGCCCCGCCTCATATATCACTAACGTGTTTGAGCGTAATCATTGTGGATAACAGAATTCCACTCTTATTATTATTATTACTTTGTTAAATGTCCTCAGGTGAGAGTAGTACTAGGATGTGTAACCTTCAGGAGGGGCACTGAACTGAAACCACGTGTTCGGTTACTGTAGTTTCTTAACCGTTTACCTTTTGGATAATTGGTTTTGTTTTGGTTACTATTCGGTTATGGGTCGGTTAACTGGGTTTTTTTTTCAAAAATGAAAAATACCGAACTGTCAGTTATTGGTTTGGTTTGGTTCGGTTATGTTGGTTCATTTGATTATCAGTCGGTTAATTCGGTTTATGCTCACCCCCTCCTGGAGACGTTTCGTTGGGGCAACAAAAAACAAATTCTTAAGTTGTTTGTGTGCAAAGCAGACAATATTTATTTGGAATTTTGTGTTTGTTGATTGTGGCATTTTTGTTGAACAGGTGGACAACTTAGCTACGCAGACGAAAACGATCATTGGTCATAACTTGGAACCACCTCCTTGGCATGAATTCCCTGCAAAGACTTTCGAAAACGAAACAAAGTATGCTCGAGCTTCAAAAATCATACAATGCTCCTATCTCTCTTGTAGATCCACAACCAACAATGTCCGGCCAACCTTCACACGCGAAGCAGAACAATGCCCCGAGTTTTACGGATGGGTATACCACGACCTTGAACCTTGGTCCAAAACCCGGATTTCATACGCCACTTTAATGGAAGCCAAGAAGCTTGCTTCTTTGCGCGTTGTAATCGTTGGTGGGAAACTGTATGTGGATTATTACTATGACTGTGTGCTGAGCCGCGCTATGTTTACCATTTGGGGGCTGTTGCAGCTTCTTAAAAGGTATCCGGGAAGCGTCCCGGATGTGGATTTGATGTTTGATTGCATGGACAGACCTTATGTTGCTAAAAGTGATCACTCTGCTATGCCTTTGCCGATTTTTCGCTATTGTACTACGCGTGATCATTATGACATCCCGTTTCCTGATTGGTCTTTCTGGGGTTGGTAAGTTCAAATAATCGGTTTTTGTTGAATCTTGTAGTTATGGATATAAAATTACAAAAAAATGATGATAGAACAGGGTAGAAGTTAACTTAGGGCCGTGGCATGAGGAATTTCAAAGCATTAAACAAGGTTCACAAAAGACGAGTTGGAAAGATAAGTTACCGTATGCGTATTGGAAAGGAAATCCGGATGTTAACTCTCCGGCTCGCGAAAAATTGGTCTTATGTAACGACACAAATAAGTGGGGAGCGCAAATATTGCGTCAGGTACGTTTTTATTGCACTAGTTAACAAAGAAAGCTGTGATTATGTTTTTAAGTTTTAACTTTCTGTGACAGTTATGTTGTTATTTGAAAATTTGACAGAATTGGGGAAAGGAAGTAGTTAATGGGTTCAAGAACTCCAAATTATCTAACCAGTGCAATCATCGGTAAGTTATTTCGTCATTTTTGAAGAGTATTTTTTGTCTGCATAGGTAATTATCGATCCATGCTCGTGTTTATGCAGGTATAAGATATACGCAGAGGGGTATGCTTGGTCTGTAAGCTTAAAGTATATACTGTCATGTGGTAGTGTTCCGCTTATAATCAACCCGATATACGAGGATTTCTTCAGCCGAGGTCTTTTTCCAAAAGAAAATTACTTGCCTATCCCCCCTGAAAACATATGTCCGTCCATTAAAACTGCGGTCGAGTGGGGGAACTCACATCCATCTGAGGTAAAAAAAAAATATATATTATAATGTTATTCTTTTTCTATCTGGTTATGATGGGTCATTGTTTGTTCTGGCTATGTACAGGCAGAGGCAATAGGAAAAGCGGTGCAAGATTATATGGAACGTTTGAATATGGACCGCGTGTATGATTATATGTATCATTTGATAACTGAGTATGCTAAGCTGCTGGATTTCAAGCCAGTTCGGCCTTCAACTGCTTTAGAAGAATGCAACGAGTCTCTGCTTTGTTACGCTGATGAAACCCATCGTGGATTCCTCGAAAGGTCAACTGCAACCCCCTCACCATCACCTCCTTGCAAACTCCCTCCTCCAAATGTTGAAATGATCAAGAAAAAGATGGAAGCCAAAAACATTATTATAAATAAAACCCAACTTATATTTTAGATACTGAAGCTTTTTTCATGTCTGGGGTTTGTTTTTTGTCACACGGTTGGCTAGTAACATTCTTCTCGACGATGATAATGGGTAAAAGTAGTTTCAGATTCGCGTTATGGTGGTGGTTGTAGTCGTTTTTTTCCTAGTTTTTGGTCTATGATAGATTGTTAAATCTCGGATATGGTCTTGGTTTCGTAGCTAGATCACAGAGTGTGCCAAAATCAGTCTACGTGTCACCCGCAAAAACAAAGACCATCCTCTATTTAGAACATTTTAAGATTTTAAGGTAAAAAACCAAATGGTCCGAAAACAAATGCATTAACCATGGCATCGGTGATGAAGGCGACACAAGGTGTGCCCAAATCAGTCCGGGTCTAAAAAAACAAAGACCATCCATCCTAAGGGTAAAATTGTCATTTTTTAAAGTTTAAGGGTGTCCGGTGTGGTGCGGCAAAGGGTGACGGCAAAGGCTTTTACCGCGCGGCAACACCGCCGCCGAGCCCTTTGCCGCTCGGTTTCGTTGATCAATCGGTGTAGGCTTGCCGCTCGGGAATCATGAGAGAGAGAGAGGGTAGTGTGAGAGAGAGAGGGTAGTGTGGGGTGGGGTCCATTCCAATCTCAACCAATCACACATTTTTCCTTTTTTTTTAAATAGTTTACCACTTCACCAAGTGTCTAACCATTGCCAACACTTTTGAGCATAGTTTACCACTTTGACATGGCACACTCTCATTGGTTGATTTTTTAGTTTGCCACTCTCAAGTGTTTAACCACTCCTTACACCCTAACGTCTAAAAATAAATGGTCATTCAATTTACTAACCCAATGACCATGGGATTGGTGATCATGACAACAGTGTGTGTGCCAAAATTAGTCCAGACCCACAATAACAAAGACCATCCATTACAGGGGTAGTAATAATGTAATACAGTATTATCTTTTCAAAATGTCACTTAAAAAAACAATCTTTCATCCATTCTAAAAACCAAATGTGTTGGCAAACAAGTGGGACCATATACTAATTTCTCAAAAAGAAAATAACTGAAATGAGTTGGCAAACAATGAGGATCATTAATCATATAGATAATTTCTCAAAAAGAAAATAACTAAAAATGAGATGTGAATTTACTACAATCTGTGTAATTTACTAATTTATTAACCTCAAATAATCAAAATAGTTTGAAATCAAGTCCATTGTTGCCTATAATTTATTTATAAATTTAGATATGTAATTATTTATATTATAACAATATGGGGAATGTTTTGCCGTCATTTTCGCAGGTATGAACTCAATCAATTAAAAGAAAATATGATGGTTGTCAATTTGTCATACTTTCAGAATCATGCTCTCCTATAAATTTGATATTGACCATTCATGTGAAAAAGAGAGAGAGCAAGAAACAACCAAAATGTTCTACCTTATTAAGAAAAGGAAACACGGCAAGCAAATTGTAATATATGGTTTATATTATATAGAGTTAATTACACAAATGGGTCCTGTGGTTTATATCTAATTTCGCCTTTGGGTACTAACTTTTTATTTTAACAGATTTAGGTTCTATGGTTTCAATTTTATAACACATTTGGGTACTAACACCAAAATTAGTTAATTAATGACTAAAATACCCTTGCATTTTTTTTAAATTTATCAATGTAACACGTTTGGGTACTAACACCTAATTTTATTTAAGTTTAAATCAATTTTACAAAATCTATTTATTTTTTTTATTTTCATCTTTTTATTATATCTCTTAATTAACATAAAGTCTATTTATTTTTTTATTATCATATTTTTATTAAATTTCTTATTTAACATAAAATCTACTTGTTACACCAGTATTTTTTTAAATAGATTTTTTAAATAAAATCTACTAGCTATATAGTTTTATGTAAATTAAATTTCTTACTAGTTTTAAATAATGTAAACCTTACTCGTTTTGAATTTTGGATATATATGATTGATAATAATAATAATAATAATAATAATAATAATAATAATAATAATAATAATAATAATAATAATAATAATAAATATCTTTCATGTAAAAAAAATTAAGCCATTTTTAACTCGTTTTCTGTTCATTTACATTTTACTATTTTAGAAAGATATTTAATTTACATAAAATCTACTAGTTGCACCAGTAAAATCTACTAGCTATATAGTTTTATGTAAATTAAATATCTATTTTACAAAAAAAAAAAAAAACGAGTTAAAAAAGGCTTAAATTTTGTTAGTTTTATCTAAAATACCTAGCTATATAGTTTTATCTAAAATACCTAGCTATATAGTTTTATGTAAATTAAATATCTTTCTAAAATAGTAAAATGTAAATGAACAAAAAACGAGTTAAAAAAAGGCTTAAATTTTTTTACATGAAAGATATTTATTATTATCAATCATTTCAATCCAAAATTGAAAACGAAAATTTAATTTACATAAAACTATATAGCTAGTGGATTTTATTTAAAAAATCTATTTAAAAAAGTACTGGTGTAACAAGTAGATTTTATGTTAAATAAGAAACAAATAAAAATATGAAAATAAAAAAAATAAATAGAGTTTATGTTAATTAAGAGATATAATAAAATAATGAAAATAAAAAAAATAGATTTTGTAAAATTAATTTAAACTTAAATAAAATTAGGTGTTAGTACCCAAATGTGTTACATTTGATAAAAAAAATGCAAGGGTATTTTAGTCATTAATTAACTAATTTTAGTGTTAGTACCCAAAGGTGTTACAAAATTGAAACTATAGAACCTAAACCTGTTAAAAAAAGAAGTTATTACCCAAATACAAAATTATGTATAAACCACAGGACCCATTTGTGTAATTAACTCTATTATATATCAATACAAAAATGAAACCCAATCACATATCCGAGCGGAGGCGGTTCTCAAATTGTTTATATTAGTGTGTAATGATTAGGGTTGCAATAGGATTTATATACATAGTCATAATTGCACTATCTATTCTCAAGTTTCACTAGGTAGTTTGGAATATCGTCATCATCATACTCAGTAAATCTTACTAATAACAAAGCTAAGGCAGGTTTGAGAAGGTAAGATATAGACAGCCTTACCTTTACACCGTAGGAATAGAGAGGCTGCTTCCAGGGAGACCCCGGCTCAATAGATAGTTTGGAATGTAAAATCACAAATATATGAGTTAATAGTGGTTTTGTAAACATGGTTGTGATCTGATCTATTGTAGATATAAATTGTACATGCAACTTCTCTTACAAAGTTAAAATCGAGTTCAACATTTTTTGTTCGGGCATGGAACACGGGATTTGCACAGAGATGGGTTGCACTAAGATTGTCACACCAGAAAGTTTGAGCAATTTTCGTGTCTACTCCTAGTTCTTTAATAGGGGATTTTAACCAGGTCAATTCGGCAACGGTGTCAGCCAGGGCAGGGCTTTGTATTCTGACTTTTTGGATAACCCATCTGTAAATGGAGCTTCATTAGTAGCTAAGTCTAGAGGAAAATTATGAGCTTTACGTTCATGCATAACTTCCATACCAAAATTAGCACGATATCAGCCGAAGTGTTAATAACACGACCTTTACTATAAACTACTGATTGGTTGGAAACGAAACCATTTAGGTTGAAATCCATAGTATTGATACCCAAAACAGTGAAACCATATACCTACTAGATGTTAGGTTTAATGTGGAGGCTCGATTGTTTTGGGCCTGGTTCTAGAAAACTACGGAGCAAATGATTAGAAGATTAAAAGGCTTGACCCGTTTTGTTTTAGTTATAGCCCATGTTAGTTTTCTTGGTGAACAAGTAGAAAACCCTAATCTTGTATGTATTTATATTTGGTCTTGTACTTCTAATATTCTCATCACGAGTGAGGCAGAAAGCAATAATAAAAGTATCCTAGTTGCAGCCCGTGGACGTAGGTTAGCCGACCGAACCACGTAAATCTCGCGTGTCATCTTCGTTTATTATTTTTCTCTTGCAGTATTGTTAGTGTTTTATGTGTTGATCAGTACCCGAATCCCTAACACTAGAGGCTAAGCGTCTAAGAAGAAATGTAAAAAACAAAATTTGTTGAAACTACCATATTGTAAAAATCAGTCAGCCAAATTAACCATGAGCGAGTACAATATTATGGGTTGGTTAAAGCCAATACGTGGCAGGGCGTTATGCACTTTTTAGTTAGACCCAATGTTTTAAAAACCGGTTCAAACCGGCCGGTTGAACGGTCTGGTTAAACTGTCCAATACACCCGGTCAAACCGTTTCTAAACCAAATCCGGTACGGTATAAAAACCGGATTTTTAAATTGTGGTTAAACCACATCAAGTAGCCAAAGGCCACGTGATGTTGGGATAAAAAAATCGAAAAATTAAAAGACGAGCTGAGGTGGCAGAGTGGTACCGAAATCCACACCAGGGATGAGTTCGGTACCGTATTAATACCGAAAGTATAGATCCAAAAAATCACAAAAAATGGGTACCAATACCAAAAGTGCTCGGTACGGTACTGATACGGTACAATATTTGAGGGTATATCAACCCAAAATGCCAATTTGGAGAAACGCAAAAAATGGGTATCGAAAATGACTTAATACGGTGCAATTCAATACCGATACCAGTATGGTACCGATTTGATTTGACTACCGGATACCATATCCTCATCCCTAATCCACACCATTAGAGTGGCACCGAGCAAATTCACAAGGAGAGGTTATCATAATTCATCAAGGGTGTGCATTTACCGACCCTTTTAATAGGTCTTGTCCATATAATATAAAAAAAGGCGGGAAGCGAATAGTTCAACCTTTCGAATTGACTCATTCGGTGACAGCAATTTAACGATACAAAACAGAATAACGAAACCAACCCCCCCCCCCCCCCCCCCTACTCTCTCTCATAGCACTATCTACGAATCTGCAAAAGTAGTGTAATTAGCGTGTGCTTTATGTCATCACCGCGTGAAACAAACATGTGGCGTGAACCTCAATCGCCGATCACCTATATATACACACTCATCCAAATCCTCATTAACCCTAATCCACCACCAACAAATATCTTACAAACTTATAGATATGGTGATGGGGAACTACAGAGTATGCTATTGTTTCATCAGAAAATTCAAAGCAACACAGCCTGATCCACCGGCTGACGTCATATCAGCGTTCAACAAGTATTCCGGCGACGGAATTCGCATGACGGCAGATCAGCTCCGGCGCTTTCTGGAGGATAATCACGGCGGAGATGACGCCGATTTGCTTTCCGATGCTGAAAGGATTGTTGATCAGATAGTTAGCAAGCGGAAGCTTCTAGAAAGGTCGATTAGCAGGAGATCTCTCTCGTTGGAAGATTTTCATGATTTTTTGTTCAGTACTGAGCTTAATCCGCCGATTAGATCTCAGGTATGATCGATTTTGTCAGTGATTGTGTTAATTGTGTGTTTAATTATGAATTTTATTTAGTCTGTATCAGTGCTAGGGTTCATGTAGAAAATGATAGTTTCATTTTAGGTAATAATAGAGAATTACTGATAAGGAATGAGAAACTGAAAGTTAGGTTATGATTAGTTAACATCTGAGCTTAATCTTCTAGTTAGATCTCAGGTATATTCGATTCTGTTAGTGATTGTGTTGATTATTTGTTTAATTGTGAATTTTATTTAGTGTGTATCAGTGCAAGGGTGTATGTAGAATATGACAATTTCATTTTAGATAAGAAAAGAAAATTACTAATGAGGAATGAGAAATTGAAAGCTAGGTTATGATTAGGTAACATCTGAGCTTATTCCTCCAATTAGATCTCAGGTATCTTCGATTTTGTCATTGATTGTGCTAATTGTGAATTGTATTAAGTCTGTATGTCAGTATCAGTGCTAGGGTTTATGTAGGTGAGTTGTATTAAGTCTGTATCAGTGCTAGGGTTTATGTAGAAAATGACAGTTTTATTTTAGGTAATGATAGAAAATTAGTAATAAGAAATGAGAAATTGGAAGCTAAGTTATGATTAGTTAACGTCTGTGTTTGGATTTTACTTTTGAGCAATTTGAATGTTGATTTTACAACGAATGTGCATTGATAGTTGCTAAAACATTGGTTACAATTTTTAGGTTCACCAGGATATGACTGCTCCCTTGTCTCATTACTTTATATACACCGGCCACAATTCATACTTGACTGGGAACCAATTAAGTAGTAGTTCTAGTGAAAAACCGATCATCAAAGCACTTAAACGAGGCGTGAGAGTCATTGAACTTGATCTATGGCCTAACTCATCAAAAGATGATATTCATGTTCTTCATGGAAGGTATGAAACCTACTTTCATGTCCGTAGGCAAAAGTTTAGTATTTCTTTGGATAACGCATACTGCTGATATATGATTGTTTGGGCCCTTAAACAAAACTGAAAACTGATTATCTAACGGGGCTATAAGTTTAGTATTTCTTTATTATTTTTTGGTGTACATGTCTAAGCTGTGTACTTATATATGCAGGACCCTGACAAGCCCAGTAAACCTCATGGAGTGTTTAAAAGCAATCAAAGAGTATGCATTTGTGGCTTCTCCTTATCCAGTCATCATAACATTTGAAGATCACCTTACATCTGATCTTCAAGCCAAAGTAGCTAAGGTGAATACTCTTTTTTATCTTGTGAAATGGAAATCTGTATCACATGTTCATATTGTTCATGTTTCTATTCACTTTTCTTGTAGATGGTCACTGAAACATTTGGGTCGATGCTATTTTCCCCAGAATCAGATAACCTTGAAGAACTCCCGACACCTGAAAACTTGAAAAATCGAATCCTGATTTCAACAAAACCTCCAAAAGAGTGCGTTGAAGCCGAAGATGTTAAATGTAGTAGTTCAGAAAAGAGACAGGTTTTTTATGTTGATGACGGTGATGATGCTTGGAGTGAAGACGGAAGTTCTAAGGTTTGGTGAACAACAAGACACATTCAGACATTTATATTATTTTCATTTCTTATATAACAAACAACTCTTAACTGAATTTGTGTGCTATTTGTGGCAGTCTGGAAGTGACTGCAGTGACCAAGATGTTGAGACTGAAGATTTGTTAAAGGGAAATAAACCCTCTTCGTCTCCTGTTTACAAGAAGCTAATTGCGATTCATGCTGGCAAACCCAAAAAAGGATTAAAGGATGCACTTAAAGTTGAAAAGGACAAAGTTAGACGCCTAAGTTTGGCAGAACAAGCACTTGAAAAGGCTGCAGAAAATCATGGACAGGATGTGGTGAGGTATAGCCGAATTATAGATGTATTTACGCATTAATAATTGAAAAAGAACTGATAAGTAAACAAAAGATTGTTTGCCAGTGTACCCGTACGAACCATACTAAAAAAGGTCATGTGTTGACATGTTATCTAACCACGCTCCGCTTGCGACATCTAATTATATTATGCAAGCAGTAGGAACTTTACCCTCATGCTTTGACTTTGAGTTGTGAATTTGTGTACTTATACGTACTTGTGAATATTTGTGTGTCAGGTTCACAGAGAAGAATATTCTTAGGATTTATCCCAAAGGAACTCGTATTACGTCCTCCAATTACAAGCCGCTAATTTGTTGGCTACATGGAGCTCAGATGGTTGCATTTAATATGCAGGTCAGCATTTGTTTCTACTTCTACAATTTCTCAATCAAGAATTATTATTAGTAAGTTAGTAACTAATGTCTAGATTTCATATATAATGCAGGGATATGGTAGATCACTCTGGTTAATGCATGGAATGTTCAGAGCTAACGGGAATTGTGGTTATGTGAAAAAACCGGATTTTTTGATGTCTAAGAATGAGGTGTTTGATCCAAAAGCAAAGCTTCCACCCAAGACATCCTTAAAGGTTAATGTTATTCAGAATAAAGATACCACCTGCTTTACTTGAAATAATTCTTCTTCTCACATTGTCATGTGTTTCTAACAGGTGAAAATTTATATGGGCGATGGATGGCATTTGGATTTTAAGAAATCTCATTTCGATAAATACTCCCCTCCAGATTTCTACACCAGGGTTGGTATTGCTGGAGCGTCTGTTGATAACATTATGAAAAGGACCAAGATTAAGGACGACAGCTGGACACCTGTCTGGAATGAAGAGTTTACATTTCCATTAGCCGTTCCAGAGTTAGCTTTACTAAGAATTGAAGTGCATGATAGCAACGTGCCTGAAAAAGATACGTTTGCTGGCCAACTGTGCCTGCCTGTTTCAGAGTTGAGGCCAGGAATCCGTGCAATCCCACTATGTAACCGCAAAGGTGATCAATATGCATCAGCAAGGTTACTCATGCGGTTTGAGTTCATATAAAATATGTATTATTAATGTAGACTAGATCATTATTTATTTTTGGAAATCGGGAAAGAATTGTAATATTTCAATTTTGAAATAAAACATCTGTATATATTGTGAAAAAAAAAAATCGATTAAATTTTGTTCAGTAAAAGTACAACTTAGCAATCAAAAGGAGATAAGACACATTATATGGTCCATACCTATATATTACCACATCTCATGTTCTTTCCTGATCCATTTTATTTCCACTTCTAACGTATACAATGATGTTTTATAACTTTTATTGTATGCACATAATATTCTTTGGACAGACAGAGAAGCAAAAGAACAGAATCTAGAATACTTTTCGAATTAGCAATATTAATGAAGTTAGAATGTTTAAAGTATCGTTCCCCTTTTTGATACCATACCCCATTCTTTTATAATCACTGGAAGCAATCTTTTCCATATATTTAGTGTTCCACGCATATATTCATGCATGCGTATTGCCTACTTAAGCCACAGGGAAGATAAATAGCAGAATCGTTGTGCATTGTGTAATTTACTTATTATCTTGTATAGATTATGCAACCTTTTGAAGTATTTGGTTGTTTCTTGAGACATTTTAGGCCAAAAAGGGATGTGCTTCCAGATGATATCAAACAAGTGATTAATAACTATTCGGAAAATGGTAAGATGAACGTTAGAAATCTTAATGATTTCTTGAAAGAAATGCAAGGACAATCTGATGAAGACCCTCATGCCATATTTGAAAAAGCAAAGCATCACAATCTCCTGCACCACAAAGGCCTCGATCTCCTTCAATTTCTCTTTAGCGATTTCAATCACCCTCTTAGTGTAATATTCTTCTAATAGTTTATACTATTATAATTATTATTACACTTCTTGTTTCTTATTAGATTTTCTTTTACTTATCTCAGCCCATTCTTGATGACATGAAATCTCCAATTTCTCATTATTATATATATACCAGCCACAATACTTACTTAACTGGTAACCAGTTCACAAGTGACAGCAGTGTTAGGCCTATCATAAGGGCTCTACAGAAAGGTGTAAGAGGTATTGAGCTGGATCTCTGGCCCAATTCAACCAACACTGATGTAAATGTTTGTCATGGAAGGTATGCAGTTGATTATTTTACGGATAATTGCTTATAAAAGTAACCAACAGTAGTATTAAAAATTGTTGGTTTTTTAAGGCCTAAAATAAGTTACTTGCCCAAAACAGAAATCAAACCGAAGTTGATTATTTTACTAAAATTAGAATCTTAATATGACTAGTTTTTGTATATACCCTTCAATGATTGATATTTTTTTTGTGATTTTGTTTTTCTTTCTATAAAGGACTCTGACCTCCTCTGTTAAACTAAGGAAATGTTTGAACGTTATCAAGGAGTATGCATTCTATTCTTCGGACTATCCAGTTATTATCACTTTTGAAGATCATCTCAACAGAAGTCTACGGGCCAAAGTGGCTATTGTGTGTAAAACTATTAATGCATTCTGTTCATGTTTTATGATGATGATCGGTTTTGAACGTGTGTACCATAGCGATAACTTGTTTCTGAAAGCGTAACTCTTGATGTAGATGGTCAAAAACACATTTGGAGATATGCTGGTTCAACCAAAAAAAGATTCTAAACTTACCAAACTTCCTTCACCTGCCGATCTAAAACGAAAGATTGTCATCTCAACAAAGCCACCAAATGAGTCAATGGAGTCAGAGACTAATACACCTCAAAAGGTAGATTCAATGAAACTATAGTTGTACATAACAATCAACAATGTAGTGTGTGGTAGTTTGATTTGTTGATTCATTTATTGCGGTAGAATGTATCGTTTGCTACAAGTTTCAACTGCTTCCAAAGCAAAGATGATTC
Organism: Helianthus annuus; assembly: GCF_002127325.2. Classification (NCBI taxonomy): domain Eukaryota; kingdom Viridiplantae; phylum Streptophyta; class Magnoliopsida; order Asterales; family Asteraceae; genus Helianthus; species Helianthus annuus. Next base: position 55,567,095 of record NC_035438.2, read on the forward strand.
CGATGAAAACAGTAAGCATGAGGAGATAGAAATGCAGGGTGAAGTCCCTGAATACAGGGATTTAATCGCTATCCATGCGGTCAAACATCAAGGAGACTTGCAGGATTCGCTACGTGTTGACCCAAATAACGTCAGACGTCTTAGCTTGAGTGAACAAGAGCTTGTAGAAGCTTGCAAAGAACATGGACACCAGATTGAGAGGTACATCAGATTCATACAAGAATGATGACGAGTATAACCCGAATCTTTCTTGAATTAAATAAATTTATGTTCAGATTATTAAAATTTTTAATACTGGAAACTACCAATTGAGTGTTAAAGAATAAAGATTTTTTTTGTTCTACACCAGAATAAACATGTTATTTAATAGGCTACATGCATAAACATTACTACTTTTGGTCAAATTTTTATTTTGTTAAAATAGAAATTTGACCGATTTTAGTTATTTTTTTAAGCAAAATGGCCAAGTAAAATGCCATTTTCGTCCCTGAGGTTTGACCAGTTTTACGACTTTCATTCAAAGGTTTGTTTTTCCGCATCTGGATCCAAAAGGTTTGTAATCTTGTCATTTTCATCCGGTTCGTTAACTTCATCCATTTTTCTCCGTTAAATTTTTTGTCAACTGAAAGGGCAATTTTGGTCTTTTTCAGGGGTATTCGGTCTTTTTACATAGAGTGAAAAGACCGAATTGCCCTTTAAGTTAACAAAAAAGACGAAAATACCCCTGACTTAACGGAGAAAAATGGATGGAGTTAACAAGCAAGATGAAAATGGCAAGATTTCAAACCTTTGGATGAAAGTCGCAAAACTGGCCAAACCTCAGGGACGAAATGGCATTTTACTCAAAATGGCCCTTGATATTGTTTCGTAATTGTTAATGATCACGGGCCTAGATTTACGCAGAATAATATACTGAGGGTGTACCCAAAGGGGACACGTCTTGATTCGTCTAATTACAATGCATATCATGGTTGGAAGCATGGAGCACAAATGGTTGCGTTTAACATGCAGGTAGGTGTTTTCGTATGTGTTGCTACCTTTTATAAAAACTCAGATAAGAAAATCCGAAAAGTTTTCAACTATTTACACGCACGATCCCTTGCTTGCAGGGATACGGAAAGAATCTGTGGTTGATGCAAGGTATGTTCAGAGCCAACAAGGGTTGTGGCTATGTCAAGAAACCGAAGTTTTTATGTGAGGGTGATCCAACATTTTATCCTCATGAAGTCAAGAAAATTTTGAAGGTTGGTTGAAAATTTTTAAGTACAAAAACAAACACCGGTGTCCATTTCCATGCCCGTATATTGACTCTGTGTGCGCGCGCGTGTGTTACTGAACAGGTTAAAGTTTACATGGGAGAAGGATGGCATTTGGAGTTTCATCATGCTCACTTTGATTACTGTTCCCCACCAGACTTCTATGCAAAAGTGAGCACAATGATTTGAAATGCTAAACTGCAATTAAGCCTGATAAAATGGGTCGGGTTGGGTAAAAGGTCAAAACGGGTTAGGATTAAAACGGGCTGTTTTAAAAAAAGTATCAGTTTAGTGGTGGTCACCAAAATGGTTCACCTTGAAATGGGTCATTTTAGGAAGAAATTTTATGTTTGAGTAAAATGCCATTTTCATCCCTGAGGTTGTTAGATATATTTATTAAACTTAGTTATGTTAATCATGTATTTATTCGGATTTACTAAGTAGGATAATTATGTATTATAAGTACTCGAACGATTAGATGATAGGAGGGTGCATTGGCTGATGATAAGCGGGTAAATGATTTCGAATAACTGCTGGAGGCAGTTACCCGCCAAAAACAACCGCCAAACAATGCATATATATATTGTATTACCGGCAATATGTCCGGCTATCAAGACATTCTTACTGTCGTTTGAATTGTCCATTAACATCATCACATATCATTCATCCTTTCAAATAATGCCTATTCAATTCGGTTCAATCGTGCATGATCATATGAATCCAGTCAACAACTCCGCTGCACAAATGCCTTCTGATCCCCAACATAGTGGTATCAGAGCGGAAACGGGGAAGAAGAAGGTTGAAATCAAATCATCATCCACTGTGTTGCCTTGTCAACACTGCACGGATGAAATGAAGAATAATAACAAGCGATTTCAACGTGAGAAAACATGCTTTTACTGCCATCAACCAGGGCATCAAATCTACTCGTGTAACAAGAAAGAAACAGATGAAGCGACGCAGTTGATCCGGCAAGCGGTGAACATGGGAATACAGAATCAAGGGAGAGATAGTAGTAATCATCAAGAGATGATTGTAGTGGGTACCGAAGGAGGGCTATGGAGCGATATTTGGTACGTTAGTTCTGTTATTAAACACCATATGGCTGGAAATTTAAACGTATTCAAACGTATAAAACATATTATCGGGGTTGATACACAATCCGGGGAAAACAATTTTCTGTTTACACGTGGGGTTGGATCGGTTGAAATCAAAACTGGAAACGAAACTATGAGAATTCAAAGTGTTTTCTATTCTCCGGAATTAGACCGAAATGTTTTGAGCATGGATCAATTAACAATGCAAGGATTCACTGTTAACAAGAACGGTGATACTTGTAAAATTTATCCGATGTTCTCTATTCCGGTTGATAATTCCGTGAACGATGCTAGTGGGTTGACGAAGGAGGAAGAAATTGGGTTAAAAGAAAAACAGGGTATCATTAAAGAAAGTATGTATGATAATGAATTCAAGGAAAGATATTTGAATTCGTATTTCGAAGAACTGGATCTATCGTCACAAGAACCCGACTGGACTATGATGATCGTTAAAGAGATGGAATTCCATGAATTCGCTGACTGCAAATCATTTCTGGATTTGCTTGATGATCGAGAATTTGTGTTTAAATACAAACACATGTTGGAGATGAAATTTGAGGAAATGGTCAAATGGTTCCTGTATGATTATATGGGATTAACCACAAGACCGCTTCCACCATTTGCTCCAAACAAGAAGAGGATAAACTTGTTAAGTTTATACATACTGGTGGCAATCGACGGTGGATACAAGGAAGTCACTACGGAAAATTTGTGGCCTGCAATTGCAAAGGATCTAGGATTTGATTACGATGATGGAGATTACATGAGGGTCATTTATGCCATGTATCTTGATATCCTAGAATACTATTATAAATACAAAACAACACAAGGGAATGTGCAGGACAAGAAGGTAGTGCATGAAGAAGGAGGGTCATCCACCGGTTTTCACAGAGAAGCAAGAAGTGCAGATAACGGTTACTCACAATCTGCTGTTTCAGGACAAGTTGCACTCTTCGCTGGAGTTGATGACGATGATTGGAATCAAGGAAAGAAAAGAAAGCGGTTTAACTTTAACTATGCTAGATGGGCAGTCGAAGAAGCAAACCGGAGTGTGATGGAGCAAACTTTTAAACATAACCAAGTTTAAGGGGGTTATGTTAGATATATTTATTAAACTTAGTTATGTTAATCATGTATTTATTCGGATTTACTAAGTAGGATAATTATGTATTATAAGTACTCGAACGATTAGATGATAGGAGGGTGCATTGGCTGATGATAAGCGGGTAAATGATTTCGAATAACTGCTGGAGGCAGTTACCCGCCAAAAACAACCGCCAAACAATGCATATATATATTGTATTACCGGCAATATGTCCGGCTATCAAGACATTCTTACTGTCGTTTGAATTGTCCATTAACATCATCACATATCATTCATCCTTTCAAATAATGCCTATTCAATTCGGTTCAATCGTGCATGATCATATGAATCCAGTCAACAACTCCGCTGCACAAATGCCTTCTGATCCCCAACATAGTGGTATCAGAGCGGAAACGGGGAAGAAGAAGGTTGAAATCAAATCATCATCCACTGTGTTGCCTTGTCAACACTGCACGGATGAAATGAAGAATAATAACAAGCGATTTCAACGTGAGAAAACATGCTTTTACTGCCATCAACCAGGGCATCAAATCTACTCGTGTAACAAGAAAGAAACAGATGAAGCGACGCAGTTGATCCGGCAAGCGGTGAACATGGGAATACAGAATCAAGGGAGAGATAGTAGTAATCATCAAGAGATGATTGTAGTGGGTACCGAAGGAGGGCTATGGAGCGATATTTGGTACGTTAGTTCTGTTATTAAACACCATATGGCTGGAAATTTAAACGTATTCAAACGTATAAAACATATTATCGGGGTTGATACACAATCCGGGGAAAACAATTTTCTGTTTACACGTGGGGTTGGATCGGTTGAAATCAAAACTGGAAACGAAACTATGAGAATTCAAAGTGTTTTCTATTCTCCGGAATTAGACCGAAATGTTTTGAGCATGGATCAATTAACAATGCAAGGATTCACTGTTAACAAGAACGGTGATACTTGTAAAATTTATCCGATGTTCTCTATTCCGGTTGATAATTCCGTGAACGATGCTAGTGGGTTGACGAAGGAGGAAGAAATTGGGTTAAAAGAAAAACAGGGTATCATTAAAGAAAGTATGTATGATAATGAATTCAAGGAAAGATATTTGAATTCGTATTTCGAAGAACTGGATCTATCGTCACAAGAACCCGACTGGACTATGATGATCGTTAAAGAGATGGAATTCCATGAATTCGCTGACTGCAAATCATTTCTGGATTTGCTTGATGATCGAGAATTTGTGTTTAAATACAAACACATGTTGGAGATGAAATTTGAGGAAATGGTCAAATGGTTCCTGTATGATTATATGGGATTAACCACAAGACCGCTTCCACCATTTGCTCCAAACAAGAAGAGGATAAACTTGTTAAGTTTATACATACTGGTGGCAATCGACGGTGGATACAAGGAAGTCACTACGGAAAATTTGTGGCCTGCAATTGCAAAGGATCTAGGATTTGATTACGATGATGGAGATTACATGAGGGTCATTTATGCCATGTATCTTGATATCCTAGAATACTATTATAAATACAAAACAACACAAGGGAATGTGCAGGACAAGAAGGTAGTGCATGAAGAAGGAGGGTCATCCACCGGTTTTCACAGAGAAGCAAGAAGTGCAGATAACGGTTACTCACAATCTGCTGTTTCAGGACAAGTTGCACTCTTCGCTGGAGTTGATGACGATGATTGGAATCAAGGAAAGAAAAGAAAGCGGTTTAACTTTAACTATGCTAGATGGGCAGTCGAAGAAGCAAACCGGAGTGTGATGGAGCAAACTTTTAAACATAACCAAGTTTAAGGGGGTTATGTTAGATATATTTATTAAACTTAGTTATGTTAATCATGTATTTATTCGGATTTACTAAGTAGGATAATTATGTATTATAAGTACTCGAACGATTAGATGATAGGAGGGTGCATTGGCTGATGATAAGCGGGTAAATGATTTCGAATAACTGCTGGAGGCAGTTACCCGCCAAAAACAACCGCCAAACAATGCATATATATATTGTATTACCGGCAATATGTCCGGCTATCAAGACATTCTTACTGTCGTTTGAATTGTCCATTAACATCATCACATATCATTCATCCTTTCAAATAATGCCTATTCAATTCGGTTCAATCGTGCATGATCATATGAATCCAGTCAACAACTCCGCTGCACAAATGCCTTCTGATCCCCAACATAGTGGTATCAGAGCGGAAACGGGGAAGAAGAAGGTTGAAATCAAATCATCATCCACTGTGTTGCCTTGTCAACACTGCACGGATGAAATGAAGAATAATAACAAGCGATTTCAACGTGAGAAAACATGCTTTTACTGCCATCAACCAGGGCATCAAATCTACTCGTGTAACAAGAAAGAAACAGATGAAGCGACGCAGTTGATCCGGCAAGCGGTGAACATGGGAATACAGAATCAAGGGAGAGATAGTAGTAATCATCAAGAGATGATTGTAGTGGGTACCGAAGGAGGGCTATGGAGCGATATTTGGTACGTTAGTTCTGTTATTAAACACCATATGGCTGGAAATTTAAACGTATTCAAACGTATAAAACATATTATCGGGGTTGATACACAATCCGGGGAAAACAATTTTCTGTTTACACGTGGGGTTGGATCGGTTGAAATCAAAACTGGAAACGAAACTATGAGAATTCAAAGTGTTTTCTATTCTCCGGAATTAGACCGAAATGTTTTGAGCATGGATCAATTAACAATGCAAGGATTCACTGTTAACAAGAACGGTGATACTTGTAAAATTTATCCGATGTTCTCTATTCCGGTTGATAATTCCGTGAACGATGCTAGTGGGTTGACGAAGGAGGAAGAAATTGGGTTAAAAGAAAAACAGGGTATCATTAAAGAAAGTATGTATGATAATGAATTCAAGGAAAGATATTTGAATTCGTATTTCGAAGAACTGGATCTATCGTCACAAGAACCCGACTGGACTATGATGATCGTTAAAGAGATGGAATTCCATGAATTCGCTGACTGCAAATCATTTCTGGATTTGCTTGATGATCGAGAATTTGTGTTTAAATACAAACACATGTTGGAGATGAAATTTGAGGAAATGGTCAAATGGTTCCTGTATGATTATATGGGATTAACCACAAGACCGCTTCCACCATTTGCTCCAAACAAGAAGAGGATAAACTTGTTAAGTTTATACATACTGGTGGCAATCGACGGTGGATACAAGGAAGTCACTACGGAAAATTTGTGGCCTGCAATTGCAAAGGATCTAGGATTTGATTACGATGATGGAGATTACATGAGGGTCATTTATGCCATGTATCTTGATATCCTAGAATACTATTATAAATACAAAACAACACAAGGGAATGTGCAGGACAAGAAGGTAGTGCATGAAGAAGGAGGGTCATCCACCGGTTTTCACAGAGAAGCAAGAAGTGCAGATAACGGTTACTCACAATCTGCTGTTTCAGGACAAGTTGCACTCTTCGCTGGAGTTGATGACGATGATTGGAATCAAGGAAAGAAAAGAAAGCGGTTTAACTTTAACTATGCTAGATGGGCAGTCGAAGAAGCAAACCGGAGTGTGATGGAGCAAACTTTTAAACATAACCAAGTTTAAGGGGGTTATGTTAGATATATTTATTAAACTTAGTTATGTTAATCATGTATTTATTCGGATTTACTAAGTAGGATAATTATGTATTATAAGTACTCGAACGATTAGATGATAGGAGGGTGCATTGGCTGATGATAAGCGGGTAAATGATTTCGAATAACTGCTGGAGGCAGTTACCCGCCAAAAACAACCGCCAAACAATGCATATATATATTGTATTACCGGCAATATGTCCGGCTATCAAGACATTCTTACTGTCGTTTGAATTGTCCATTAACATCATCACATATCATTCATCCTTTCAAATAATGCCTATTCAATTCGGTTCAATCGTGCATGATCATATGAATCCAGTCAACAACTCCGCTGCACAAATGCCTTCTGATCCCCAACAGAGGTTTGGCCACTTTTGCGACTTTCATCCAAAGGTTTGTTTCTCCGCATCTAGATCCAGAAGGTTTAAAATCTTGTCATTTTCATCCGACTCGTTAACTCCATCCATTTTTAGACATTTTTTGTGATGAGTAAAAGGTGGGGAGAAAGTTAAGAGATGTGGATCTTTATTTCTTATAATGTATTTTATTATAATAAAGAATGTCTAAAAAGACAGAAATGTCCCTCATTTAAAGGAGAAAAATGGATGGAGTTAATGAGTCGAATGAAAAGGGCAAGATTTCAAACCTTTTGGATCCAGATGCGGAAAAACAAACATTTGGATGAAAGTCGCAAAAGTGGCAAACCTCAGGGACGAAAATGGCATTTTACTCTTTATTTATAAATCAAGATGGGTTCAATTTTAGAGGACGTTTAAAAAATGAAAAAGATTCTGTAGTTGATATTTTATACTTGTAGGTGGGAATTGCTGGATATGAGGAAGATAAAACTCCAAGAATGTATAAGACTAAGTCCATTGAGGATGATTGGTGGCCGATATGGGATGAGGTGTTTGAATTTCCAATAAGAGTCCCAGAATTGGCTTTGTTAAGGATTGAGGTTAAAGATAATGATACTACAAAGAAACACGAGTTCGGAGGCCAAACTTGCCTGCCTGTTTCCGAGTTGAGATCTGGCATACGTTGCGTCCCTTTGTACAATAGAAAAGGCGAAAAGTACAAGTTCATAAAGCTTCTCATGCACTTTGAATTCACAGTTCCCATTAGTGATACTTAGATCATCTGCTACTTGCTAAAACCACATCCATTGGATTCAATTCATCTTTGATTATGTTCAACTAGTTAGTACTAATCAATGGGACCATGCAATATAGTTTAGTTCAAATTGATATATCAAAAAGAAGCTTAAACAATTTCCAAAGAAAGGTTTTTGCTTACTTAATATTACTTTAATAAAAAAAAACAAACAAATACCGATGTTACCAAACAAAACCTAAGAGAACAAACTTAACAAAAACTCTATATCATAACTAAATATCCAATCATTACTAACTTAGCAAAAGATTATCGACAGATTTTCCGCCAGCAAAGAATTCTTATAGAAAACCACATTCGGGCTTACTCATGTCAGGTGTCCATTAGTAATCATTTGGTGATAGTCTTTTACTCTAGGTTATGGTGTGACAAACAACCAACCTTTTTTTACACTTTCCTTTTTTTGAGTTTAAACTGGATTCCATTAGTGTTGATTACCGAAGCCCGAAGGTAGCGTCTAAAAGTGACAAGCCGTCAATGATCCTCATTTGCCTAGTAGTGTACGAAATTGTAAAAAAAAAAATTAGTGAAAGAAAGATGTTACAAATATTCATATTGTTTTAGAGGCTTTTCCCAACGTTATCAAAATTGGGGTATTATAACATCATATCATGCAATTAACAAGAAAAATGTCTCAATGATTTTTTTTGTTTAGAAAAATTCCTAAAGAGAGAAAACTACATAAAGTATCAATAATCATACTTCTAAGTCATCTTGAAAAATAAATCACAAAATTTTGGGTTTTCATTGTCTCTTTTTTCCAATCATATCATCGTCCGTTTGATAGTAAACAATATCACCAACGTCACTAACAAAATGGTCTTGTCGAATGCTTCTCGTCAAGTTATTTATCAAATGTACCGGTATCAATCCAGACTTTTTAGGCTCTCGATAGTACTTCCCGAGCACTGGCTTAGCTGCCTTTGTCTGCACAACCCATACACACAATGTCACAACCAGACCATAAAAATATGTACGTGTGACACAAATAATACTTACAGCTTCGATTAAATGGTAATGCGGGATTTGAGGGAAGAGGTGATGAATGACATGAGTGCCGATGTCATGGTGAATGTTGTTAAGTAATCCATAATCGCGATCTACTGTCGTAAGCCCTCCCCTTAAATAATTCCATTCCTGTTCAAATCTATCTCGTTAAAATTATGAAACCAAACTTGAACGGAAAAACATAAACATTGGTTATTTTAAATAAGTTAGTACCTTGCCACGGTACCAAGGAAGCTTCTGCTCGTAACCATGGTGATGCAAATATGTTACTATATCCAACCAAGCTATAAAAATCTGTAGAGAGAAAGATGATACCGAAATGAGTCTGATAAAAGTAACAAGCGTACCCAAGCGTACTTGTTGAGTTCGCTTACAGGGTTAATGAACTGCTTAGAAGTAACAAGAAGTTCCAAAAACACAGTGACTATCATAATAGTTCCTAAACCACCTTTAACTAATACAAAAAAAAAAAAAAGTTGTATTGCTTTTATAAAGGTTCAAAAACTTAATCATAGTGTACATCGTACAATTGAAATGGTACCAAAATGAGTCTGATAAAAGTCGAGTAATTAATTAAAGAAACCAAAATGTTGATGATACAACTAATTTAAATTTTAATTATTTGTTGTTTTATCTTATGTATGTGGTATCAAAAAAAAACTCATAATTTAAATCTTATGTTGTTAGTTTAACCTACTCCCTCTAGACAGTGGCGGACCCAGAAATTATTTTCTTGGTGTGTGAACGAAGGGTTCAACCAAATTTTCAAGGGGTGCAGTCGGGATTTTTACCTCGAAAATACACTAAATTTTTTTTTCAAGGAGGGCGCCCACCCACCCAAGCTAAAGCTTGGGTCCGCCAATGCCTCTAGATTAGATTATCCATTGGGGTGAATTTCAGTCGTTTAAACATCTCCTAATGGTATAAGTCACTAAAAACAATAGGAAACTTACGAAATAAGGAACGCCATAAAGGTTGAACAAGAGGAGTGGTCCTACAAGATTGGCCAAATAGACAAGCAAAACAACCATTACTCCCCAACATATGGTAGATGTCACAATATAATGTCTCTCATCCGGTGAGAATAACTCGCTATAGGGGTTGAAATGTGATCCACTCTTCCCCGGGCTCCTCTTCATCTGCGCGCGCAAAAACACATTTCCATCTATTTTACCTTGATCCATTAAACAATACAATACAATATAATGCAATACAAATGTGTTTGTTCTCACGAGGTAAAGTGGATACGCGAACATCGGGAAAGGGATTTTGAATCTAAAGAACTTTGTTTTAGCATCTAACCCCTTGTATGTCTTCTCAGGAATCTAAAAATCATGAAAATAATTATTACTCAACTCGTCTTAGTGCATTATTTTGCATAACATAGTCCTTTATTATTTTCATAACTAAGACTCGATGATATTGCAAAACATAGCATTTAATATTACCGGAACCCATGATTCATCGTTCTCCACATGCCCATGGTTCTGATGGTGTGTCCTATGACTTATTCGCCTGTAAAGCATTGTATATTAGTTGTACATCGTACCGAAACAGGGGTAAAAATGTAATTTGTACTTACCAGCCATGGTAAGGTACAAGAATTGAAGAATGCAAAAAGTGCCCCACAATATTGTTAAGGGTTGAACTGTTGGAAAAACTTCCATGTCCACTGTCAAAAAACACATGGGTACATACAAACATGAGTACTAGCTCTTTTACTAATTAAAACAATATTATTTTTATTATTTTCCTTAATAAAATTACTTTTTTAGAAAGAGACAACAGAAAAGAGAACTCTGACTCTCCTATTAAAAAGATTTGATTCTGTTAATGTTTATTTTATTCGTATCTTTGTCCGGTATTAATATGAAGATTTAAAACCGGTTCAGAAACATTTTGTAACCAGGAATCCAAACCGGAAACGTATTGAAATTGGTTTGGCAAGAACCGTTTGTTATCGGGTTGGGAACCCTTTCGTTAAAAGCGGTTTGGAACTAGTTAAAACCGAACCTAACCAATCAAAAACCAGAACTGGTTAAGAACCAAACCGATCCTTTACCACTTGGAAACAAGATTGGGGAAAAACTAATTTTGACATTTCTTTACCCAAACCGGAACTAGCTTGGGAAAATAAACAAGTATAGGGCGGATTTAGTGTAATTTTTAGACAAAAATCTAGATCGTCCCCTTTAAAAGTTCGGTTAACTCCTCCGATTAGCATCTAGAAGATAAATATTGTGTTCCCCACTAATTGTACACCTCTATATTGATAATTCCTATTAATTGATTAAATAAATATTAAACAATAGTTATAGGATTTTGAAAGTGTAAGCAACTAAGCATGTGGGTATGGATTTATTATTTTCTATTTAAAATAACTAAAAAATATATCAAAAGAAATAAAAATTTGTACCAATCATGACCAAGAACAAAGAGTGCCCAAAACATTGTGCCTTGAGCAACCCAATAGAGTGGCCAGAAAACCCAAGTAAAGTTCTTCAAGTACACAGCAAGAGCAACCAAAGAGGAAATGACCAAAATGTCCCTAAGGACATATGCCAATGACCTCCATGAATTCTTGACCCAACAATGTTTAGGGATGGCAGCTCTGATCTCAGCCACCCTGAATGGAGGAGGGGCAGAAGGGTCAAATCCCATATCATCTTCCTCACCTCCATTAACAATAGCCACCCCTTCATCTTCTTGAATCTTTCTTCCATTTGCAGATGGAATAGCCATTGTTACACTTGTTTTTTTTTTTCCTTCTTTGGACCTATGTTTACATTCAAGGGTATTTTAGGAAATACACAACATTTATTGCCATTAAATAGATTTAATTTCAAAGATCAGATATTAATGGAAATAAGAGATTGTAACGTTGTAGAAATAATTGTGTGTGTCAATGTTATTAATTAATTTTTTTATTAACATTATATTAGTGTTCACTATCATGATGTCAATTGTCAAAAGAAATCATTCTTCTTCAAAAGAGAAATAATATAATATTTTTGGTACATTTTTGATGGAATCAAAACCTTATTATAAATTATAAAGTATTTATAAATAAGTATTTATTTATCTATATATTTGGGTTAGGATCATGAAACAAAAATGATTAATTATAACAAATTATGAAGGAAAAAAGGGTTTTTTTCAAGATTTCATGATCGAATAAAACCGACTATATACATGGGCACGAATATTTTGATTAAGTTAAGTAACGAGGTAAAGAACATGAAGGGATAGATAGAAATGTACCTCGTTTAAAGTGTCTTTTCAATATCTGAAACTAACTCGTCGTTATACGAGCAACATGGTTATATATACCTAACGAAAGCGAGTAAACAAATCCATGAAAATCGTATACGATAATTTCAAAAACGCGAAACAAATACAAATATCCTTACCACTTAGCAAAATATGAAGAGAACGGTGCTAGAACATCATATGTAAATAAATAAAGCATAAAAAACTAGTAAAATCAGTTAGAACCATGTTATATATAAGTCCTTCATGGAAAGAGGAGATGGAAATGTTTTTATGAGGGAGAAATTATTTTTCGGAGATCTAACTACATTGAAGGAGATGATACTTACTAAATGAAGAAAAGTAAACATAAATACATCATTTTTAAATTTTGCATTTTAATTAAAACTCGACTTGTTCAATCGTTATTATTATTTTAGTTTTTTACAAGAATATGTGAAGAAAATAAGATAGTCTTTCATATATGGAAACTTGCTTTTTTTAACAGCAAATTTGGATCATTAACGGATCACTGAGTATTATCGTGCCATTAACGGAACCACCCGATCATATTCATCTCCATTAGGCTATAATGTCTATACACCAATTTAGGAGGAAACCCAATAAATCTGGGAAACTCGTTTTTTTATTAGTAACTTTTATTTTGGAGTTAATTTATTGGTTAAAATAACATTGGTTTCGAATCATTATAAATGAATTTAATTGGAAATGAATACTATTGGCAAATAATTGTAAGTTTTGTTAAATTGTGGTGAATAATATGTGTTTATGTAAAAGATTTTATATGAAGTTTTTGACCATATGTTTAGAAAGTATAAGGTGCTGTTTGTTTTTTAAGAGGTAAAAGGTCTGCAGTTTGCGCACTATATCTGCAAACATCTGCAGGAGAAGAGGTGGACCAAAGGTCTGCAGTCTGTAAGGAGAAGACTGTTTGCTTTTTTTACTTCTACAAAAACCCTTGTTCTCTTCTCACAACCATGGTTGTAAAACAAGGTTTCCAAGGCCGAGTACTCTCCGAGTAGTCGCTACAAGGCAGGCTGCCGAGGCGACTTTCTTTGACTCCGCCTAATTACTCGGAGTCGGTCAAACGCAGTCAACCTCGGCCAGAATTGGATCTAAAAGGTCAACTCGGGCCAAGTTTGACTTACTTAATAATATAACATAATTTCTATGCCTATCATGTTAAAGAATTAATATCATTTTCATGTATTTTGTTATAAATATTATTAAATTTGTGTTATTTGACATATATTTAATCTCCAAAAAGTAATTTCTTTATAATTTAACATGTCGGAGTACTCCCCGAGTACTCTCCGCATAGACCGAGTACTCTCAACTCCCCGGTCGACCGACTAGGGAGCGCCTAGCGACTTTTGCAACCATGCTCACAACACACAACACAACACCTCTCTCTCTCTCTACCTTCATCTACCACCACAACCATCCGCCACCACCCCCTCCACCGTCCACCTGCCACCACCACAACCATCCGCCACCACCCCCTCCACCGTCCACCTGCCACCACCACAACCAACAACCACCGTCAAGAGAGAGAGATCGACAGAGAGAGGGAGACGTCGGAGAGAGAGAGAGAGAGAGAAAGAGGGAGACGTCGGAGAGAGAGAGAGACACATGAGAGAGAGAGAGACGCAGGAGAGAGAAACAGAGCCGACCACCACTCCTTGGTGGCGACACTTGACGATTGCGGCGGCGGCGGAGGAGGTGGTGTCGGAGGTGGAGGTGGTGACAGAGGAGGTGGTGTCGGCTGGAGGGAGAATAGGAGAAGAGGTTTGAAGACTTGGGTTGATGTCTGCGTAGGGAAGAGGTGGGAAAGCTGTTTTTAGTGAGAAGCTCTTCAAGAAAACAAACAAGCCGCAGGACCCAAAGGTCTGCGCACGTCTGCGCGACGCAGGCATAAGTGCTCAGAAGAGCTTTTGCCAAAAAAACAAACACCACCTAAATGAATCGTCTAGGATTGTGATTGCTTCAGTTCAATGAGTTAACTTTATATTTATTACTTTTTACCATATGTTTAGAAAGTAGAAATGAAGCGTTTTATTAGGATTGTGATTGCTTCAATTCACTGAGTTAACTTTTTATATTTATTAAATAAATGGGAGAAAGGTTTTTTTTAGTTTCCTTAAGGAATTGGCTGAAAATATAAAATGCAGTATTGTTTTCCTTGATAAATTATAATAATCCTAATTTCTTAAAATTTATATAAAGGTTATAATATCATTTCCATTTTTTTAAAGTAACTGTTTTTAGAAAATTCCATGTGCATATATGGTTTTTGAAGTTCGGTCTTCAACCTCTCCCTGAACCTACCAATGGCTTTGATATTGTTAGGATTTTACACAGATGGTTGTTGTTTTATTGACTATAGAGATATATATTTTTTCCTAGATTTAATCATATCAATAATAAACTACATTTATTGTCACGAGTTACATAACATTATGGCCCTGTATCGACTTTAATTTATGTATCCGTTTTATTCAATCAAAATTTGTATTGTACACGATAATCGTTAAGGTATAACCTTTCGTTCATGTACCAACAAAATGTACTTTATCAATTGTCCCTTATTATATTGTACACGATAACCGTTAAGGTGCGACCTTTTGTTCATGTACCAACAAAATATACTTTATCTATTGTACCATATTATAAGCGCGAGTTTGGTTTGCATATTATATATATGCATTCCAACTGTCTAATTATGACATGAGGTAAAACCATAAATGTGACATTCGTGGCAAAACCAGGTAAACCCTAATCGATACGCACGGCTTACACGATTAACAAAACGATAAAATCATGCCTCGGATGAATCCGAGGGCACGTTATAGTTAACATATGAACTGTAATAGTTAACATGATGATATTGGGGGATTTTAGTGCAAAAAATAGGTTAAACAGAAGGATTTTCGGTTAACAACGCATTAACGGTTAAACACGAACAGACGTGTCGTAAACGATTCCAGGGGCACGAAATTACATAGATATGATCTATAGACTATAACATAGGGTCATTGATGCCTTATCACTTAGCAAACATGTTAAATGAAGTAGATTTCGGTTAACAAAACGCCTTTAGTTTTAACGCGTACGATATTAACCAAACAAGCATTGTACCATTAGTCAACCCTAAAAACACTTGTAGAACATTAATATAATGTATTTCAAGCAAATACATGAAAGCGTTCGGTTTTTTGCTAAAGATGGGTTCGTACAGGGCCGGCCCAAGGGTAAGCCAAATGAGGCTTGGGCCTTGGGCCACCAAAACTATAGGGCCTCCACAATTTGATGAAACCACAGTCCATTTATAAAAGATTTAGGGTGTGAGTTATCAACAGATTGATGGTTGGTAGTGTAGTGGTTTTGTGTATGTATGGATGTTGGTGCGACCCGGGTTCGAATCCTTGGTTCAGCAATTTTTTTCCTTGTTTTTAAATTTCAACACAATCTTTCAAATTTAACTTTCAATTACATACATATTTTCGGAATAATTACACTTGGGCCCTTCAAGTTTAACTTTCAATTACATACATATTTTTGGGAAAAAGGCCATAAGATTTTACTTCGCCTTAGGCCACCAAAATGGTTGAGCCGGCCCTGGGTTCGTATTTTAAAAACATGAAAAACCGCGTGAAAAACGCGTTATTTCACGACCGTTTACCGATCCAGGGGCGCGTTTAACGCCTGATAATTATCCGAAACACAAAATATCAATCATACTTATAAAATATCATCAATTTCCACATTTTGACTAGTCAAAGGGATTAGTAGACCCTTCTGAGTTCTAATCGGCCCTAAAAGGGCATTACTTTCTCATTGTTCCCTTTTTTTAAACAAGTTAAAACACTTTCTCTAAGCCTTAAACTTCTGCTCTTACAAATTCCCAGCAAAATGTAACATCCCATATATATTTATTGAATTATAACGCAACACGTGTCCAAACTCTCCATGTAATTCCGATTTGTGGAAGGAGAGATACCAAATACGTCAAAACATGGAATAGAATAAAGTCCAAGAACTAAATATGCAAAAATCCCAAAATTCCATATTTGAAGGTCCCTTACGGACCGTAAAGGGGTTTAAAATTGTAAGGTGGTGAAAACACCCCCTACGGACCGTAAGCCACCTCTTACGGTCTGTAAGAGGTGCGCTGACAGCAGATTGTTGTTGATAGTTTTCCAGCCTGCTCTCTTACCACTCATCTCATGATCTTTGCAACTTATCACCTCAATTCAACACCTGGGAGGACACCAAGCATCCCATAGACACCTCAGCTCACACTTGGCATGCTCTAGGAGCTTGGGAATTGTTATCACTCTCATCTGAAACTATTCCTTGGAGCTTCTCTGAAGTTTAGGAGCAGCTTCCTTGTGTTCTTAGTAATTCCTCAAGTTTGGTAAGTCATTCTCCCTTGGTCAGTTTCATTAATTTAATTAGTTTTCAACTGAAAGTCAAACAATTTGACTTTTCGTTTGACTTTCAGTTCTGACCACTATGGTAAAGTCAAAGTTCGTAACGAACTTTCCTACTTGATCATAATAATGAAGGTATGAATCCCATGCGATCATACCCTACGACAATCACGTTAAGTAGGCGAAATGATGAGTCGAGCATGTTATATATAAAAGTCAAAACTATAAAATATGCATTTTGCAATAATTAAACTTTTAACTATCTAAACCAATTGTTTTGACATCATATCAGTTTTTATAGACTTATAAAACATATTTTGACATTCTCAACTCATCATACTCAGTTTAGCACTCATTCTTATGTCGAAAGTCAAGCGGTTTAATTTTGCTTTGACTTTCGATTTTGGACCATTTAGTCTACTTTAGAACCCAATCAAGGCATGTTATGTGACTATAGTATTATATGGAATAACCCTCTGATGTTATACCTTTTGGTCATATTATTTGAAGGGTAAATTGACGAGTCAACTTTATATACTTTTAATAATGTCAAAAACGTCCTTTTTGGCGTAGAAATGGTTTCAAATCTAAATGGCATATAATTTGACCTCAATACTGATCATACCATGTTTTAAAATATGTTTGGACATAACAGACTCGTCATAAACCTATTTGACTCCCGATTCCGTATTTGCGCACATGACTAGTTTAATACATGTAAAATATATAAACTAATCGAATTGGGTTTACACCTTTTAAAATCATTCCAAATCAGAATGTTTGGTTAACTAACTGATATTCAACGAGGCTTCGCACTCGGAAGGGTATAAACGACATTCTAGCCGGTCAACGCTTAATCGAGCGAAACCAGATACAATTCTAAGTAACGAGTCAAGTAATGTAACTTACTAAATGACTCGTGAACATTCTAACGAATATATAAATTTGTTTCATTCTGTACTATAGAGCCTTCCAGATAATCGTACTTAGGATATACAACTTGAATTACGGCTTTGCTTCAAAGACTTATTTAACAGTTTCATTGCTAGCAAAGGTAAATACTCTTAGCCTAATTTTATTTGAAAACTTAGGATATGGCATTAGCCACTTGGAGCGAGGATTATATAAATGGGAAAATTCTTTCATAAATATAAGAATCTGGTTTAATCCGTATTGCTTGAAAACATTAAACATTGGAGGTAGTGGTACCGTGTCCACTAGGAAGACCATATAACATAAGCGCAGGGCAGTAGGCATACTCCCAGAAGACGTTATATTAAAGGCGGTGTGTACCATAATCACATACTGGCATATATTTCTGGTACCCAGTTGTATTGACAAGAATGTAAAACTGAAGACAAGAAATTTATCCCAAGAAATACTAAATGATTAACCCACAGGTTATCATAATATATATCAAATAATTTTTGAAAATGATTTTAAAATGAGACATCTAATTGTATTTACCAGTGAAAACTGACGTATTTTCAAAAGATTAAACTGCATGTAACGAACCCTGAATATAGGGTGGAATGGTTCAGTCAAAGGAAAAACTTTGGAATTTGCGACTCCACTGCTTAAAGGCATATGATATCCTAAGCTCACTTTATATCTGATCCTACTTGTGGGATATTGTATCGAACACTTACTATAAATTTTATTTAATAAATTTCAAACTTTTATGTTATTACTTTACCATTCTATCTTCCGCTACATACTTGTGAAACTGTTATCAATCGTTATGCATAAACCTACCAACCGGGTCCACCGGATATTGGGGTGTGACACAAACCCAAGCCAAGGATTAAGGTATAATAGTGTTTATGATGGTATTTTTTATGGATTTTTCATACTAAAAGTCGTGTTTAACAAAAAGGATTATCTTGATTCTTTATGGCCTTGATTCTTTATAGCATGAGAATGATACACCAAAAATTCGGGATCCATTGGCTAACCCTAGATATGATTTTAAAAATCATGAATTATAGAACTTTCGATAATCGAAAACACTATTTAGAAAATTCAATTGGACTTGAAAATTTTACATGGAGTGTCTAGACATACAGGGACACTGTAGTAAAAAAATTGAGAATTTTCGAAAGTCGGATGCTATTATTTGCCAATTTATCGGTTAGACGGTGGTTTAAAACGAAATTACTAATTATAATAAATAAGTTAATACCTTTTGGAAATAATTTTATGTAACACCTTGAAAATTTGTGTCCAATAAAGTATAAACACGTGTCATAAGCTCTGAACGTGAGAAAGAATACTTTGGAGGGACTAAAGTTGACAAACGGGGAAACTATGTGAATATAAGGGTCCAAAGTGTCAACAATGGATAAATATATTCCAAAATAGCCCTACATAAGGTTTATACCTTCCAACGAATAAATCATGGATCATACGAAGCTAAACATGAAAGAAAGTGAGGAATTACAAACTACAGGGGCTAAAAGCGTCAACATGTGCAAAGTATACCTCTGAGTGACCTTTTGGCAGACCCGAAGCTTTGTAACGATAAAATATACTCACTAGAATATGTGGTTAAAATTTCATAAAGTTTCGTTATCGTATGAGAAAGTTATGATCAAATTCGTGTTCGAGGGGTTAAAAGCGTCAACATTGAATTCTATGGCCTTATGAGTGGTTACAAGGTTGGTCAAGGACTTAACCAAGTTAGTAAAAGTCCCAAGGCCCTTAAAAATAAGGTTAAGAGGTCAAAAGTGCAAAAACAAAGCTTAAAACCACGTTACAAAGGACCAGGGACCAAAAGTGCAAACTTTGAAACTTGTTTGGCAGGTTATACAGGTCAGGCGGCCCGCATTAGAATCCCTGGTAACCTCAGGCAGGCTGCATCAGACTGCCAGCATCAGAATTCGTGGACAACTGTCATTTCAGGCCTGTTAACCGACTTTAAATGCTTGTTTTCTTATACCAGAGCCTCTCCAATGGTTTTTCATGCATAGGGGGGCACTTGTCTTGATCTGGAAACACTTGTAGACCTCTTTGGCATGATCTTGTTGATCAAAGTTCACTATATAAGAACAAGAGGTTGTAACCATTTTAGGCATTCATTTGCAAAAGTTCACAAGTGCACTCCTGGAGCTCTCTGGACAGCAAGCACTCTTCCTTAGGCTCTCTAATCACAATTAGGACTCTTGTAAGTGTCCTTAACCCTTCCTAATTCGTTTTAGCTTAGTTAATTAGCTAAAAGTCAAACCGTCGTAATTAAGGTTTGACTTCGTGATTAATTAAAATGTGCTCTGTCAAATCACGAATTAAAAGTACCTTTAAGTAGGTAATTATGTGGGTAACAAACCCTTAAAAGGGTATTTCCAGATTCCCACTCTAACTATGTTAATTGTCGAGTCAAAGCTTGTTATAAAAAGTCAACAGAAAGGTTATTTGCGAATTAATACATAATTAGCAATGTAGGATACATGCAACCTGTTTAATCATTAAAATAACTTGGTAATTAATATAAGAACATGTTCCAACATGTTCAACTCAACAATTTTCAGTTTAGGCTCGGTTTGGAACCGAAAGTCGCAAAGTTTGACTATTGCTTTGACTATCAGTTCTGACCCGTTTAAGCCAAGATTAGGATTGCCTTAGAGCTTCTTTTGGACCTATTTGCATGTTAGTATAACTCTCTGAGATTATACTACTTGGTTCATTAGATATCCTATTCACATGCATGTTTCCGTTAATCGCTTATATGTTGACCATTATGCCCATTTGACCTTAAAATGTGATTTTTGAAAATGTAAGAGGGTAGGCACCTTAGCTACTGATTTATAAACTTGCACCCAAAATTTGAAGTCAGATTGAGGTCTAGATTAAGAGTTATGCTCAATAGCGTAATTAAGAGCTTCTTTACTAATTAAATGGCGTAAATTACGTATAGCCTATCAAAACCCAAATTTTTATACCAAACTTTTTACCCACTGTTATAGAATAATATTTTGGGATTTTTGGAGATTTTTATTTATTTTTAGGCTGAGCATAACTTAGTGTTCTAAGATTAATTCGGTTTATGCCGGTTTTGCCCTTTTTAGCCATAAATTGAGTTTTACAAATCCTTTTGACCTCAAACCAATTTCTACTGATTTGTTATGATAAATAAATTATTTTGAGCCTTCTGGAATATTAAAAATATCAGCTTTTTACAGAAAACCCGGAAATGGCTTCAAATCGCCTTTTTAGGCATTTTTAACGCATAAGTGTGCTCTAGAACCTTATTAAGCTTAAAGGATTGAACCTACTGATGTAATCAGTGAATTTTTATATTTTAAACAGTAGGCAAATGTTTTGAACTCAGAATTACAGAATTGGCCTTTTAGGCACATGTGAAATTACCAAAATGCCCCTACGGTGCATAGTAAGGTTAAAGATAATAAATTTCACATAGAGTTGATACCCTACTGTTACAACTTAGTAAATTAAGTATATTTACTAATTTATTCAGACCTGTAACTCAGGTTATTATTTTAACCCTTTTACACCTTATAAAATGACCAAAACGCCCTTATGAGGCATAGTTTTGGTTTAAAATCATTTGGGGCATAATGGAAGGTATTATTCTGATATCACAACATATTTTGAGCATATTGACTTCAGAAACTTGTATTTGACTCTTATGGTTACTCGTTACGCATTATACGCGTTCGGATCGGCTTATGTGACTAGTTTGGCCATTTTAGCCGAAACGGGTCAAACCATATCTTTTCGGTCTCAAAATCCAGAATGTGATTAT
Source organism: Helianthus annuus (assembly GCF_002127325.2). Classification (NCBI taxonomy): domain Eukaryota; kingdom Viridiplantae; phylum Streptophyta; class Magnoliopsida; order Asterales; family Asteraceae; genus Helianthus; species Helianthus annuus. The sequence continues at coordinate 55,588,832 of NC_035438.2, forward strand.
GTTACCCATATTAAACAAGTATGCAAGCTTGTTGGGTCAAAACCACATTCTAGGATGGTCTTCGCCTTATTGTGCGTTAAAACCGTAATCTTCCTTTTTAACTAACCGGTCTAAGCTTAAGACCCGTTAGGATTCTAATAGGTTATTAAAACCTTAATTTCCAGATCTAGGGGCCCAGTAAAAGCTACGTGCACTCGTTATATTTGGTTTATACTTTGCTCAGGTAAATACGTTTAACTTATTTTCCCTATACGGGCTTGGGGTACGGTATATAAAATACCGCTTGGTCGGGGAATTGACCTTAACCGGTCGGTGGTTAAGTGTTGTCAAATTAACCCGTTTAAAAATGTTGTTTTGTTTGTTTAACGCTTTTGGGAGTTTAATGACCATGTCCCGGATATCCTTGTCATCACTCAAAGAGTGGCCACGACCTTAGTACTCGGGTGTAGGCGCACACCCGTAGTGCAGTACAACATGTATAATCGTCGGTACGAGAGAAGTCTCGCGGCGGAATTATATTAAGTGGTGTGTCTATTAATCTTTAACCCGGCACGACCCGGGCTACCGAACGCAGAATAAACATGTAATTCTTTTACAAGATTATTAAGCAAATAATTATCTCAAGTTATAAAAAGTTTTATGCCACGGACATTTAAATCAATTTTAAACATTTTCAAAATGAGTCAGTTGAATTGTATTTACCAGTGTAAACTGACGTATTTTCCAAAAAGACTAAGTGCAGGTACTACGCGTAATAGGCTGGTTACTCCTTAAGCATCCATAGAAGTCTCGCAAGCTTAGGATGCATGAAGTCTGTTGAAATGAAGTTTCCTTTTTGTTTGATTCTGCCTGTGGATTCTATTTCGACATTTTGTGATATTTGAATATTACAATAATTTAAGTTGAAATAAATCTATCTTTGCTTCCGCTGTGCATTATAATTTGTGTTGTTTGACTATGATGATATCAACTACGTCACGTTAATCCCCCACCGGGCCCACCGGTGACACGTGGAAATTAGGGGTGTGACATTTTACTAAATATACATATTAATAAGGCTTTGTATAAAAAATCCCATATTTTTTATATTCAGTTTGCATAATCTCAACGAACCTGCCGGAAACTATGAGCTGGACGATAGCTAAATTGTTGATAATTGGAAAGTCGAAGTAATTTCGAACTTTCTGAGGTGAATTGGGTATTTGGGATGTACAAAAAACCGATTTTAGAACCGAAACATGGAAAAAAACCGAAACCAGATCTTTTTAACCTTTTTCTTATAACCGGTTTTAGAACCGAACCAAACCATCGGTTAGTATCTGGTTAGGGATATTTATCTTCGAAACCGGTTTTAAAACCGAAACCGGTTTTAAAACCGAAACCGGTTATAAAAAACCGGTTTAAATCGGTTAAAACCCGTTTTTTTTAATAAACCGTTTAAAAACGACCCTAACCGGTTGGGCCGGTTATTGTTTTGAGTTAAAAAATGCTTAGTAACCGAAACCGGTTATAAAAAACGTTTTTTTTTATGAAAAAAACCGGTTCTGTTAATAACCGGAACCGATTTTTGAAAAAAAAAAACGATTTGTACACCTCTAGATGCATTACACGCTAGTTTGGTGTAACACCTCGAAAAATTTCGTCCAATAATGTCTTGACACGTGTCATAAGGTTCCGGTATGTGAAAACATACTTTAGGAGGACTAAAAGTGACAAACAGTGAAAACTATGGAACGTAAGGGTCCAAAGTGTCAACAATGGATAAATAGGCTATATTATAACCCTACATAATGTTTATAACCTTAAACGGATGGTTCATGGATCATACGACGCGGAAATTGCACAAAAGTGAAGTATTGCAAACTATAGGGGCCAAAAGTGTCAACATGTTTAATTTATACCTCTGAGTGAACTTTTGGCAGACCCGAAGCTTTGTAAAGCTAAAATATACTCACTAGAATATGTGATAAAAATTTCACGAAGTTTCGTTATCGTATGAGAAAGTTATGGCCAAAACCGTAACTATAGGGGCTAAAAGTGTCAACATGTTGAATTTATACCTCTGAGTGATCTTTTGGCAGACCCGAAGCTTTGTAAAGCTAAAATATACTCACTAGAATATGTGATAAAAATTTCATGAAGTTTCGTTATCGTATGAGAAAGTTATGGCCAAAACCGTAACTATAGGGGCTAAAAGTGTCAACATGTTGAATTTATACCTCTGAGTGATCTTTTGGCAGACCCGAAGCTTTGTAAAGCTAAAATATACTCACTAGAATATGTGGTAAAAATTTCATGAAGTTTCGTTATCATATGAGAAAGTTATGGCCAAAACCGTACTTGAGGGGTTAAAAGCGTCAACGTCGAATTTTATGGCTTTTCGGGCGAGCGCAAAGTTAAACGAGGACATTACCATGTTGGTAAATGTCCAAGGGTTCTTAAAAACCAGATTCGGGGGTTTACGAGTCAAGATTCATGGCCAAATCATCGCAACCAAAGTACAGGGACCAAAACTGCAACAAATGGGCAAACTTTGGAGCTGCCAATAAACCCAGGTGCAGAATCCGCGAACAGCAGCGATTTGGGTCCGAAATTAAGTGGGTAACAGCTGTTTTCACCTCCCAAAAGCTCCAATAACATTGCATGCATGCCTAGGCCACAGTAACCCCTTGCAAACATCAACAATTCAGCTTTAAATCTGATCCAAAGCTCATTTTACTAAACACTTGTGTTGTGAACAAGAACTTCCAAACTTGCAAAAGCTCTCAAGCATCTCTGAAGCATTTCTGGACATCAAGGCCGATTTCTAGTGTTAGCTTAACATCAATAGGACCTTGGTAAGCTTCTAATTCGATCTCTAATCCGTTCTTGCTTTGATTATTGCTAAAAGTCAAACTGTTTGATCATACACTTTGACTTTCTGATTAAACAAGTTTCAATCAGTCATTTCTCGAATTGAAACCAGATTTATGTTGGTATTTATGTGGGAAACAAACCCTCTAAAGGGTATTATCTGAATCCCACTACATGCATGCTAATTGTCGAGTCAAACGTGATTCTAAAAAGTCAACAGAAGTGATTTTTGAGAAAAATAGCTTAAATGGTAAAATAAATGACATGCAATATGTTTGATCTTCATAGATAGCTTTATTATGAATATAAAAATGTATTTTACCACGATCAACTCGACAATCTATAGTATAGACACGAATCGGAACCGAAAGTCCTATAAAACGACTAATTCGTAGACTATCGATTCGGATTCGTACATGCATGTTTGAGATCTGTATTGGAGAGTATTTTTGACCATTTTTATTTTGGTAAAACTTTCTGGAATTTTTGTTGATTAAGTCTATGCTTAGCCGATTCGAATGCATGTTTCTGATTTATGCATAAAGTTGACTATTTTGCCCTTTTTGATATAAAACGTGATTTTTGGAAAAGTGAAAGAGTAGAAATCTTTATTTCTAATATATAAACTTGCAACGAAAATTTCGGATCAGTTGGTGGTCCAGATTTTGAGTTATGGCCATTAGCGTAAAACTATGTTCTTAATTTACATAAACGGCCCTTTTCGCATATGACCTATTTCTGGCCACGTTTTGGTATAAAACTTTTTACCAACTGATGTATTATAATATTCTGGGAATTTTGATGATTTTTAATTAATTTTTGGCTGAACGGATCCTAGATCGCCTAGTTATTTCGGGTTATGTCGGTTTTGACCGTTTAAGCCATAAAATGAGTTTTACACATCCTTTTGACCCGAAACCTTTTTCTACTGATTTCAAATGTTAAATAAATTATTTTGAGCCTTCTGGAAATATAAAAATCTCAGCTTTCATATATAAACCCGGAAACGGCTCTAAATCGCATATTTAGCGTTTTAAGCGCATAGTAAGCGTTATACTTGTTTTAAACATGTAAGACTTATACCTACTGATGTAATTAGCATATTTTCATATAATAACAGTAAGTATAAGTATATGATCTCAGATTTCCAGTTTTGGCATTTTTAGCCCTTGTGAATTTACTAAAATACCCCTACGGTGCATAGTTTGATTTTAAATGATAAATTTGATATATGGGTCATACCCTACTGTTATAATATGTTAAATGAGGTATATTTACTGTATGAACCAGACCCGAAACTCAGATTTCTAATTTGACTCTTTTATAATCTTTTAAAAAGACCAAAATGCCCTTCTAAGGCATAAATTGAGTTTAAAATTATTCCGGGCAATATAGAACATAACTTACTGATATTATATCATATTTAAAGCATATTATATCAGGGAACTTGCATTTGAATCATTTGTCTACCCGTATCGCCCTTTTCGCGTTCGGTTCGGTTTACGTAACTAGTTTGCGTAAATTGACCGAAACGGGTCAAACGATATCATTTTTATTTCAAAATCCAGAATGTATTTAGTATACCCATATTATACAAGTATTCAAACTTGTCGGGTCTAAATCACATTCTATCTGGTCTTTCGCTTAATCGTGCGTAAACCGTATCATTCTTAAAACTAACCGGTCAAAGCTTAGGCTTAAATAAAAGACCCGTTAGGAATCTAATAGGTTAATTATAAACCTTTGTTCCAGATTAGGAGGCCCAGTAAAAGCTACCACACTTACCGTTTGTGTTACATACTTGCTCAGGTAAATACATTTTGACTTATTTTCCCTATACGGGCTTGGGGTACGGTATTTAAAATACCGCTTGATTGGGCGCACAAGTCCTGCTCCTTATGGGTGTACAGTCTTGAATAGCTTGTGCGACTTCGTTTAAACAGTCTTGTCTTACTTTAGGCTTTGGGGGGTTATTGACCGTGTCCCGGATATCCTTGGCATTATCTTACGAGATGGCCACGACCAGAGCACGGGGTGTAGGCGTACACTCGGCGTGTATAACTCTTTAATGTGGTGTGTCATTTAATTCTTAGCCCGGACAGCAGATCCCGGGCCACCAAAGATACGAGTGCATGTAAATCGTTCACAAGTTTATATTATATAATTATCCCAAGTTAATAAAAATATTTATGCCTTGTGCATTTAAATCAATTTTCAATCATTTTCAAAATGAGTCAGTCGATCTGTATTTACCAGTGTAAACTGACGTATTTTTCCCAAAAGGTTAAGTGCAGGTACTATACGAAAATAGGCTGGCTGTTTCCTAAGAGCGTCCACTATAGTCTCGCAAGCTCGGACGACAAATATCTGTTGAACAATATTTTATCTTATTTGTATTTGATCCGCCTGTGGATCCGTTTCAACTACTGTGATATTTATTATTGCAATTTATTTAAAAGTTGAAATGTATCTATTCTGCTTCCGCTGTGCATTATTATATTGTGTTGATTGTCTATGACGATGCCAACTACGTCACTGTACCCCACACCGGGCCCACCGGTGACACGTGGAAATCGGGGTGTGACAGGTTGGTATCAGAGCCAACGCTGAGTGAATTAAACACTATCCTAATGTGTTTAATCTCAGTTACACAATTGCACATTCCTCGATTTTCGAGTCTAGACAAAGAACTTAGGAAATGTTCAACATTTCGTTTATTTTATTTTAATCTCATTATTTGCTTTGTCTTATATATTTGTTGTGCAACTTGTTTAATTTTTGACAGGATCATTATGCCGCCACGAATGAGAGGTCGAGGAGGATTCGCTACATCGCACGACCATGAGGCAGGACCCTCACACAGACGAGCTCCGTCAGCTACGCACCACACTGCAGCCAATGATCTTTGGGGATCATTCGCCGAGCCGGCTAGACACTCGGTGTCTATGAGCACTTCGCCATCACTACCCCAATCATTTGAGCCCCACTCGGAGAATGGGCCCCATGGTTCTCATGGATCTTACATACCGCTCCATCAGTCACCTCACCAGTACCCAGCACCAGTTTACCAGGGTCTGTATAACCCTGATGCTTTTGTGGATGAGCCAGTGGGTCATAACCCACTAGGACCGGAGGACCACTTTCCTGGTGATCACGAGATGGAAGTTGATGAAGACACGGACCCTTCACTGCCACCGTCAGGTACGCCCAACCATCCCATCGAGATATCGGATGGGTCGCCATTTAGGGGATCACCCTACAATGGTGTGGACAGCTTTCAGGAGAGATTTAAGCAGTACGATTGGTATTACACCCCCAGCCGCCACAACTCTCCGATGCTCCAGTCTCACCATGGATCGCCGGTGCACTCGCAGCACCACTCTCAGCAGCAGCCGCCTCTGCAGCAGGACCTATCTGAGGCACTCTGGCGCGACGTGATCACTCCGTCGCCACCGCCGCCACCAGTTTTACCTCCTCCGCCTCAGAGGCCAAGGAGGAATGCGCGTATGTCTACGCGCGGAGGGATTCGCATAGGCACCCCTCCACATGTTGGTAGCAGCCGCTACACGCCTCTTCCCGAGGAGTCCGAGACGGGAGAGTCTCCGCATCCCGTATCGGAGGTCACTTCAGTACCGATCCCGCCTCTGCCGCCGCAGAATTTTGGAGAGCCGATTCCAGCTTATGCCAGCGCATCTCAGTTTAACCCGTTCGAGCAAGTTTTCCCTCAGGGTTACGATTACACAGGAGACCCTTATTGGCAAGCTGTGAACTACAGCTCGCTCCCACCTAGTGGTCCATTTGGAGACACTTGGACTGCTGGGCAGTCTACCTTTGGCTACACTCCGGGTTACCAGCAGCCACAGCCACCGCAGCCGCAGCAGTACCAGCCACCGCCACCGGCGCCTATGATGTCGCCGCCGCAGGTTCAAGAAATCCTGCATGGGATTAACAGCATGCGACGCGAGTTGCAACACGAGATGCGAGCTGATCGCCGACGCAACAGTGGCATGTTCAAGAAGGTGTTTGACTTACTCAAGGGTAAGAGTAAGAAGGATCATTGAATCCTTTGATTGTTATCTCACTACTCCTGTCCCTGCGTGGACATCTATTCCTGTATTCTACCCCTGCGTGGGTATGTTGTTCTGTTAACCCCTGCGTGGGTTTGTTTTACTTTATTTGTTGTTGTTGTTAGTTGTTTAGCCCCTGCGCGGGCATGTTATTCATGTTATTTGAATTAAAGTCCCGATTAGGGCAAAGATGTACTAGTACTTTATTTGAAATTTGAAATGGTTAATTTGAATTTCTCATTTTATTTATATGCATGAATATAATATTAAAATAATGGAAAATATCAATTTTTATTTGATTTGCCATTTTATAAGAATCTTAGTAAGGTATAACCTAGCTTGAATGCTTTATTAACAGGCCTGGCCATGATGGTAAAACCTGGTTGAAAGGATTCAACTCCCTGTTAACATCTGAAAACATGTTAACATTCCTGGCCAAGCGTGATCTGTAAAATCACACAAGCCACCCTTTTTAATAAATTATCTACAGATTATATCTGTATACAAGTCTATTAATGACTTGATACCTACGGGTTATGACTATGTCATATAGTGACAGTTGTGGTTTATGACTCTCTGTCTAGTAAAGGATTATTTGTTTCATTATACAATTTATAATCCTGTAAAAATATAAATTTATAATTTAGTAATTGTCCGAAGTGACTAGGCCTATGGTGCCAATATATATATTTTCATTCCTTGATTGCTAATAAGAGCCTGAATGAAATTTATTAAAATTAACTGTTAAGGTTCTTGATACCATGGTTAATAAATCGTATAGAACGATAATACTGTTAGGTTCTAAATTAGACCTTGTCCTTTATTGTAGCTTAAAGCTACAATGGCCAAATCGGAGGAGACCAACAGTCATTCTGGGGAACACTCAGATAATGCAAAGATTCACGTCACCGGTGCAGAGTTGCAAGCACTGATAGATAACGCTGTTGCCAAAGCTATGGATAGGCAATTCAGGGAATCTAGTGGTACTCGGAGTAGGACCCGAACAGAACCGCACGCAAGGCCCAAGACTCATTCTGAGGCTTATAGTAAGCCACCTTCTAAAAAGAATGAGCCGAAGAAAGCTGAGGATGATAATCACTCCTCCAACCACAGCAGCATCCCAAAGCAAGAAGTTAAGATGAACCATGATACGCACAGCAGGTCCTGTACGTACAAATACTTCGTATCTTGCAAGCCCAGAGATTTCACTGGGGAAAATGAAGTCGTCGATTGTATGACGTGGATTGATGAGATGGATACTGTGGTTGATATCAGCGGGTGTGCTGATAGGGATGTTGTGAAGTACGCATCCCAGTCGTTCAAGGGAGACGCGTTAGCATGGTGGAAGTCGCTTCTACAAGCTACTGGAAAGACCGCTCTGTATAGCATGACATGGGATCAGTTTGTAGCACTGATCAAGGAGAATTTCTGTCCGCAGCATGAGGTTGAAAGAATTGAATCGGATTTTGTGTCTCTAGTTATGAAGAATCTCGATTGTCAAGCGTATCTTACTACGTTCAACACCTTATCCCGGTTAGTGCCTTATCTGGTGACCCCGGAGCCGCGTAGGATTGCTCGATTTATTGGGGGTCTGGCACCGGAGATAAAGGCAAGCGTCAAGGCTTCAAGGCCTACTACATTTAGATCAGTAGCTGACCTATCCCTCTCCCTCACTCAAGATGTCGTCAGACTTAGAGCTATGAAGAGCTCGGAAGAGAACAAAAGGAAACGTGAGGATGACACCTCACGAAGATCTGAGAAACGACACAAGGGAAACAACGACCATAGGAAAGGGTCGGGGTTCAAGAAAGGGGATCAGTCGGGTGAGAAACCCAAATGCAAGGTTTGTAAGAGGCATCATTTTGGGAGATGCAGGCAGGAGTCTAAGTCCCAGTCTTTCGAGAAACGTTGTGGGATCTGCAAGTCCACAGATCATAAAGCTGTGGATTGCAAGAAAATGAAGGATGCAACTTGTTTCGGTTGCAACGAGAAAGGGCATATCCGGCCAAATTGCCCAAAGAATGCGAGGAAGGCAGATGAAGGAAAGAAGACTAATGCGAGAGTCTTCAGAATGGACGCCAAGGAGGCAGTTCTTGACGACAATGTCATTACAGGTACGTTTCTTGTAAATGATGTTTTTGCTAGAGTCTTGTTTGATTCAGGAGCTGATAAGTCGTTTGTAGATAATAAGTTTTGTAAATTGTTGAACCTTCCTGTTAAAACCTTAAGTGTGAAATATGAGGTAGAATTAGCCGATGGAACCATAGAAACCGCCTCGACTGTTCTAGATGGATGTGTTATATCCATTAGGAATCATTCTTTCCCGCTATCCTTGCTTCCCTTTAAGCTAGCTGGATTCGACATAGTGATAGGCATGGATTGGTTGTCGAGTAACCAAGCCCAGATTCTGTGCAATAGAAAGCAGGTGATAGTGAAGACTCCGTCTGGTGAGTCACTTACAATTCAAGGAGATACCCAGCATGGATTGCCTGAGCAAGTGTCCATGCTCAAGGCATCCAAGTGCATGCAGAAAGGATGTGTCATTTATATGGCACAAGTTACCATTGATGAGCCGAAGCCGAAGATTGAAGATATTCCTGTTATTTCGGAATATCCTGAGGTTTTCCCTGAAGAGCTACCTGGTTTGCCACCAGATAGGCAAGTAGAGTTTCGGATAGATATCATACCAGGCGCAACACCTGTAGCAAGAGCACCATACAGATTGGCACCAACGGAGATGAAGGAGTTGAGGACGCAGTTGGATGATCTATTAGCTAAAGGTTTTACTAGACCTAGCTCATCTCCTTGGGGAGCGCCAATCTTGTTCGTTAAAAAGAAGGATGGGTCGATGCGTCTGTGCATCGATTATCGTGAGCTTAACAAGGTCACTATCAAGAATAGATATCCGTTACCCAGGATCGACGATCTGTTCGACCAGTTGCAAGGAGCAAGTTACTTCTCCAAGATTGACCTGAGGTCAGGTTATCATCAGTTGAAGGTCAAGGATGAAGACGTACACAAGACCGCGTTTAGGACTCGTTATGGACATTACGAGTTCCTAGTGATGCCGTTTGGGCTCACAAACGCACCAGCCGCGTTCATGGACCTCATGAATCGCGTCTGTAAACCCTATTTAGATAAGTTTGTTATCGTCTTTATTGACGACATCCTTATCTATTCGAAGAGCCAAGCTGACCATGAGAAACACCTTCGTTGTATTCTCAAATTTCTGCATCAAGAGAAGCTTTATGCCAAATTTTCGAAGTGTGAATTTTGGCTTCGAGAAGTCCAATTCCTTGGACATGTAGTAAGCGAGCGTGGTATCCAGGTGGATCCCGCTAAAGTAGAAGCAGTCATGAATTGGCAGGAGCCGAAGACTCCTACTGAGATTCGCAGTTTCCTCGGATTGGCAGGATATTATAGGCGATTCATCGAGAACTTTTCAAGAATTGCTGCGCCCCTAACCTCATTGACTCGTAAGAAGATTAAGTTTGATTGGGGCCTAAGCAGCAGGAATCCTTCGACATTTTGAAGAAAAAGTTGAGCAATGCTCCAGTGTTGACATTGCCCGATGGTATTGAAGAATTTGTGGTGTATTGTGATGCATCACATACTGGCATTGTAACACCTCGAAAAATTTCGTCCAATAATGTCTTGACACGTGTCATAAGGTTCCGATATGTGAAAACATACTTTAGAGGGACTAAAAGTGACAAACAGTGAAAACTATGGAACGTAAGGGTCCGAAGTGTCAACAATGGATAAATAGGCTCTATGATAACCCTACATAATGTTTATAACCTTTAACGGATGGTTCATGGATCATACGACGCGGAAATTGCACAAAAGTGAAGTATTTCAAACTATAGGGGCCAAAAGTGTCAACATGTTTAATTTATACCTCTGAGTGGACTTTTGGCAGACCCGAAGCTTTGAGAAGCTAAAATATACTCACTAGAATATGTGGTAAAAATTTCATGAGGTTTCGTCAACGTATGAGAAAGTTATGGCCAAAACCGTACTTAAGGGACTAAAAGCGTCAACGTCGAATTTCAGGGCTTTTCGGTTGAGCGCAAAGTTATCCGAGGACATTACCATGTTGGTAAAAGTCCTAAGGTTCTTAAAAACCAAGTTTGGGGGTTTACGGGTCGAGAAAAGCAGCCGAAACAACGCACGCAAGCTCAGGGACTAAAGCTGCCAAAATAAAAACAAGTTTTGGCTGAACAAGGGTCAGGCGACCCGCCTGGTATGTACCAAGCGGGCCGCGTGGGGCTGCCAGCGACAGGAATTTCGTTTTGGGTCGAATTGGGTCCGAATTTGAGTGACATACAACTGGTTCTTGCCTCCAAAAGCTCCAATTAAAAGCCATGCATGGCTATGGCTACAGTACCCTCGAAATTTCAGCTTTAAAACAGATTTTTCATCAAATTCTTGGCCATTTGCAATTGATCAAGAAACTCACTTCACTCAAGAGCTCTCAAGAACCTTCAAGGCAGACTTCTGGAGCACCTCTGGACATCAAGGCCGATTCCTAGTGATCACTAAGCACCTATAGGACCTTTGTAAGCTTCCAATTCGTTCTTTAATCCGTTCTTGTTGTGATTATTGCTAAAAGTCAAACTATTTGTTCATAAGCTTTGACTTTCTGATTAAATAAGTTTCAATCAGTCATTTCTCGAATTGAAACCTGATACATGTTGGTAATATTATGGGAAACAAACCCTCAAAAGGGTACTCTCTGATTCCCACTACATGCATGCTAAATGTCGAGTCAAACCTATTTCTAAAAAGTCAACAGAAGCGATTTTTGTGAAAAATGACATGAATAATGATATAGATGACATGCAATCTGGTTGATCTTCATAGAAAGCTTTATTATGAATATAAGAATGTATTTTACCACGATCAACTCGACGATCTTTAGTGTAAACCCGGATTGGAACCGAAAGTCTTAATAAACGACTTTTTCGTAAACTATCGGTTCGGATCCGTACATGCATGTGTGAGATCTGTATTTTAGAGCATTTTTGACCATTGGCATTTTAGTTAAACTTTCTGGAAATTTTATGTCATAAGTCTATGCTTAGCCGATTCGAATGCATGTTTCCGAATTATGCATAAAGTTGACTATTTTGCCCTTTTTGATATAAAACGTGATTTTTTGGAAAAGTGAAAGGATAGAAATCTTTATTTCTAATATATGAACTTGCACCGAAAATTTCGGATCAGTTGGTGGTCCAGATTGTGAGTTATGGCCATTAGCGTAAAACTATATTATAAATTTACATAAACGGTCCTTTTCGCGTAGAACCCGTTTCTGGCCACGTTTTGATACGAAACTCTTTACCAACAGAAGTAATATAATATTTTGGGAATTTTGATGATTTTTAATTAATTTTTGGCTGAACGGATCCTAGATCGCCTAGTCATTTCGGCTTATGTCGGTTTTGACCGTTTTAGCCATAAAATGAGTTTTACACATCCTTTTGACCCGAAACCTTTTTCTACTGATTTTATATGATGAATAAATTATTTTAAGTATTCTAGAAATATAAAAATCTCAGATTTAATTTGAAAACCCGAAAACGCCCTTAAATCGCATATTTAGCGTTTTAAGCGCATAGTGAGCGTTATACTTGTTTTAAACATATAAGACCTATACCTACTGATGTGTTTAGCATATTTTCATATAAAAACAGTAAGTATAAGTATATGAACTCAGACTTCCAGTTTTGGCACTTTTAGCCCTTGTGAAATTACTAAAATACCCCTACGGTGCATAGTTTGGTTTTAAATGATAAATTTGGTATATGGGTCATACCCTACTGATATAATATGTTATATTAAGTATATTTACTGTATGAACCAGACCCGAAACTCAGATTTCTAATTTTACTCTTTTATTATCTTTTAAATGACCAAAATGCCCTTCTAAGGCATAAATCGGGTTTAAAATTATTCCGGGCAATATAGAACATAATTTACTGATATAATATCATAATTAAAGCATATTATATCAGGGAACTTGCATTTGAATCATTGGTCTACCCGTATCGCCCTTTTCGCGTTCGGTTCGGTTTACGTAACTAGTTTGCGTAATTTGACCGAAACGGGTCAAACGATATCATTTTTATTTCAAAATCCAGAATGTATTTAGTATACCCATATTATACAAGTATTCAAACTTGTCGGGTCTAAATCACATTCTATCCGGTCTTTCGCTTAATCGTGCGTAAACCGTATCATCCTTAAACTAACCGGTCAAAGCTTAAGCTTAAATAAAAGACCCGTTAGGAATCTAATAGGTTAATTATAAACCTTTGTTCCAGATTAGGAGGCCCGGTAAAAGCTACCAACACTTATCATTTGTGACTTATACTTGCTCAGGTAAATACATTTTTGACTTATTTTCCCTATACGGGCTTGGGGTACGGTATTTAAAATACCGCTTGATCGGGCGCACAAGTCCTGCGCCTTATGGGTGTACAGTCTTGAATAGCTTGTGCGACTTCGTTTAAACAGTCTTGTCTTACTTAAAGGCTTTGGGGGGTTATTGACCGTGTCCCGGATATCCTTGGCATTATCTTACGAGATGGCCACGACCAGAGCACGGGGTGTAGGCGTACACCCGACGTGTATAACTCTTTAATGTGGTGTGTCATTTAATCTCTAGCCCGGACAGCAGATCCCGGGCCACCAGAGATATAAGTGCATGTAATTCGTTCACAAGTTTATATCTTATAAATATCCCAAGTTAATAAAAATATTTATGCCTTGTGCATTTAAATCAATTTTCAATCATTTTCAAAATGAGTCAGTCGATTTGTATTTACCAGTGTAAACTGACGTATTTTTCCCAAAAGGTTAAGTGCAGGTACTATACGAAAATAGGCTGGCTGTTTCCTAAGAGCGTCCACTATAGTCTCGCAAGCTTGGACGACAAATATCTGTTGAACTATTTTTTTATCTTATTTTATTTGATCCGCCTGTGGATCCGTTTCAACTACTGTGATATTTATTATTGCAAATTATTTAAAAGTTGAAATGTATCTATTCTGCTTCCGCTGTGCATTATTATATTGTGTTGATTGTCTATGACGATGCCAACTACGTCACTGTACCCCACACCGGGCCCACCGGTGACACGTGGAAATCGGGGTGTGACAGGTTGGTATCAGAGCCAACGCTGAGTGAATTAAACACTAGTCCTTTGTGTTTAATCTCAGTTACACAATTGCACATTCCTCGATTTTCGAGTCTAGACAAAGAACTTAGGAAATGTTCAACATTTCGTTTATTTTATTTTAATCTCATTATTTGCTTTGTCTTATATATTTTGTTGTGCAACTTGTTTGACTTTTGACAGGATCACTATGCCGCCCCGTATGAGAGGTCGAGGAGGATTTGCTACGTCTCACGACCATGAGGCAGGGCCCTCACATAGGCGAGCTCCATCCGCCACGCACAACACAGCCGCCAACGACCTTTGGAGGTCTTTCGCCGAGCCTGCTAGACACTCGGTATCCGCCAGCACTTCACCGTCATTACCTCACTCGTTTGGGCCCCACTCGGAGAATGGGCCCCATGGTTCGCATGGATCCTACATACCTTTGCATCAGTCACCGCACCAGTATCCAGCACCAGTCTACCAGGGTTTATATAACCCTGATGCTTTTGTGGATGAGCCAGTGGGTCATAACCCACTCGGACCGGAGGACCACTTTTCTGGTGGTCACGAGATGGACGTCGACGAGGATACGGACCCCTCGCTACCACCGTCAGGTACTCCTAACCATCCGATTGAGATATCGGATGGGTCGCCATTTAGGGGATCACCCTACAATGGTGGGGACAGCTTTCAGGAGAGGTTTAAGCAGCATGATTGGTATTACACCCCCAGCCACAACTCTCCGATGCTCCAGTCTCACCAGGTTTCGCCGGTGCACTCGCAGCACCACTCGCAGCAGCAGCAGCTTCAGCAGCAGCCGCCTCTACCGCAGGACCTATCTGAGGCCCTATGGCGTGACGTGATCACTCCGTCACCACCGCCGCCACCAGTTTTACCTCCTCCGCCTCAGAGGCCTAGGAGGAACGCGCGCATGTCTACGCGCGGAGGGATTCGCATAGGCACCCCTCCACATGTTGGTAGCAGCCGCTACACGTCTCTTCCCGGGGAGTCCGAGACGGGGGAGTCTCAGCATCCCGTATCGGAGGTCACTTCTGTACCGATCCCGCCTCTGCCGCCGCAGAACTATGGAGAGCCGATTCCGGCTTATGCTAGTGCCGCTCAGTTTAACCCGTTCGAGCATGTTTTCCCTCAGGGTTATGATTACACAGGAGACCCTTATTGGCAAGCTGTGAACTACAGCTCACTCCCACCTAGTGGTCCATTGGGAGACACTTGGGCTGCTGGGCAGTCTACTTTTGGTTACCCTCCGGGTTACCAGCAGCCACCGCAGCCGCAGCCGTACCAGCCACCGCAGCCACAGCAGTACCAGCCACCGCCACCGGCGCCTATGATGTCGCCGCCGCAGGTTCAGGAAATCCTGCATGGGATTGATACCATGCGACGTGAGTTTCAACACGAGATGCGAGCTGATCGCCGTCGCACCAGTGGCATGTTCAAGAAGGTGTTTGATTTGCTCAAGGGTAAGAGCAAGAGGGATCATTGAATCCTTTGATTGTTATCTCATTACTCATGTCCCTGCGTGGACATCTATTCCTGTACTCTACCCCTGCGTGGGTATATCTATCTTATTCTACCCCTGCGTGGGTATGCTGTTCTGTTGACCCCTGCGTGGGTTTGCTTTATTTTATTTTTGCTTTTGGTTGTTATTTGTTTAGCCCCTGCGCGGGCATGTTATTCATGTTATTCATGTTATTTCAAAGTCCCGTTTAGGGCAAAGATGTACTAGTACTTTATTTGAAATTTGAAATGGTTAATCTGAATTTCTCATTTTATTTATATGCATGAATATAATATTAAAATAATGGAAAATATCAATTTTTATTTGATTTGCCATTTTATAAGAATCTTAGTAAGGTATAACCTAGCTTGAATGCCTTATTAACAGGCCTGGCCATGATGGTAAAACCTGGTTGAAAGGATTCAACTCCCTGTTAACATCTAAAAACATGTTAACATTCCTGGCTAAGCGTGATCAGTAGAATCACACTAGCCACCCTTTTTAATAAATTATCTACAGATTATATCTGTATACAAGTCTATTAATGACTTGATACCTACGGGTTATGACTATGTCATATAGTGACAGATGTGGTTTATGACTCTCTGTCTAGTAAAGGATTATTTGTTTAATTATACAATTTATAATCCTATAAAAATCTAAATTTATAATTTAGTGATTGTCCTTGTGACTAGGCCTATGGTGCCAATATATACATTTTCATTCCTTGATTGCTAATAAGAGCCTGAATGAAATTTATTAAATTAACTGCTAAGGTTCTTGATACCATGGTTAATAAATCGTCTAGAACGATAATACTGTTAGGTTCTAAATTAGACCTTGTCCTTTATTGTAGCTTAAAGCTACAATGGCCAAATCGAAGGAGACCAACAGTCATTCTGGGGAACACTCAGATAATGCAAAGATTCACGTTACCGGTGCAGAGTTGCAAGCACTGATAGATAACGCTGTTGCCAAAGCTATGGATAGGCAATTCAGGGAATCTAGTGGTACTCAGAGTAGGACCCGAACAGAAACGCACGCAAAGCCCAAGACTCATTCTGAGGCTCATAGTAAGCCACCCTCTAAAAAGAGTGAGCCGAAGAAAGCTGAGGATGATAATCACTCCTCCAACCACAGCAGCGTCCCAAAGCAGGAGATTAAGCTGAAACATGACACGTACAGCAGGTCCTGTACGTACAAGTATTTTGTATCTTGCAAGCCCGGAGATTTCACTGGGGAAAAGGGAGCCGTCGATTGCATGACGTGGATTGATGAGATGGATACTGTGGTTGATATCAGCGGGTGTGCTGATAGGGACGTCGTGAAGTACGTGTCCCAGTCATTCAAGGGAGATGCGTTAGCATGGTGGAAGTCACTCCTACAAGCTGCCGGTAAGGCCACACTGTACGGTTTGTCATGGGAACAGTTTGTGGCCCTGATCAAGGAGAACTTCTGCCCGCAGCATGAGGTTGAAAGAATTGAATCGGATTTTGTGTCTCTAGTTATGAAGAATCTCGATTGTCAAGCGTACCTTACTACGTTCAACACCTTATCCCGGTTAGTGCCTTATCTGGTGACCCCGGAGCCGCGTAGGATCGCTCGATTTATTGGAGGTCTGGCACCGGAGATAAAGGCAAGCGTCAAAGCTTCAAGACCTACTACATTTAGATCCGTAGCAGATCTATCCCTCTCCCTCACTCAGGATGTGGTAAGATTGAGAGCTATGAAGAGCTCTGAGGAGAACAAACGGAAACGTGAGGATGACACCTCACGAAGGTCTGAGAAGCGACATAGAGGGAACAACGACCGCAGGAAAGGGTTGGGGTCTAGGAAAAGTGATCATCAGTCGGGTGAGAAACCCAGATGCAAGATCTGCAGGAGGCACCACTTTGGGAGATGTCGATTGGAGATGAAGTCCCAGTCTTTCGAGAAACGTTGTGGGATCTGCAAGTCCACAGATCATAAAGCTGCGGATTGCAAGAAAATGAAGGATGCAACTTGTTTCGGTTGCAACGAGAAAGGGCATATTCGGCCCAACTGCCCAAAGAATGCGAAGAAAGCAGATGATGGGAAGAAGACTAATGCGAGAGTCTTCAGAATGGACGCTAAGGAAGTAGTCCTTGACGATAACGTCATTACCGGTACGTTTCTTGTAAATGATGTTTTTGCTAGAGTCTTGTTTGATTCAGGAGCTGATAAGTCGTTTGTAGATGATAAGTTTTGTAAACTGTTGAACCTTCCTGTTAAAACCTTAAGTGTGAATTTTGAGGTGGAATTAGCCGATGGAACCATAGAAACCGCCTCGACTGTTCTAGATGGATGTGTTATATCCATTAGGAATCATTCTTTCCCGTTATCCTTGCTTCCCTTTAAGTTAGCTGGATTCGACATAGTGATAGGCATGGATTGGTTGTCGAGTAACCAAGCCCAGATTCTGTGCAACAGAAAGCAAGTAATAGTAAAGACTCCGTCTGGAGAGTCACTTACTATTCAAGGAGACACCCAGCATGGATTGCCGGAGCAAGTGTCCATGCTCAAGGCATCCAGATGCATGCAGAAATGATGTGTCATTTATATGGCACTAGTTACCATTGATGAGCCGAAGCCGAAGATTGAAGATATTCCTGTTATTTCGGAATATCCTGAGGTTTTCCCTGAAGAGCTACCTGGTTTGCCACCAGATAGGCAAGTAGAGTTTCGGATAGATATCATACCAGGCGCTGCACCTGTAGCAAGAGCACCATACAGATTGGCACCAACGGAGATGAAGGAGTTGAGGACGCAGTTGGATGATTTGTTGGCTAAAGGTTTTATTAGACCTAGCTCGTCTCCTTGGGGAGCGCCAATCTTGTTCGTTAAAAAGAAGGATGGTTCGATGCGTCTGTGCATCGATTACCGTGAGCTTAACAAGGTCACTATTAAGAATAGATATCTGTTACCCAGGATCGACGATCTGTTCGATCAGTTGCAAGGAGCAAGTTATTTCTCCAAGATTGACCTGAGGTCAGGTTATCATCAGTTGAAGGTCAAGGACGAAGACGTACACAAGACAGCGTTTAGGACTCGTTATGGACATTACGAGTTCCTAGTGATGCCGTTTGGGCTCACTAACGCACCAGCCGCGTTCATGGATCTCATGAATCGCATCTGCAAGCCTTATTTAGATAAGTTCGTCATCGTCTTCATTGATGACATTCTTATCTACTCGAAGAGCCAAGCTGATCATGAGAAACACCTTCGTTGTATTCTCAAACTTCTGCATCAAGAGAAGCTTTATGCCAAATTTTCGAAGTGTGAATTTTGGCTTCGAGAAGTCCAATTCCTTGGACATGTTGTAAGCGAGCGTGGTATCCAAGTAGATCCCGCTAAAGTAGAAGCAGTCATGAACTGGCAGGAGCCGAAGACTCCTACCGAGATTCGCAGTTTCCTCGGATTGGCAGGATACTATAGGAGATTCATCGAGAACTTCTCAAGGATTGCTGCTCCCCTAACTTCGTTGACTCGTAAGAAGATTAAGTTTGATTGGGGCCCTAAGCAGCAGGAATCCTTCGACATTCTAAAGAAGAAGTTAAGCAATGCGCCAGTGTTGACATTGCCTGATGGAATAGATGAATTTGTGGTGTATTGTGATGCATCACATACTGGCATGGGCTGTGTACTCATGCAGAAAGGCAAAGTCATTGCCTACGCTTCTCGACAGCTCAAGGTGCACGAGAAGAACTACACCACCCACGACTTGGAATTGGGTGCAGTTGTATTTGCTTTGAAGCTATGGAGACATTACTTGTATGGAACCAAGTGCATAATTTATTCGGATCACAAGAGTCTTCAACACTTATTCAATCAGAAGGAATTGAACATGCGTCAAAGGCGATGGATGGAAACTCTCAATGACTATGATTGCGAGATACGATACCATCCAGGCAAGGCAAATGTGGTTGCCGACGCCTTAAGCAGAAAAGAAAGGGTTAAACCGATCAGAATCAATGCCAAGCGCATTGAGATAAGAAATAATTTGAATGAAAGGGTGTTAGCTGCACAGAAAGAAGCTGTGCTGGAAGCTAACTATCCTGCAGAAAAGTTGGGAGTAACTGAGGAGCAGTTATCCTACGATAAAGATGGAATGCTACGCCTAAACGGACGAATATGGGTTCCAGTATATGGAGGACTTCGGGATGTTATCCTCCAGGAAGCCCACAGCTCTAAATATTCCGTTCATCCTGGAGCTGATAAGATGTACCAGGATTTGAAATCAAACTACTGGTGGATTGGTTTGAAAAAGTCCGTGGCCGAGTATGTGGCCAAATGTTTGACTTGTGCGCAAGTCAAGGCTGAGCATCAGAAGCCGTCAGGTTTGCTTCAGCAACCTGAAATTCCCAAGTGGAAATGGGAAATGGTGACAATGGATTTTATCACCAAGTTGCCGAAGACGAAAAAGGGAAATGATACCATATGGGTCATAGTAGACAGACTGACTAAGTCAGCCCATTTTCTACCCATCAAGGAGACGTATAGCTCAGATATGTTAGCTCAATTATACGTCGATAAGATAGTAGCGCTACATGGTATACCTATATCTATTATCTCTGATAGAGATACTAGATATACGTCACATTTTTGGAAGAGTTTCCAACAGTCGTTGGGCACTCGTTTGAATTTTAGTACGGCTTATCATCCTCAGACTGATGGTCAGAGTGAGCGTACTATTCAAACTTTGGAAGACATGCTTCGAGCATGTGCGATCGACTTAGGTGGTAGTTGGGATAAGAACTTACCACTGATTGAATTCTCCTACAACAATAGCTACCATTCCAGCATAAAGGCTGCGCCTTTTGAGGCCCTATACGGTAGGAAGTGTAGATCGCCCATTTGTTGGGCAGAAGTTGGAGATGTCCAGTTGTCTGGACCAGATATCGTCTTTGAGACGACAGACAAGATCGTTCAGATCCGTGATCGTTTGAAAGCTGCCAGGGATAGGCAGAAAAGTTATGCGGATCCTAAGCGCAAGGATTTTCACTTCGATGTAGGTGATAAAGTATTGCTTAAAGTATCGCCCTGGAAGGGTGTCATGAGATTTGGAAAGAAAGGCAAGCTGAGCCCGAGATACATAGGACCTTTCGAGATTATCGAACGTGTCGGGGCAGTCGCTTATAAGTTAAACTTGCCTGAGGAACTTAGCGCTATTCATAATGTGTTCCACATCTGTAATTTGAAGAAGTGTTTCGCTGACGATTCACTGGTTATACCGCATACAGATATACACATAGACGAGAGTCTAAAATTTGTGGAAAAACCTTTGTCAATTGAGGATCGACAGGTAAAGAAGCTTCGAAGGAAGCACGTGCCTATTGTTAAGGTCAAGTGGGATGCCCGTAGAGGTCCCGAATACACGTGGGAAGTGGAATCCACGATGAAAGAAAAATATCCCCATTTGTTTGAATAAATCTCGGGGTCGAGATTTCATTTAAGGGGGTGAGGATGTAACACCTCGAAAAATTTCGTCCAATAATGTCTTGACACGTGTCATAAGGTTCCGATATGTGAAAACATACTTTAGAGGGACTAAAAGTGACAAACAGTGAAAACTATGGAACGTAAGGGTCCGAAGTGTCAACAATGGATAAATAGGCTCTATGATAACCCTACATAATGTTTATAACCTTTAACGGATGGTTCATGGATCATACGACGCGGAAATTGCACAAAAGTGAAGTATTTCAAACTATAGGGGCCAAAAGTGTCAACATGTTTAATTTATACCTCTGAGTGGACTTTTGGCAGACCCGAAGCTTTGAGAAGCTAAAATATACTCACTAGAATATGTGGTAAAAATTTCATGAGGTTTCGTCAACGTATGAGAAAGTTATGGCCAAAACCGTACTTAAGGGACTAAAAGCGTCAACGTCGAATTTCAGGGCTTTTCGGTTGAGCGCAAAGTTATCCGAGGACATTACCATGTTGGTAAAAGTCCTAAGGTTCTTAAAAACCAAGTTTGGGGGTTTACGGGTCGAGAAAAGCAGCCGAAACAACGCACGCAAGCTCAGGGACTAAAGCTGCCAAAATAAAAACAAGTTTTGGCTGAACAAGGGTCAGGCGACCCGCCTGGTATGACCCAAGCGAGCCGCGTGGGGCTGCCAGCGACAGGAATTTCGTTTTGGGTCGAATTGGGTCCGAATTTGAGTGACATACAGCTGGTTCTTGCCTCCAAAAGCTCCAATTAAAAGCCATGCATGGCTATGGCTACAGTACCCTCGAAATTTCAGCTTTAAAACAGATTTTTCATCAAATTCTTGGCCATTTGCAATTGATCAAGAAACTCACTTCACTCAAGAGCTCTCAAGAACCTTCAAGGCAGACTTCTGGAGCACCTCTGGACATCAAGGCCGATTCCTAGTGATCACTAAGCACCTATAGGACCTTTGTAAGCTTCCAATTCGTTCTTTAATCCGTTCTTGTTGTGATTATTGCTAAAAGTCAAACTATTTGTTCATAAGCTTTGACTTTCTGATTAAATAAGTTTCAATCAGTCATTTCTCGAATTGAAACCTGATACATGTTGGTAATATTATGGGAAACAAACCCTCAAAAGGGTACTCTCTGATTCCCACTACATGCATGCTAAATGTCGAGTCAAACCTATTTCTAAAAAGTCAACAGAAGCGATTTTTGTGAAAAATGACATGAATAATGATATAGATGACATGCAATCTGGTTGATCTTCATAGAAAGCTTTATTATGAATATAAGAATGTATTTTACCACGATCAACTCGACGATCTTTAGTGTAAACCCGGATTGGAACCGAAAGTCTTAATAAACGACTTTTTCGTAAACTATCGGTTCGGATCCGTACATGCATGTGTGAGATCTGTATTTTAGAGCATTTTTGACCATTGGCATTTTAGTTAAACTTTCTGGAAATTTTATGTCATAAGTCTATGCTTAGCCGATTCGAATGCATGTTTCCGAATTATGCATAAAGTTGACTATTTTGCCCTTTTTGATATAAAACGTGATTTTTGGAAAAGTGAAAGGATAGAAATCTTTATTTCTAATATATGAACTTGCACCGAAAATTTCGGATCAGTTGGTGGTCCAGATTGTGAGTTATGGCCATTAGCGTAAAACTATATTATAAATTTACATAAACGGTCCTTTTCGCGTAGAACCCGTTTCTGGCCACGTTTTGATACGAAACTCTTTACCAACAGAAGTAATATAATATTTTGGGAATTTTGATGATTTTTAATTAATTTTTGGCTGAACGGATCCTAGATCGCCTAGTCATTTCGGCTTATGTCGGTTTTGACCGTTTTAGCCATAAAATGAGTTTTACACATCCTTTTGACCCGAAACCTTTTTCTACGGATTTTATATGATGAATAAATTATTTTAAGTATTCTGGAAATATAAAAATCTCAGATTTAATTTGAAAACCCGAAAACGCCCTTAAATCGCATATTTAGCGTTTTAAGCGCATAGTGAGCGTTATACTTGTTTTAAACATATAAGACCTATACCTACTGATGTGTTTAGCATATTTTCATATAAAAACAGTAAGTATAAGTATATGAACTCAGACTTCCAGTTTTGGCACTTTTAGCCCTTGTGAAATTACTAAAATACCCCTACGGTGCATAGTTTGGTTTTAAATGATAAATTTGGTATATGGGTCATACCCTACTGATATAATATGTTATATTAAGTATATTTACTGTATGAACCAGACCCGAAACTCAGATTTCTAATTTTACTCTTTTATTATCTTTTAAATGACCAAAATGCCCTTCTAAGGCATAAATCGGGTTTAAAATTATTCCGGGCAATATAGAACATAATTTACTGATATGATATCATAATTAAAGCATATTATATCAGGGAACTTGCATTTGAATCATTGGTCTACCCGTATCGCCCTTTTCGCGTTCGGTTCGGTTTACGTAACTAGTTTGCGTAAATTGACCGAAACGGGTCAAACGATATCATTTTTATTTCAAAATCCAGAATGTATTTAGTATACCCATATTATACAAGTATTCAAACTTGTCGGGTCTAAATCACATTCTATCCGGTCTTTCGCTTAATCGTGCGTAAACCGTATCATCCTTAAACTAACCGGTCAAAGCTTAAGCTTAAATAAAAGACCCGTTAGGAATCTAATAGGTTAATTATAAACCTTTGTTCCAGATTAGGAGGCCCGGTAAAAGCTACCAACACTTATCATTTGTGACTTATACTTGCTCAGGTAAATACATTTTTGACTTATTTTCCCTATACGGGCTTGGGGTACGGTATTTAAAATACCGCTTGATCGGGCGCACAAGTCCTGCGCCTTATGGGTGTACAGTCTTGAATAGCTTGTGCGACTTCGTTTAAACAGTCTTGTCTTACTTAAAGGCTTTGGGGGGTTATTGACCGTGTCCCGGATATCCTTGGCATTATCTTACGAGATGGCCACGACCAGAGCACGGGGTGTAGGCGTACACCCGACGTGTATAACTCTTTAATGTGGTGTGTCATTTAATCTCTAGCCCGGACAGCAGATCCCGGGCCACCAGAGATATAAGTGCATGTAATTCGTTCACAAGTTTATATCTTATAAATATCCCAAGTTAATAAAAATATTTATGCCTTGTGCATTTAAATCAATTTTCAATCATTTTCAAAATGAGTCAGTCGATTTGTATTTACCAGTGTAAACTGACGTATTTTTCCCAAAAGGTTAAGTGCAGGTACTATACGAAAATAGGCTGGCTGTTTCCTAAGAGCGTCCACTATAGTCTCGCAAGCTTGGACGACAAATATCTGTTGAACTATTTTTTTTATCTTATTTTATTTGATCCGCCTGTGGATCCGTTTCAACTACTGTGATATTTATTATTGCAAATTATTTAAAAGTTGAAATGTATCTATTCTGCTTCCGCTGTGCATTATTATATTGTGTTGATTGTCTATGACGATGCCAACTACGTCACTGTACCCCACACCGGGCCCACCGGTGACACGTGGAAATCGGGGTGTGACAGGCATGGGCTGTGTACTCATGCAGAAAGGCAAAGTCATTGCCTACGCTTCTCGACAGCTCAAGGTGCATGAGAAGAACTACACCACCCACGATTTGGAATTGGGTGCGGTTGTATTTGCTTTGAAGCTATGGAGACATTACTTGTATGGAACCAAGTGTATAATTTATTCGGATCACAAGAGTCTTCAGCACTTGTTCAATCAGAAGGAATTGAACATGCGTCAAAGGCGTTGGATGGAAACTCTAACGATTATGACTGCGAGATACGATACCATCCAGGCAAGGCAAATGTGGTTGCCGATGCCTTAAGCAGAAAGGAAAGGGTGAAACCGATCAGAATCAATGCCAAGCGCATTGAAATAAGGAATAATTTGAACGAAAGGGTGTTAGCTGCACAGAAGGAAGCTGTGTTGGAAGCTAACTATCCTGCAGAAAAGTTAGGAATAACTGAGGAGCAGTTATCCTACGACAAAGATGGTATGCTACGACTAAACGGACGAATATGGGTTCCAGTCTATGGAGGACTTCGGGATGTTATCCTCCAGGAAGCCCACAGCTCTAAATATTCCGTTCATCCTGGAGCTGATAAGATGTACCAGGATCTGAAGTCAAACTACTGGTGGATTGGTTTGAAAAAGTCCGTAGCCGAGTATGTGGCTAAATGTTTGACTTGTGCTCAAGTCAAGGCTGAGCATCAGAAGCCGTCAGGTTTGCTTCAGCAACCTGAAATTCCCAAATGGAAATGGGAAATGGTGACAATGGATTTCATCACCAAGTTGCCGAAGACGAAAAAGGGAAATGATACCATATGGGTCATAGTAGATAGACTAACTAAGTCAGCTCATTTTCTACCCATCAAAGAGACGTATAGCTCAGATATGTTAGCTCAATTATACGTCGATAAGATAGTAGCGCTACATGGTATACCTATATCTATTATCTCCGATAGAGATACTAGATATACGTCGCATTTTTGGAAAAGTTTCCAACAGTCGTTGGGCACTCGTTTGAATTTTAGTACGGCTTATCATCCTCAGACTGATGGTCAGAGTGAGCGTACTATTCAAACTCTGGAAGACATGCTTCGCGCATGTGCGATCGACTTAGGTGGTAGTTGGGATAAGAACCTACCACTGATTGAATTCTCCTACAACAATAGCTACCATTCCAGCATAAAGGCTGCGCCTTTTGAGGCCCTATACGGTAGAAAGTGTAGATCGCCCATTTGTTGGGCAGAAGTTGGAGATGTCCAGTTGTCTGGACCAGATATCGTCTTTGAGACGACAGACAAGATCGTTCAGATCCGTGATCGTTTGAAAGCTGCCAGGGATAGGCAGAAAAGTTATGCGGATCCTAAGCGCAAGGATTTTCACTTCGATGTAGGTGATAAAGTATTGCTTAAAGTATCGCCCTGGAAGGGTGTGATGCGATTTGGAAAGAAAGGCAAGCTAAGCCCGAGATACATAGGACCTTTCGAGATAATCGAACGTGTCGGGGCAGTCGCTTATAAGTTAAACTTGCCTGAAGAGCTTAGTGCTATTCATAATGTGTTCCACATCTGTAACTTGAAGAAGTGTTTCGCTGACGAATCACTGGTTATACCGCATACAGATATACACATAGACGAGAGTCTAAAATTTGTGGAAAAACCTTTGTCGATTGAGGATCGACAGGTAAAGAAGCTTCGAAGGAAGCACGTGCCTATTGTTAAGGTCAAGTGGGATGCCCGTAGAGGTCCCGAATACACGTGGGAAGTGGAATCCACGATGAAAGAAAAATATCCCCATTTGTTTGAATAAATCTCGGGGTCGAGATTTCTTTTAAGGGGGTGAGGATGTAACACCTCGAAAAATTTCGTCCAATAATGTCTTGACACGTGTCATAAGGTTCCGGTATGTGAAAACACACTTTAGGAGGACTAAAAGTGACAAACAGTGAAAACTATGGAACGTAAGGGTCCAAAGTGTCAACAATGGATAAATAGGCTCTATGATAACCCTACATAATGTTTATAACCTTAAACGGATGGTTCATGGATCATACGACGCGGAAATTGCACAAAAGTGAAGTATTGCAAACTATAGGGGCCAAAAGTGTCAACATGTTTAATTTACCTCTGAGTGAACTTTTGGCAGACCCGAAGCTTTGTAAAGCTAAAATATACTCACTAGAATATGTGATAAAAATTTCATGAAGTTTCGTTATCATATGAGAAAGTTATGGCCAAAACCGTACTTGAGGGGTTAAAAGCGTCAACGTCGAATTTTATGGCTTTTCGGGCGAGCGCAAAGTTAAACGAGGACATTACCATGTTGGTAAATGTCCAAGGGTTCTTAAAAACCAGATTCGGGGGTTTACGAGTCAAGATTCATGGCCAAATCATCGCAACCAAAGTACAGGGACCAAAACTGCAACAAATGGGCAAACTTTGGAGCTGCCAATAAACCCAGGTGCAGAATCCGCGAACATCAGCGATTTGGGTCCGAAATTAAGTGGGTAACAGCTGTTTTCACCTCCCAAAAGCTCCAATAACATTGCATGCATGCCTAGGCCACAGTAACCCCTTGCAAACATCAACAATTCAGCTTTAAATCTGATCCAAAGCTCATTTTACTAAACACTTGTGTTGTGAACAAGAACTTCCAAACTTGCAAAAGCTCTCAAGCATCTCTGAAGCATTTCTGGACATCAAGGCCAATTTCTAGTGTTAGCTTAACATCAATAGGACCTTGGTAAGCTTCTAATTCGATCTCTAATCCGTTCTTGCTTTGATTATTGCTAAAAGTCAAACTGCTTGATCATACACTTTGACTTTCTGATTAAACAAGTTTCAATCAGTCATTTCTCGAATTGAAACCAGATTTATGTTGGTATTTATGTGGGAAACAAACCCTCTAAAGGGTATTATCTGAATCCCACTACATGCATGCTAATTGTCGAGTCAAACGTGATTCTAAAAAGTCAACAGAAGTGATTTTTGAGAAAAATAGCTTAAATGGTAAAATAAATGACATGCAATCTGTTTGATCTTCATAGATAGCTTTATTATGAATATAAGAATGTATTTTACCACGATCAACTCGACAATCTATAGTATAGACACGAATCGGAACCGAAAGTCCTATAAAACGACTAATTCGTAGACTATCGATTCGGATTCGTACATGCATGTTTGAGATCTGTATTGGAGAGTATTTTTGACCATTTTTATTTTGGTAAAACTTTCTGGAATTTTTGTTGATTAAGTCTATGCTTAGCCGATTCGAATGCATGTTTCCGATTTATGCATAAAGTTGACTATTTTGCCCTTTTTGATATAAAACGTGATTTTTGGAAAAGTGAAAGAGTAGAAATCTTTATTTCTAATATATAAACTTGCACCGAAAATTTCGGATCAGTTGGTGGTCCAGATTTTGAGTTATGGCCATTAGCGTAAAACTATGTTCTTAATTTACATAAACGGCCCTTTTCGCATATGACCTATTTCTGGCCACGTTTTGGTATAAAACTTTTTACCAACTGATGTATTATAATATTCTGGGAATTTTGATGATTTTTAATTAATTTTTGGCTGAACGGATCCTAGATCGCCTAGTTATTTCGGGTTATGTCGGTTTTGACCGTTTAAGCCATAAAATGAGTTTTACACATCCTTTTGACCCGAAACCTTTTTCTACTGATTTCAAATGTTAAATAAATTATTTTGAGCCTTCTGGAAATATAAAAATCTCAGCTTTCATATATAAACCCGGAAACGGCTCTAAATCGCATATTTAGCGTTTTAAGCGCATAGTAAGCGTTATACTTGTTTTAAACATGTAAGACTTATACCTACTGATGTAATTAGCATATTTTCATATAATAACAGTAAGTATAAGTATATGATCTCAGATTTCCAGTTTTGGCATTTTTAGCCCTTGTGAATTTACTAAAATACCCCTACGGTGCATAGTTTGATTTTAAATGATAAATTTGATATATGGGTCATACCCTACTGTTATAATATGTTAAATGAGGTATATTTACTGTATGAACCAGACCCGAAACTCAGATTTCTAATTTGACTCTTTTATAATCTTTTAAAAAGACCAAAATGCCCTTCTAAGGCATAAATTGAGTTTAAAATTATTCCGGGCAATATAGAACATAACTTACTGATATTATATCATATTTAAAGCATATTATATCAGGGAACTTGCATTTGAATCATTTGTCTACCCGTATCGCCCTTTTCGCGTTCGGTTCGGTTTACGTAACTAGTTTGCGTAAATTGACCGAAACGGGTCAAACGATATCATTTTTATTTCAAAATCCAGAATGTATTTAGTATACCCATATTATACAAGTATTCAAACTTGTCGGGTCTAAATCACATTCTATCCGGTCTTTCGCTTAATCGTGCGTAAACCGTATCATTCTTAAAACTAACCGGTCAAAGCTTAGGCTTAAATAAAAGACCCGTTAGGAATCTAATAGGTTAATTATAAACCTTTGTTCCAGATTAGGAGGCCCAGTAAAAGCTACCACACTTACCGTTTGTGTTACATACTTGCTCAGGTAAATACATTTTGACTTATTTTCCCTATACGGGCTTGGGGTACGGTATTTAAAATACCGCTTGATCGGGCGCACAAGTCCTGCTCCTTATGGGTGTACAGTCTTGAATAGCTTGTGCGACTTCGTTTAAACAGTCTTGTCTTACTTTAGGCTTTGGGGGGTTATTGACCGTGTCCCGGATATCCTTGGCATTATCTTACGAGATGGCCACGACCAGAGCACGGGGTGTAGGCGTACACTCGGCGTGTATAACCCTTTAATGTGGTGTGTCATTTAATTCTTAGCCCGGACAGCAGATCCCGGGCCACCAAAGATACGAGTGCATGTAAATCGTTCACAAGTTTATATTATATAATTATCCCAAGTTAATAAAAATATTTATGCCTTGTGCATTTAAATCAATTTTCAATCATTTTCAAAATGAGTCAGTCGATTTGTATTTACCAATGTAAACTGACGTATTTTTCCCAAAAGGTTAAGTGCAGGTACTATACGAAAATAGGCTGGCTGTTTCCTAAGAGCGTCCACTATAGTCTCGCAAGCTCGGACGACAAATATCTGTTGAACAATATTTTATCTTATTTGTATTTGATCCGCCTGTGGATCCGTTTCAACTACTGTGATATTTATTATTGCAATTTATTTAAAAGTTGAAATGTATCTATTCTGCTTCCGCTGTGCATTATTATATTGTGTTGATTGTCTATGACGATGCCAACTACGTCACTGTACCCCACACCGGGCCCACCGGTGACACGTGGAAATCGGGGTGTGACATTTGGGGAGTCCCGAAACGATGAAAATGGAAATTGTGATTTAAACAAACTAGACACGTAACGCCAAACTTTCTTTATAAAACAAATCATTTTATATTAGTTAATGATGTATTGCAAAATACATATGTTTTCCATGTAGAGTTTGTACGGTTTTCGAGTCTATTTGTGTCGTTTTAGGTAGAATGTGTATATTGTTGATTAGTTCGTGTTTTCCATGTCTCAGGTGATAAAGAAAGCTGAAAAGAGTGAAAAACGAGCCGTATACCAAGAAAACCGAGTCCCGGAACGCGTTCGGGAGGCCAAGGTTTGAAAAGGCAAAAGATTCGAGGGAAAACACATAGTCGTGTCGTGCGATGAGGGAATAAAGGCCTCCCCGCGTGACACGAGGAGGAGATTGACCAGAGTTGACTTATGCAAGCTCGCGTCGCATGACCATGATACCTAATGCTCCCCGTGCGACGCAAGGAGCCTATTTCAACAAAATGTTACGGATTTTTTGCAAGGGTTGAGTTATAAAAAAACATAATTAATCATCATAATAAAAAAATATACCCATAACCTTAGACGAAATTGGAGATACTTGGACGAAAATTAGAGATCTTTCGGAGCAAATTCGAGCAAGACAAAGCATCATTCGAAGACTTAGGATCGTGTCAACTCGTGGTTTTTACATCCGGGTTTACTAGTTCTCTTATTATTCAACTTTAATCATGTTTTGCTACTTTGTGACGAATCTTGTTCTTGAATTCTTAAAAATGTTAGGCTAAAACTTCATGAACTACCTAGGTTAAGATGAACATATGTTACAGTTTCGATTTTTATCTTGTTTATGGGATTCTATTAAAGTAAAGACTTGTTGCCATGATTTGATGTATATGCGTATCTATACTTGTTTGATTCATGTTTATTGTTTCACATGTTCCTTGTTGAATGTCTTTCATATAATAGGTTTATGTTAGATCATTAACAATGTGTTTACAATTGGATTCTAAAATGATTAAAGGTATTCAATTCTAAACACCCTACGGTTGTGAATCGTTTCAGTTTAGTTTACATCTAGATTCTAGTGGGCACTCCAAACTTGAATCAGATCAATTCATACACACGTTTCCGTTGCCATTAAAAATTTAAATATACGTGTACGAAATAGGGCTGTCCAAAAAGCTCGTGGCTCGGAGCTTGCTCGAAGCTCGCTCGGATTTAGCTCGCAAAAAACTCGCTCGATATGGCTCGGTTAGAAAGTGAGCCTAGCTCGGCTCGTGACGAACCAAATTGGCTCGGTTTGGCTCGC
Organism: Helianthus annuus; assembly: GCF_002127325.2. NCBI lineage: Eukaryota > Viridiplantae > Streptophyta > Magnoliopsida > Asterales > Asteraceae > Helianthus > Helianthus annuus. The sequence goes on from NC_035438.2 coordinate 55,620,091, forward strand.
TTGGTAGCTCGGCTTAGCACGAATTATTTTACTTATAATATATTTTATTTTAATATACATATAATATATTACAAAAAAGTGATTATTATTTACATGTATTTAGGATTGTAGTTTGATATCTATGACATATTTAAAGGTTGATTGTCATGCTAATGAACAAATATTGTATTTACTTGAAATATAAAACTTATTTTGCGTTGTTGAACGTGATTTTGGCTTGTAATGTATTAGGTTGAACGTATTTTGAATATGTTCTTTTGAAGTATTGAATAATATTTTAGAATACTGAATTTTGAGAGCTATGTATTAATTTTTATTTTTAAAATCGAGGCAAACTAAGCCGAGCCGAGCCAGCTCGGTTTAAAACCAAGCGAAGCCCGAGCTTAGATTTTCAGCTCGGTTTCAAATCTGAGCCGAGCCGAGCCAGCTCGGTCTATAATCGAGCCGAGCCCGAGCTTGCCCTAGCTCGGCTCAGCTCATGAACAGCCCTAGTACAAAACCCAACAATATCCATCTTTTTAATCTCATGTATTCCACTACCATTTATTAAATAAGTAGTATTCAGGACCCGGGCTTTGCGACGGGACTGTTAAATCGAATAAAAAGTAGAGGTAAAAATGTAGAAACATACACGCGCGTTCCAGTGTGTTAACTTGCAATAACTGCTCTGAAACATAAAACATATAAAAAAATAACCAGGTCGACTTATGACCAGCTCATTGCGGCAGGGCCGTTGAACAGCAAAACAAAAAAAATGTAAAAATTTTGAACCAAACACGTGCATTGCACGATGTTATTTTACAAAATTTAGACCGAAACGTAAAACAAAATATTTGTAAAAGATGGAAAGTATACGAGACTAAATTTGAAAATGGAAAATTGTTTGGATAAAAAATGAAAAATGTTTTGTGACAAAATTATAAAAGATAAAAACTATAGGGGTAGAAAGTGTAAAAATGTTGAATTGTAACTCCTATTTACAAATCAAAAGTTAGTAAAATTAAGAATACCTAAATGGATGGATGCCCCAAAAAATAAAAGTAATGTGTGCTTTAATTAATTATACATAAAGCTACATTAATTTATATAAAACTGAATAGCAAAACCAACCCACAAAACTATTTTATGAATTAATAAAGGGGGAATTAACTTAAACAAATAAATTTTATTTTTATAATTATTAAAAGGTATTGAAAATATTACTAAAATATGAAACTTATAATAATTAAAATACACCACAATAGGTATTGAAAATATTACCAAAATATGAAACATATGATACTTGAAATACACATTTCATTAACTTTAAAAAACTTCAATACTAGATAAAAAGGACCATATTTCACTTAAACTCACATCCCCACCTTTTCGCTCTCTCTAGTTTTTACTCGAGCATTACGCGCACATCAGTCCCGACAAGTGATGTTGTGACTTTAGGAAGAACTTCATTATTTTTCTTCTCTTGTCATTCCAAAGTCTCGTTTTTGTAGTGCTAATGACCTTTCTTGTTCATGAAATGCTCGTTCTTATGCTTTAAGTGCGTAGACTCTAGCTTTTTTCCCTCCTCCTAAATGTAAAATTAAATTAAATAAACAAATAATACATAATAATTAATCAAACAAATAATGTCAAATTAAATTACTTACATACCTTGATGCGCAGCTTCACATAAAACTGATCCAGCTTTTCGGCATCTTTGTTAGGATCTGAGTTTGCTTGATTGTGTTGTTTTAGTGAGATGGAGATGGGAGAAGATAAAATAAAGATATAATATGCAACAGAATGAAGTAAGACTTTATAACACAATCAAGAAAAGATTAGTTTTCATCATACAAGCTTTCATTAGTCAAAAGATTGAATATACAATGTTTAGACTTATGCATGCATGAACACTAACTCCCCCTAAGCCCGAGCTCACAATGTTTGTTCGTATAAGATGAGTGTGTGCAAAGAGTTAATAGAACAATACATGGACTGTCTATTTTTAGTACAATCCTAAACACTGTGGCATCTTTGCTAACATCACCTAGACATTGATATCTAACAATCTTAACAAACTCTAAACACTGATGCAATAAAGACACTGTTACATTAATACACTGATTAGCTAAACTCTGATGATGCTATCCGCTGATGATACTCAAACACTGATGAGGCTAAGCAATGCTTTCCATTAAGGTTTATCGGGACTTGACTTTAGCAGTACTTTGACACCAGCAATTGATTGGTCTTCAACAATCTTTGCAACCAACAGAGCTTTGCTTCAACAGTCTTTTCAAAACAACAGTCTTTAGAGATCATCAGTTGTTGAGTGCCACTGCCATTGGAGGGAATTAATATTCAAACACTGTTATTGGTGATCATCTGTTGAGAACTTAGTATTTTTGGGTCTGATGGGTTTCTTGGGAGAAGTTTTATTTGTGATGAGTTTGGGGATTATGGTCTGCTTGCCAACTTTTTGAGTGTTTCTGACACTTGAGCTTGAAGTTGTATAGAAGCATCATCCAATCCAAATTGTAACTGATTTCTGATATCCTCTTTTCTGAATTTGGCATCCCTCTTTTCATCTTCCTCATCAATCAGTTGTTGTCTTTTTCTTTGGTTCAAGACACTGATGGATACATCTGATGATGAGAACAACTTTTTAGAAGAATGAGTCTGCTGAGGCCTATCAGCAGTGGTTTCATCGTCATACATTGGCTTCTTAGGAAGGGTTGGATCAGTCTTTCTAAGCTCTTCTAACTTTTTGTAAGTTAGATCAACATCTTGCTTAGTCCATCTTGCAATGGATCTAGCAGTCCCATAACCAGCTGCTACAAGTTCTGCTCTCTTCCTTTTATACCTCAAAGCTTCATCCATATCAACCTTCTTATGTTTGTTCTAGTTGGGTGCAGATTTCTTCATTTGAGGATCCTTGTTCATCATCTCAATTCTATTTACTTCTTCTTTGAGATCTTCAAGAGGCCAGTCTTTGAATTGATACTTGAAGGCTTTATAGGGCTTGTCTCTCATGATGATATCCAGATAATCAATCCTCAGTTCCTTTTGAAGACCAGCATTGAGTGGCAGTTCTGACATAGACTTACTCAGGTCTCTAGCAAAGTCTTCCAATTTTCTGACCTTACTAAGCTCATGTTGATAAGTGCCCTGGTAATTCCTGTCATCTTTCCCTTTACTCACATACTTAGCAATCAGCTCAGCTTGTTTAGCTTTCATCTTTAAATATTCATCAGTATTATGAGGTTTGCTGAAGCCTTGTAGTGATAGGAAAATTCTTTTGGATGGATCATCCTCTTTGTAAAATTAAATCATTTCATTCTAAACTGCAAGCAGTTCCAGAGGATATTTAACTGCCAATGGAATGTTTTGTGAGGTGTAAGCAATGGGTAGTTGGTTGATTGGGTTGGTTTGTGGAGGTGATGAAGGTGGAATGAAAGGAGTAGATGATATAGGGATTGGTGCTGGTATTTCCTTTTCTTCTTCATGCACCATGAACTTTCTTTTTCTTGTATAGACATACTTTGGAGGAGGAGGAGTT